>NC_137225.1:24796210-24808710 GCF_949987685.1 Ammodytes marinus
CATTCAAGAACTTTGTAGAACTTTCTTGATGATGTCATATTACACACTGCACCTTTAACACAATAATCTGTTATAGTGGGCGACATGCCAGGTATATTACTGCCAAAGTTAGGGATTGTTTTTCAAGCCTACACTGCATCCTCATTCGCCAAGCAATAGTGTCACCTGATTACTCTCTACCCCATTTCACCTCCGTCTCTGGCTGCGTTCCGAATCGCATACTTTCTACTATATAGTATGTAGAAAAAAGATTTAGGATGTCCCGATTCTTGTGGCCAGATTTAGGATGGTTAGAAGTACCCGGATGTCCTACTTCATGCGGCCAAGATTGTTAGTGTTGAAAACTGCATCCTATTTGGGGCGATTCTGACCCACAATCCAGTGCGCACGTGAAGTGACGTCACATCGACGAAGCCTCCGTATGAAAACAAACGGGGATGCGACGGATATAAAAGCAAGAGGCAAGATCAAGGCGCAATGTTATGATGAAATAAGAGAGTAAAGTATGTCCCAATAGTATGCCTACTGCATCCTAACTAGATTCTTTTTATCGTCGGATGTAGTATGTAGAATAGAAAAAGAAAGAGTATGAGATTCAGAACGCAACCTCTCTCTGTGTCAATAAATTAAAAAGTGCTCCAAAAAAATCTTTAAAAAATAAATAGATATATATGTTTTTGCACACGAGGACAAAATTTGAGTGAAATACCACAATATTCCGAGTGTTTATTATTGTGTGTTTGAAGGTTTTCTGCAGACCAGGGCTGCGTTCCAATCCCCATACTATCTACTATTTAGTATGGTAGAAGATTAGTATTTAGGATGTCCCGATTCTTGTGGTCGATTTAGTATGGTTAGAAATACCCGGATGTCTACTAGATCCGGCCGAGATTTTCAGTGTTGAAATCGGCATGTTATTTAGGCGATTCTGACCCACAATCCAGTGCACACCGGAAGTGACGTCACATCGACGAAGCCTCCATATGAAAACAAACGGGGATGCGACTGATATAAAAGCAAGAGGCAAGATCAAGGCGCAATGTTATGATGAAATAAGAGAGTAAAGTATGTCCCAATAGTATGCCTACTGCATCCTAACTAGATTATTTTTATGGTCAGATATAGAATGTGAATACTACATCTGACCACAAAAATATATGAAAGAGTATGTGATTTGGAAAGCAGGGCAGGTGTGTGTGTGTGTGTGTGTGTGTGTGTGTGTGTGTGTGTGTGTGTGTGTGTGTGTGTGTGTGTGTTTGTGCGTGCATGCGTGTGTGTGTGTGTGTGTGTGTGTGTGTGTGTAATAAGTGATTGACAGGTGAGCAGACGTGTGAAAGGTCACAATGTTCCGGTGAGTTAACGAGCTTATAGCGTTGAGCTCATACGACGTGGTGATGCGCCGTGACACGGGCTGAAGAGATTAGTAAAATTTGCATCAGCTACTGGGATTCACGACATAACTTTTTCTCTTTACTCAGAGTTAGGCAAGGCAGGTTTATTTCTATATCAAGATTCAGACACAAGGCCATTCAAAGTGCTTTACAGGGGGCATGAAATACATCAAGATAATAGACATTAGAAATTGCACTTAAGAGATAGTGAATGGGTGGGTTAGAAACAGTTGTGGTGGGTCTATTATAAGAATCTTCAGCCAAAGCTTCTTACATAATCACAGCTGAACCGTTAAACCAACATATTCATGTCTGAAGTATTAGGTAATGTTAACGGGATGAACCAGCATGACTTCCATGAGGTCTCTGGTTGGATCCCCGGCACCGGACAGGAGGGTGTTAGTAGTAAAACTAGTGGTGGCTGCTATTACTTCTACGGTGCCCACCATCTCTACCATTGTTTCCTTGAGCAAGACACTTAACCCCCAAACTGCTCCAGGGGCCCATGTACTAATTTATTGATTGGATTTATATAGCGCTTTATTTCTCTGTGACTCAAAGGTCTTTACATGGTTCCAGGTTCAATTCATTCACACACAGTCATACCGGTGGTGGTAAACTACGAGAGTAGCCACAGCTGCCCTGGGGCAGACTGACGGAAGCGTGGCTGCCATTCAGCGCCAACGGCCCCTCCGACCACCACCTCAAACATACAGCAATCATACACATTCACACAAGGCAAGGTGGGTGAAGTGTCTTGCCCAAGCCCCAACCTCAGCGATTTTTACCAGCATCCAATAAGGAAGTGACCTACAACTGTAGTAACCAGAAAGTGCCACTGGGGGTGGCGCCAAGACGAGCAGTTTTTCTTTGACTCACTTGTTAGACAGGCCGTTTTCAAAGTCTTATTAAACCTATTTACAGCCTGGGCCACAAAACCATTTTAGTCTGTATGTTTAGGTCATATCTCCATGACAACACTGAGGGGGGTGAATTTTTTTGGACCACGCTAGTTTTTATTCTTTTGGAGGTTAAAATGTATTGGCGCGATCTCTTGAGTGACAGCTCTCCGCCCGTTGTCCCTCACTTTGCCTCGGAGGTATACGTCAGCTATCTCCCTCCCCCCGACGTGACGTTGATTCCCCTTTTCGGCAAGAGGAGTGAGGCGGAGTAAAAATCTCACAAGATGGCGACGCGCACAAACCAGGATTATTGGATGCCGTGTGAATAACTGAGGTCAGCCCAGATGCCACATCCATATTATTTACTATCTATGGTCTTGCCCAAGGACACAACAACCATGACACAGGTGGCCGGGCGGGGATCGAACCGCCAACCCTTGGATCGTTGGCCAACCCGCTTAACCACAGTCGCCCCAAATGGCTATGGCTGACCCTGTGCTCTGACCCCCACTGGAGTGTGGGAACTTGAGAGGGGAGATGAGAAGTAACTTAACATAACTCTCACCGTGAACTTCATTAGCAGATATAAGCAACTGCAGTAAAGTAGTGTGACAACTTCTTAAAGAATCTGTAAACCTGGTCTGAAATAGTCAAAGAAAGATCAATAGGCCTACATTATATCAAGTTGGGTGTCTTAAACCTGCAGTGTGTAGAATTTTGGGTTTTATTTCCTAGCAGATTTTGTAGAAAGTAATTATAATATCCATAAGTACATTTAATTTAGTGCATAATAGCTGAAAAAAAACGTTTTGAATTATTTTTTTTCCCCTTAGAAAGGGTCTCATATATGTCCATATTTCTGCATATTTTGGACCAAGGCCTAGTGCCGCCATCTTGAAAGTGTCATAGTTGGAATGTCATCAGGTGCATTGTTTAAAATGTAGAATTGTTCTTGTCCTTGAAGGCCACTGTAGCTTCTGTTATTATTCTAAAGGGTTGGGGTTACCCAGGGAGCGTTGCATTCTAGAACTTTGTAGAACTTTCTTGATGATGTCATATTACACACTGCACCTTTAAAATAGATGTTCATAAACCTTGGGCTCGTTAAGATAAATACTTAGACCTCTTTTGAATGCTGTTCGGCTACTGATTTTGTCTGTCTTTTCTTCTTTAGCCTATTCTTGTTTTTTTCACACGATCTCTCTCTCTCTCACACCAACACACACACACACACACACACACACACACACACACACACACCAACAAAAACACTTCCTGTGAAACTTTGGCAGAGCTGTTCAGTACTTCTTCTCTTGCGTTTTTTTCGCACACTTATTTCTCACTTCCATCTTCCATGCGTTCGGTTGAGACCCCAGATCTATAGCCCCTTACATGGCACCTGGATTCAAGCTTAATAATAGGCCTAATTGATAGTATTTTACTAGGCCTAGCGCTTTTTTGCGATGTAAACAGGCCTACAATACTATTTTTTTTCTTTTAACAATAATAATAGACGGTTTTTAAGACGTGTTTTGGTGGTGTCAGTCACCATGGCAGCAGCGTTGCCGGTGTGTTACCATGGCGCTATAACCAAATCGCAGTGTGAGGATCTACTGGGGAAAAAGAACAAGGACGGAGCGTATCTGATCCGAGACAGCGAGACCATTCAGGGAGCCATGTGTCTCTGCGTCTAGTGAGTACAAAAAGTTACTTTATTTATCGTGATTTCTGGGCTATTTTTAAGGCTCTTAAAGTGTGTTATTAGGCCTACCACTACCCGACATAATACACTATAATAGGCTATTTTGTATTTAGCTAAACATAGGCCCAATCAATTAGCCTACTGTATTTGCAGTTTCCATTTTGATGAATTTAAATCAAGATTTGCACAGATAGGCCTACTTTTATTTTGTAGACATTGTTCTTCGAAGAAACAAGAAGATGCAAAAGCATGAAACGAAATATAACTTTTCTTTTAGTTTTTATATGAAAATATTCATGCACTTTTCCATTAAAGGTGCAGTGTGTAATATGACATCATCAAGAAAGTTCTTCAAAGTTCTAGAATGCAACGCTCCCTGGGTAACCCCAACCCTTTAGAATAATAACAGAAGCTACAGTGGCCTTCAAGGACAAGAACAATTCTAAATTTTAAACAATGCACCTGATGACATTCCAACTATGACACTTTCAAGATGGTGGCACTAGGCCTTGGTCCAAGCTATGCAGAAATATGGACATATATGAGACCCTTTCTAAGGGGAAAAAATAATAATTCAAATTTTTTTCAGTTATTATGCACTAAATTAAATGTACTTATGGATATTATAATTACTTTCTACAAAATCTGCTAGGAAATAAAACCCAAAATTCTACACACTGCAGGTTTAAGAACTATTCTAGTACATAGCGATGTTTTAAATGTCGAGGAATGTTTGTAAGACTGATTTTACCACAATCGTGCAAATGACAGAAACTATTGTACATATTGGCTTTTGAAGTGTCTTATACCACTACCAACATTATGACATATAATGAGTATTATAGCCTATGTTTATAATGAGTGCATTACTATGATTAGCCTGTTTACACTGTTTTTTTAGACCATCCAGCGTTCCATGTGTCTGTGTGTTTACCCTAACCCTACTCAGGTTAGGGTTAAGGTTAGGGTTTTATTTTGTTGAAATTTTAATTTGATGCAAAACGATGCAAAAGCATGAAACGAAATATAACTTTTCTTTTAGTTTTTATATTAAAATAATCCAATAGGAACTGTATCTTGTGCCTAGCGATGTTTTAAATGTGGAGGAATGTTTGTAAGAATGTTTTTTTTTACCACAATCGTGCAAATGACAGAAGCTATTGTACAAACAGTACAATCCAATATAATTTACATTTTCAATATTGAATGCAACAAAAAATTATCTATATTTTGCAATAGTCAAAATAAACACGTAATGCATGTTCTGTTTAACGATTATAAATGTCTCCCAGTCAAAGAAATAATAGTTCATAGAAATAGCCATTTATTTTGTCGGAGTAGTTTTTGCTGACAGAGTGTTTGTTGTGGTTGGCTAAGGCTCTGCTGTGGTGAGTCAGTGCCTCTGTCTCTCAGCCTGTTTCCATTTCCTGCGTGTGAGTTATTTATAATGAGACGAATACAAAAAAGTAGCAATACAGGAAGGAATAGAATAGAAAACTGCTTGAAAATCATTACAATGCTTAACAAGTGTAATATCACAGTGTATCGGACCAAAAGCAGGCCGAAATTATCACCCAATGCTAGTGTTGACTATAACACAACAGCATCACGTTTTATGGTAACACTTAAACCTGCAGTGTGTAGAATTTTGGGTTTCATTTCCTAGCAGATTTTGTTGAAAATAATTATAATATCCATAAGTACATTTAATTTAGTGCATAATAGCTGAACATTTTTTTTTTTATTTTTTTTTTCTCCCTTAGAAAGGGTCTCATATATGTCCATATTTCTGCATATTTTGGACCAAGGCCTAGTGCCGCCATCTTGAAAGTGTCATAGTTGGAATGTCATCAGGAGCATTGTTTAAAATGTAGAATTGTTCTTGTCCTTGAAGGCCACTGTAGCTTCTGTTATTATTCTAAAGGGGTGGGGTTACCCAGGGAGCGTTGCATTCTAGAACTTTGTAGAACTTTCTTGATGATGTCATATTATACGCTGCACCTTTAAGCCTTAATTAAGCATTAACTAACAGCTGATTAATGTATCCTTGTTGTAAAGTGTTACCAGTTTTATTTTGTTATTTGGTCCAAAATAGATAAAACTAAAGTGGGATAAATCTGCTACTGAAATTCCTCATATGATGTGAATGTATTTGATGGTTCAGATTTTGCAAATATAATTTATAATTTTTGTCTTTGCAGTAAAAAGAAGGTGGTGCACACCTACAGACTGATGCAGACACACTCTGGACACTATATGCTCATGGTAAAAACACACACACACACACTCACACACACGCACACACGCACACACACACACACACACTCACTCACTCACTCACTCACTCACTCGCTCGCACACACGCACACACACACACACACTCACACACTCACGCACGCACGCACGCACACACACACACACACACACACACACACACAGGACCTTTAAAGTATTCATCAATTTGAAAGCTGTCAAAACAACAGATGAATCATTTTCCATCTACTATTAAACAGTGTGTGTGGGGGTCCTTCAATAAACATGTTACCCCCCCAGAGTGGAAACTGAGCCGTTAGCACCCCCCCACCCCTCTCCCTCCCCCCAATAGGAAACACCTCTGACGTCAGTACAGACACCTACAGCCCGATAGACACTGGTTAGTTTAGGGAACCTCTGCTTTTTCCACTCTAATGCAAAGTGTGTATTTCTAGCCTTCATATCTCTCAATCTCAGCCCACATATCTGGTTGTTTTCAACCGATTAAAAAGGTCATTTCAACGTGATCATCACACCACGGGAGGTTCAGATTTTAAGCACAATTTGCTAAGTTTGGTTGAAGATTTGATGTCTGATTTAGACCCTTATGGCGAGACACTGCAGTTTTAAGAAAAATGTCTATATACAAGTTGAGTGTTTCTGTAAATTAGTTCAATTCTGTGAATCAGATCTGTCATCTTCCGGTTGTCGGACTGTGAGTCAGCCAATTATTTTAAAGGGACACTGTGTAACATTTTAAGTAATTCATTAGCTAAAATCAATATCCTCATTCATAAATATGTCCTCATTGGTGTAAAATCACCTCTGCCAATAATCTGAATTATCCTCCTGAGCGGAGAATTACAAATATTAATGTTACATTTTGTACATTGAGCGGGCAAGTCTTATGGAGGAATCCATGTTTTTTGAATGTCATCAGGTGCATTGTTTAGAATTTAGAATTGTTCTTGTCCTTGAAGGCCACTATAGCTCCTGTTATTATTCGAAAGGGTTGGGGTTACCCAGGGAGTGTTGCATTCTAGAACTTTCTAGATCTTTCTTGATGATGTCACATTACACACTGTACCTTTAAGTTGATTCTGTTCGCAGTATTTTCCTTTAATGTCACCTTTTTGGAAGTGCTAAAGCGATGATGTTGGTGTGATCGCACCCTTTATCCATAATGTAACAAGCGCAGCAGACTGGTCAGATGAGAAAGATTCAGTTCCCTTTTCCTCTCCTGGCGTTTTTATTTACAGTAAAACAACATACACATGTTGCGTAGTCATGTATTGAACTCTGAGATCGGATGAGGTGCAGAGGATAAAACATGTTTAACTTATAGATATCATAGTGAAACTTTGCCAGTTGATTACTCAGGTTACATTTGATTTTTTTGTAATTTGGCGATATCTTAAAGGTGCAGTGTGTAATATGACATCATAAAGAAAGTTCTACAAAGTTCTAGAATGCAACGCTCCCTGGGTAACCCCAAGCCTTTCGAATAATAACAGAAGCTACAGTGGCCTTCAAGGACAAGAACAATTCTAAATTTTAAACAATGCACCTGATGACATTCCAACTATGACGCTTTCAAGATGGCGGCACTAGGCTTTGGTCCAAAATATGCAGAAATATGGACATATATGAGACCCTTTCTGAGGGGAAAAAAAATTATTCAAAACATTTTTTTCAGCTATTATGCACTAAATTAAATGTACTTATGGATATTATAATTACTTTCTAAAAAATCTGCTAGGAAATAAAACCCAAAATTCTACACACTGCAGCTTTAATAAGCATGCGTATATTTGCATCTCTTTAAAAAACAAAAAAAATCTCAATGTTTGAACAAGCCAGAAATATTACATTTTTCACACCATATTTTCATAAATAAAAAGATATTATGTAGCGGTCTGGTCTAAAAAATACATTTTCGGCATGGTTTTTAATATTGAAAGTCGATGTAAATGCTTTAGAAGTTCAGATTTTTGGTTCAGAATAATCTTGAAAAACAAACTGAGATAATGTCCGTTAAAGATGGTTGTATGGGAGAAATATACAGACACAAACAGTCAAGGTTTAGTCAAGTAAACACCAAATACATTAACTTGTTGGACCTGTTCTTGAGATGATATATTCACTACACTATATACTGTTGTTGTTCCCACAGGCCGCGGCTGGTTTGGATGAGCAGTATTTTAAGACTCTTGACGATTTGATACATAACTACAAACGGAGGAACCAGGGCTTGGCTATGCACCTGCGCCATTCGATCAAGAGGAAAACCGCCATGTTGATTCAGCACAGAAGTCTATCGGAACCTCCTCACTTCCCTGCACCAATGCCCGTGCAGCCTACAGCATCACATGGGCAGCCTGGACCAATAGGAGAGCCCGAACCACCTTTGCTTCCTGCACGAAATGAAATACGGTTACACAGAGAGTTGCCTTTACCCGAAGAAGATCACGATTATGAGAGTAGGTACATGTTTTATTTATTTCTGTTTTCTCACGAGGCATCTTTGATTTGTGATATTTTCGATCCCCCGTCTCCCCGCCACATGTCAAAGTGTCCCTGAGCAAAGAGACACTGAACCCTAAATAGCTCCCTATAGATACCTACTTAAAGCCACTACGAGTAACATGGCACGTTGGCGTCCCCTTTGGACAAAAATAAATGTTACTTGTAGCCGCTTTAACCTGATATCTGCGTGTGAATGGTAACGTGGGAATGGGAACAGGTCTCACTTGAAAAAGAGTCTCCGGTCTCAATAGGGATTTACCTGTATAAATAAAGGTTAACAATATATTTTTTATATTTCCCTCCAGATGCTGCTGAGTACGTGGAAGTCTTGCCTCCATAAGGAATGTAATAAGGAACTCTTCAAGCTTACGAACGAGACTTTTCGCCATCCTTTTTATTTTGGTTGGTCCAGACTGAAATATCTCAAAAACCGTTTGACGGATTTACATGAAATTTGGTTGAGACATTCAAGGACCATAGAGGATTGGTCCAACTGACTTTGATGATACTGGGACCTCCCTCTCTAGCGCCACCATGAGGTGGACTTTTGCAGTTTTTGAGTGAAATAGTACCATGAAATGTGTTCATGTCATGTTCTCGGATGAATTATAAAAACTTTAGAGATCTATTAACAGTTCATTTTTAGGTATAATGTAACATTTTGGGGTTAAGTGTCTTGCTCAAGGACACAATGGTAGAGATGGTGGGCACCGTAGATGTAATAGGAGCCACCACTAGTTTTAATACTAACACCCTCCTGTCCGGTGCCGGGGATCGAACCAGAGACCTCATGGTTACTGGGAGGAGGAACCAGAGACCTCATGGTTACTGGGAGGAGGAACTAGAGACCTCATTGTTACTGGGAGGAGGAACCAGAGACCTCATGGTTAGTAGTCGCCCCCCTTTTCCTCTAGTCTAGGCCATCATACCATCACTAGTTACTAAGGAAGTATGGGTATTGGAACGGGCAGCATGGTAAATGGTAAATGGTAAATGGACTTGACTTATATAGCGCCTTCTAGCCGATTTTCTCAGCCCCAAACCACTTTACATATCATACCACATTCACCCATTCATTCACACACTCATACACCGATGGCAGTATGTCTTGTTCCAGAGATGATTGGTCTCTGGCGCATTGCGGTTATTTTTGTTCTGTTTGTTTTAGCATGTGTGAACTTTGTCTGTTCAGCTCTGCGGTAACATGCTATTTGCAACAGTGGATCTCATTTTGAGCTTTCTTGTGAGAAAGAGGGGAGGCTTGCGGTGTAGTGGTTAGACCCCCCCCCCCCCTCCATAGAGTCTCAGTCCTCTTCACAGCAGACCCGGGTTTAGAATCCAGCCCGGGTCGTTCTCTGCATGTCATTCCCCTCTCTGATCCATTTCACCTCTGTCTCTCCAAACTGTCAAAAAGTGCCAAAAAATAATATATACTAGAAAAATTTCAAATTGTTTGCATGGAAGTGTTTACCTATGAGTGGAAAAACCAAAGACCTGCGACCCAGTCAACGGTTTCAGTCAGCTGATAACCTTTAAACCTGCAGTGTGTAGAATTTTGGGTTTTATTTCCTAGCAGATTTTGTAGAAAGTAATTATAATATCCATAAGTACATTTAATTTAGTGCATAATAGCTGATTTTTTTTTTTTATTATTATTTTTTCCCTTAGAAAGGGTCTCCTATATGTCCATATTTCTGCATATTTTGGACCAAGGCCTAGTGCCGCCATCTTGAAAGTGTCATACGTAGTTGGAATGTCATCAGGTGCATTGTTTAAAATTTAGAATTGTTCTTTTCCTTGAAGGCCACTGTAGCTTCTGTTATTATTTGAAAGGGTTGGGGTTACCCAGGGAGCGTTGCATTCTAGAACTTTGTAGAACTTTCTTGATGATGTCATATTACACACTGCACCTTTAACCTCTCTAACCACCGGAGCTCACAAACCCAAGATGTTATTTCTAGCTCCTCAAATTCACACAGTATCACACAAATAGTCACATTTTTATATTTAGAAATTTCATAAGCCCTCTTAAGATTTTTCTTTCTTTTCAGGTTTAACTTTATTTTTTTTTTTATTCATGTAGGACCGGCCGCAACAGATGCAGGGAGTGTCGCAAAAGGAACGTTTTGTTTTAGTTTATATTAGCAATGAAAAAGCTGAACAACATGAAAACATAAATGTACATTATGGGTGGACAGGAGAGAGTGTAACTGCAGGGGCGCGGCACTGCTGCGTCCCTGCAGTTACACTCTCTCCTGTCCACCCATGTTATTGTCACTGTCATTATATGTTTCTTGGCGAGGTGTGAACTGAAAGGCAAATTTCATTGTTCTGTAACGGTGCATATGACAACAAATAAATCTGACTTCTGACTTCTGACATTAGGTGGAAAAAATAGGTTTAAGAAAATATAGTAAATGTCTATATACAAGTTGAGTGTTTCTGTAAATTGTAATAAATGATTCTGATGATTGAGGAACTGGAATCAGATCTGTCATCTTCCGGTTGTCGGACTGTGAGTCAGCTAATTCATTTATGTTTATTATTTTCGCAGTATTTTCTTTTAATGTCACCTTTTCCACTGAAGTGCTAAAGCGATGATGTTGGTGTGATTGCACCCTTTAGCCATAATGTAACAAGCGCAGCAGACTGGTCAGATGAGAAAGATTCAGTTCCCTTTTCCTCTCCTGGCGTTTTTATTTACAGTAAAACAACATACACATGTTGCGTAGTCATGTATTGAACTCTGAGATCCTATGTAGTATAAATGTGCAAACGTTTTAGAAATCGGTTCATCCTAGCCTGAGAAAAGGCAGAAAGAGTGTTTTATGGTCTCACTGTCTAACCCTACAGTTTCCTTCTTGTGACATCACAGTAAGGGTTGGATCAACAAGACAGCTGGGCCAAGGGAAGACTGAGGGAAGACTGAGGGAAGAAAAACCTCATTCATTATATTATAATAGTGATTTTATAATGATAGAACGTCGGTTCCGTATGGGTGAAGTATTCCTTTAACAATAAAACGTATTATTACGTATTCTTTTAATAATAAAAACTAAAATATTTTTGTCAGTATGTGTTCAATAGACCACATCTATGTGTCTTTGTCTGCACGGACAGAAGCCTCACCGCACATCCTGTGTCTGTTCTCACACACCCCTCTGCTCACCACACACACTCTAGGTCTTTGTCAACAACACTTAAAGGCCTACTTCACCGGTTTGAATATGAAGGTGTATTGAATTCTGAGATCCTATGTAGTATAAATGTGCAAAAAAAATTAAAATCGGTTCATCCTAGCCTGAGAAAAGGCAGAAAGAGTGTTTTTTTTAACCCTATATTTCTCTTTCTCGTGACATCACAGAAAGAGAAATATAGGGTTAAGAAAAAACGTACTTTGTAAATATTACTGTGATGTCACAGTAAAAGACATCACAGTAATATTTACAAAGTAAGTTTAAAAAAAAAAAAACACTCTTTCTGCCTTTTCTCAGGCTAGGATGAACCGATTTCAATTTTTTTCGCACATTTATACTACATAGGATCTCAGAATTCAATACACCTTCATATTCAAACCGGTGAAGTAGGCCTTTAAAGCAGGTGTTTCTACTTATTTTATTTTGGAGGGGAGATTTATGAAACGTTGCACATTCAAAGCAAATGCATGTTTAATTTATTTGCAATTTCTGGACAAACAATTAAGCTCCAATTGAAAAATGCAAAGAC
>NC_137225.1:24811210-24818710 GCF_949987685.1 Ammodytes marinus
CAAACAGACACATACACTCACACATGCTTTTAATTTTATTTTGTATTTTTGATTATGTCTGAAATAAATTGAATCAATCAATCACTGAATATTTCCTTTCTCTTAAACCTGCAGTGTGTAGAATTTTGGGTTTTATTTCCTAGCAGATTTTGTAGAAAGTAATTATAATATCCATAAGTACATTTAATTTGGTGCATAATTGCTGAATTTTTTTTTTATTACTTTTTCCCTTAGAAAGGGTCTCATATATGTCCATATTTCTCCATACTTTGGACCAAGGCCTTGTCACCGCCATTTTGGAAGTGTCATAGTTGGAATGTCATCAGGTGCATTGTTTAAAATTTAGAATAGTTCTTGTCCTTGAAGGCCACTGTAGCTTCTGTTATTATTCGAAAGGGGTGGGGTTACCCAGGGAGCGTTGCATTCTAGAACTTTGTAGAACTTTCTTGATGATGTCATATTACACACTGCACCTTTCACTCCCGTTCAGCCTGTGATGATGCCAGTCGGGAGATTCTTCACAGCAGCTACAACCTGACCAGCACCTTGGCCTCTGTCATCTACTACAACAGCGCCACCCCAGGAGAGCCACTGGTACTGCAGGTATGGCCACACACACACACACACACACACACACACACACACACACACACACACACACACACACACACACACACACACACACACACACACACACTCACTCACTCAGAGACATACACACACACACACACACACTCAGAGACATACACACACACACACACACACACACACTCAGAGACATACACACACACATGCACAAGCACACTCGCTATCACTTACAGACAGACAGACAGACAGACAGACACACACTCAATCACTCACAGACAGACAGACAGACTCACAGACAGACAGACAGACAGAAAGACACAACCACATACACACACTCACACACGCACACATCACTGCATCTCCATCCATCAGTGGACAGGATTTTAATCAAAGTATTTTTCCCTCCTTTATAAACTCAAACTCAGTAGTGAATTATTTGCTAATCTACAAAGTAATCGGTTGTAATAAGCCTTTAGCTTTTCGGTCGCTATTGTTTTTTTATTGCCTACGTGTTGTTTAATATCTAACGCCAACTAGAGCTACAAAGATTAATCGACGAATCGATTATTAATCGATTACTAAAATAATCGGCAACTATTTTGATAATCGATTAATCGTTTTGAGTAATTTTTTTATAAAAAAATTCCAAATTCTCTGATTTCAGCTTCTCAAATGTGAATATTTTCTGGTTTCTTTAATCCTATTATGACAGTATACTGAAATATCTGTGTGTTTTGGACATAACAAAACATTTGAGGACGTCAACATGGGCTTTGGAAAATTTATCAAAATTTTTCACCATTTTCTGACATTTTACGGACCAAAACACTGATCGATTAATCGAGAAAATAATCAACAGATTAATCGACTATCAAAATAATCGTTAGTTGCAGCCCTTGAATGAATAGTTGAGGTGTAAGGATTTGAGCCTGATAAACTCACATTTACACATGATGGTTAGATCACTAATATACTGTTGGTGCTGTTGTGATGTTTTCTTGTTTGTGTCGTTCAGTGTTTGCAGGTTCTACAGAAACTTACCTACAACACTCGAATCTTCCAGTCAACAAACTACATCCACGAGCTCATCACTTTCCTCGTGACAAATATGTAAGAACCAAATCTCCCTTCTCCCTTTTATAATGTAATCACCTGGTCAATGATCAAATTCCTTTGTGATTTTCTCTACTTATGACATCTATTGCAGCATGTCCGTCCTGGGAGAGGGATCCCTTACTCTGTCGACTCTCCCTGAGATTTCTTCAATTTTTTTTTAATCCCGGTAAAGGGTTTTTTACTGGGAGTTTTTTCTCAGCCGAGCTAAGGGTGTAAGGGCAGGGTGTCATATTGTATCATACTGTATGAAATGTAAAGCCCACTGAGGCGAATGTATTTGTGATTTTGGGCTATACAAATAAAACTGATTTGATTTATAACATGATGAAACTGGAGCACTGCCATGTGTTCATTTGACATTCAGCTGACACTTAAAGACCTACTGTACTTCACCGGTGGAAATATGAAGGTGTATTGAACTCTGAGATCCTATGTAGAATAAATATGCATTTTTTTTTTAAAATTGGGGTTATCGTAGCCTGAGAAAAGGCAGAAAGAGTGTTTTATGGTCTCACTGTCTAACCCTACATTTTCCCATGTGTGACATCAAACATGAAGGGTTAGGATTAACAGGACAGCTGGGCCAAGGGAAGACTAAGGGAAGACTGAGGGAAGAAAAACCTCATTCATTATATTATAATACTGATTTTAAAATGACAGAACGCCGGTTCCGTATGGGTGATGTATGTATGTAAAAGGTAGGGCTATGAATCTTTTAGTAGGCCTATCCCACAATTCGATTCTGATTCTTGGGGTTACGATTCAATTCAAAATGATTCCCTATTAAAGGCCTACTTCACCGGTTGGAATATGAAGGTGTATTGAACTCGGAGATCCTATGAAGTATAAATGTGCAAAAAAAAATTAAATCGGATCATCCTAGCCTGAGAAAAGGCAGAAAGAGTGTTTTATGGTCTCACTGTCTAACCCTACATTTCTCTTTCTGTGATGCCTTTAAAAAATCTATTTCTCAATTCAGTTCAAAGGAGGATTTCAGGATCTAACTCCAGTGCCAAGAGGCGATGTGGCAAATTAATTATGGTATAACATCAAATTAAATTAAATGAACAATATAACTTTGGTTCTTGCTCCAACAGCCAGTCTCACAATGATGACATCATCTTGCCGTGCCTCGGTCTCATGGCCAACCTGTGTCGGGACAACCACTCAGTGCACAGCCACATCAAGTCTCTGGTGAGTTTTTTTTTTTTTTTTTTTTAAGATAATTTTTTGGCATTTTCAAGCTTTATTAGACAGTACAGAGTTGAAATGGGGAGACAGAGGGGGGGGGGGGGATGACCTGCAGTAAAGGTCCACGGGTCAGATTTGAACCCCGCGACCACTGCAACGAAGGCCGGAGCCAATATGGTACACGCTCTATCCACTACACCACCGGAGCGACCCAGCATTTTTTTTAACAGGTTAGAAAACAATTCAAAACAGAAAATTAATTGGGGAAGTATTTTGATAATTTTAGATTTTTTTTTTTTTGTCATGTTTATGCTTTATTGATAGTGTAGAGACAGAGTTGAAATGGGGCAGAGAGGGGAGTGACATGCAGAGGACGACCGCGGGCTGGAATCGAACCCGGGTCCGCTGCTGGCCGAGGCCCATGGGGGGGGGACGCCCTACCAACTGAGCTAAGGGCGCCCCCGTATTTTAATAATTGATAGATTTTTTTGTTGTTGCTTAATTTCTTCGTCTGATGTGATTGTAAACTGAATACTCCTGGGTTTTGGTCCCACCCTTTGGTCATTCTGTTTTTTCACAACATATTTATTGCAGTATTTTTTACAACACAGACAAACAACCCTTTAGTCATTCTTGTGTGTGTGTGTGTGTGTGTGTGTGTGTGTGTGTGTGTGTGTGTGTGTGTGTGTGTGTGTGTGTGTGTGTGTGTGTGTGTGTGTGTGTGTGTGTGTGTGTGTGTGTGTGTGTGTGTGTGTGTGTGTGTGTGTGTGTGTGTGTGTGTGTGTGTGTGTGTGTGTGTGTGTGTGTGTGTGTGTGTATTCTTCACAGGACAACTTAAAACCTTTCTACCGCACGCTGATCAACTTCCTGGCCCACAACAGCCTGACGGTGGTGGTGTTTACGCTGTCCATTCTGTCCAGCCTCACACTCAACGAGAAGGTCGGGGAGAAGGTAAGAGGGGAGCGACCATATCCCCATTCTTCCCTGATGTTTAGTTTGGTAGAAAAAGATTACTGATGTCCCAATACATGTGGTCAGAAGCAGCGTCCTGAAAAATATCCCCGGATGCCTAACTACTACATCCAGTCGTGATCTATATAAAACCTATCAATTATTATTATTATTATTATTATTATTATTATTATTATTATTATTATTATTATTATTATTATTATTATTATTATTATTATTATTATTATTATTATTATTATTATTCATAAAAATACAGAGTATTTGATTTAGAAAGCAGGATATAAGTTATCTAGTGTGTGTGTGTGTGTGTGTATGTATGTGTGTGTGCGTGTGTCCGTGTGTGTGTGTGTGTCATGCATGGGCAGATAACCGATCCAACCTTATCAAACTAAAACGACAATATCTTTTATTATTTGGATTGAAAACATACCTAACTCTTTTCAGATGCTTTACTATCATGTAACTAACTCCCCACATGACATAGTTAGAAGGAATTTGTGGGTTTGGGTTTTATAGGGGCTTTAAAGAGGACCTATTATACTACTTTTCTGGTCTTAATTTCTTGTTTTACACTGCTATAGAGCAACCTGACACGAATCACATCACAAAAAACTATGTAGATTTTCGGGAAGCTCTTTCTCTTATTTTGGCGATCCAGCATGTCTGTGCTTCGGCCATCTCCGCTCCCTCCGCCTGTGCTTCGGCCATCTCCACTCCCCCCGCCCCCTCCTGCAAACCCCACTCCGTTGTGATTGGTTACCTTCCTTCCGGAACACTTTCAGTGGCGGGAAGCGCGAGCATGGACCTATAAGGGCACGAGGCAGACGCGAGCAAGGAAGTGACAGCATTACCATACATGGAAACATCCGCGTGGTGACGACACCAAGTTACATGCGACGTCACGAAGTTACAAAGCGTCAAGCCGCTTTGAACACGTGACTTCTCGACTGGCTAGAATAGTGTCTAGTGCTCTGCACAGACACCCCAGACGGTCAGCAGGGAATACGTCGAAATGCATGTAAGTCATTATTTGATAATTTAGTATGGCTAAGCATGACTATGAATCATCATAACAACGTTTATAGGTCATAAAAGTCAAAAAGCATCATAGGTCCTCTTTAAGAAGGTGTTTGAACCCTTTTTTCGATCCCCTTTTTAACTTCAGTTTTTAGGTGAGAATAGAGGAACAAACCATTTGAAGCCGAGCTGCTTTATAATTAATAATCACCCGTTTAATTTTAATTGCTGCCACTCTTCACCACTGTGTAAATGTTTCAATTGTTTTTTTTCTCTTCACCTGTTGTTGTGTATTTGATGTATTTGCATTGAATATTTTGTAAGTATTGTTGTTTTTCCTTTGAATTTGTTTTGAACTCGACGTCATTGTAAATGAGAGTCACCCCTCAATTGGTCTCTCGAGGATAAATAAAAGTTAAATGAAAATAATCCTTCAGACTCAGGGCGCTCGGTGGTTTAGTGGTTCAGCTTGAAAAAAATAAATGTAGAAAGAACTTTCCGACTGACCGTCTCGTCTGTGTCTCTGTGGTCTTTGATCTTTCAGCTCTTTGATGCGAAGAACATCTACCAAACCTTCCAGCTCGTCTTCAACATTATCGTCAACGGCGACGGAACTCTGACCAGAAAATACTCTGTCGACCTTTTGGTTGACCTGCTGAAAAACCCCAAGATAGCTGACTGCCTCGCTAGGTACACACACACACGCACACACACGCACGCACACAAACGCACACACATGCACACGCGCGCACACACACACACACACACACACACACTCACAAACATTCAAACTCACTCACTCACTCACTCACTCACTCACTCACTCACTCACTCACTCACTCACTCACTCACTCACTCACTCACTCACTCACTCACTCACTCACTCTCTCACTCTCTCTCTAACACACACACACACACACACACACACACACACACACACACACACACACACACACACACACACACACACACACACATGGCTCTAACCTCACGTTGCACTGAAACTAAAGCTGAAAACCATCTTTTTCCATTTCCAGGTACGAGCACTTCTCAGCGTGTGTGTCTCAGGTGTTAGGACTGTTGCAATCTAAAGACCCCGACTCTGCTGCTAAGGTGAGCTGAGAGACAAACCACATCACGTCTGCACACGATACACTTTCCTGTGTATGGGTTGAGCCGACTCCAGTGTCTCTCGTTTTACCATTTATAGGCATATGTTTGAGTAGAACATTTTGGTTTTATAATATAAACTAGTGACAACATTTCTACCAAATTCCAATACGTTTTTTTTTTGTCATTAAAGGCCTACTTCACCGGTTGGAATATGAAGGTGTATTGAACTCGGAGATCCTATGAAGTATAAATGTGCAAAAAAAAATTTAATCGGATCATCCTAATCTGAGAAAAGGCAGAAAGAGTGTTTTATGGTCTCACTGTCTAACCCTACATTTCTCTTTCTGTGACATCACAGAAAGAGAAATGTAGGGTTAGACAGGTGAAGTAGGCCTTTAAGACCATTTTCAATAAGTTACGTAGAGATGACGATTTAAGAAAAATCCAGACTGGTCTCTTAATTTTTTTCCGGACCTATAACCCTCCGATGTGTTCGACTTTTGAAATGTTATGCGGTGCAGCCCAGGTGCATGAAATAATTCCTCATAAATGTCAGGCTCTGCAGCTGCATTAACCACTGACCTTGTTGTGGTAGGAGAGACTTAACTTAAACCTGCAGTGTGTAGAATTTTGGGTTTTAACTTAAACCTGCAGTGTGTAGAATTTTGGGTTTTATTACCTAGCAGATTTTGTAGAAAGTAATTATAATATCCATAAGTACATTTCATTTAGTGCATAATAGCTGAAATTTTTTTTTGAATTATTATTTTTTCCCTTGGAAAGGGTCTCGTATATGTCCATATTTCTGCATATTTTGGACCAAGGCCTTGTCACCGCCATTTTGGAAGTGTCATAGTTGGAATGTCATCAGGTGCATTGTTCAAAATTTAGAATTGTTCTTGTAGGCCACTGTAGCTTCTGTTATTATTCAAAAGGGGTGGGGTTAGCCAGGGAGTGTTGCATTCTAGAACTTTGTAGAACTTTCTTGATGATGTCATATTACACACTGCACCTTTAAGCCTTTAATAGATATCGTTATGTCTTAGAGGCAATTGTTCTGCTTGCCCACTTAGTCCTATCTACAATTATCAATTATGAGGTATGTATCAAAAAGGAAGTGTCAGTTAGAAATAATAGACAACCAAGTAGGGCGCCCTTAGCTCAGTTGGTAGGGCGTCCCCCCCCCCATGGGCCTCGGCCAGCAGCGGACCCGGGTTCGATTCCAGCCCGCGGTCGTTCTCTGCATGTCACTCCCCTCTCTGCCCCATTTCAACTCTGTCTCTACACTATCAATAAAACATAAAAATGCCAAAAAAATATCTTAAAAAAAATTATAATAATAGACAACCAAAAAACTATATTTTATCTCTCCATAACATATTTTTGTGTGTGTGTGTGTGTTGTTGTGTCTAGGTGCTGGAGCTGCTCCTAGCCATGTGCAGTGTGTCCAGGCTTCGGTCCCTTCTGTGTGAGGTGGTGTTCAGACCAGCCGGAGGTCTGAGA
>NC_137225.1:24828710-24851210 GCF_949987685.1 Ammodytes marinus
AGACAGACAGACAGATAGACAGACAGACAGATAGACAGACAGAAAGACAGACAGACAGACAGACAGACAGACAACAGGTGAGTAAGTGCCCTATAATGCCTTGCTCAACAGGTCAGTAAGAGGCCTATAATGCCTTGTTCAACAGGTCAGTAAGGGCTCTATAATGCCTTGCTCAACAGGTCAGAGGCAGGACGGATAGATTCACACAATAGTCATATTTAAATGCAGTATCTGAGGGTCATTGAAAGTCTGAAAAGTTATTTTAAAATGTCAATACATTTATAAAGTTTTTATTTAAATTTTTTACGTAAAAAATGCTTAAACCTGCAGTGTGTAGAATTTTGGGTTTTATTTCCTAGCAGATTTTGTAGAAAGTAATTATAATATCCATAAGTACATTTAATTTAGTGCATAATAGCTGAATTTTTTTTTTTTTATTATTATTTTTTTCCTTAGAAAGGGTCTCATATATGTCCATATTTCTGCATATCTTGAACCAAGGCCTAGTGCCGCCATCTTGAAAGTGTCATATTTGAAATGTCATCAGGTGCATTGTTTAAAATTTAGAATTGTTCTTGTCCTTGAAGGCCACTGTAGCTTCTGTTATTATTCGAAAGGTTTGGGGTTGCCCAGGGAGTGTTGCATTGTAGAACTTTGTAGAACTTTCTTGATGATGTCATATTACACACTGCACCTTTAAAAAGTAAGTTTTGAAATATATAAATATGTTTTTCTTGCCTTTTATAAACGAGTGTAGGTTTCGAATATCTGACTGACACGAACATGAAGAGTTCTTATATAAGTTTCCTATTGTATTTTCTCTATTCCCCCTGTGCAGGTTTAATGAGAGCGAGCGTCTGCTGACAGAGCTGCAGGCGTCTCACGTCTCTCTCACCAAACAGAGCGACGCGCTGAGGAAGACCCACAAAGCGCTGCAGATACAACATGAAAAGTAATCCAGTTATTTATAATTATCTCTACGTATTTCTCTCTTTGTACATAAATACTGCTAGAAAAAAAACTGTAACCTTTTGCAATTTTCTTTTACATATATTTTCTAAGTTTTGTTTTTTTCTACAATAAAAAATACACAAACACATACACACAATACACTCATAACAACATAAACAGAGACATATAGCAACTCAACTGTGTGTGTGTGTGTGTGTGTGTGTGTGTGTGTGTGTGTGTGTGTGTGTGTGTGTGTGTGTGTGTGTGTGTGTGTGTGTGTGTGTGTGTGTGTGTGTGTGTGTGTGTGTGTGTGTGTGTGTGTGTGTGTGTGTGTGTGTGTGTGGCGGGAGCGTGTTGTCTCTCGCTCCCTCATCGCAACATAACATCTTAAACATCTCGCCCGTTGTAACTGCCATCGTTAATGCAGCTGGAAAAGATACGCTCTGGACAAGGAGTATTAAAAAAGCATGTGCCTAGTCACAGTGCTACGGACGGCCTTCAAACAAGCCTTGGCCAGCGGCCGCATCTACAAACAATTGAGGCGAACCTACGATCCTGTCCCGCAACCATCGGACGCTGGAGACTCTCCCGTGGATTTTAACAACTATGTTCGCCAACTTCAATACCATGAATGGACAATATTCGAGACTCATGAAAGACAATTCAGGAAATCATTGGATACCAAACTACTCCAAGAAAGAGCCGTCTTTACCTGCTCCGGTGATCCAGCGAAGTGGAGTAAAGTGGCAGCCATTCTAACGGGAGTATTCTTCCAAAACGGAATATTCCGTACACGAAATAACAACGGGAAAGAGTTTGGATTACCACTCCTAAAATACGCGACACGGATTCTCAAAAAGTTTCCCGTGACCGTTAAACATCAAATGGAGTTTACATCGGCTTCCACTACTTCCTGGATTGAGAAACAGCTGATTTTCGTGAGAGACGTCATCCAACCATCGCTCCGTAGAGGCAAAGAAGACGGACACCATAAACACCAAGCGACAGTCAGCAGAGACAAACTGTCACATCTGTGGCAGCACCGTAGGTCCAAAGCAATTGACATAATTCTAAATAATAGCAAGTTTCCTTCCCCCCCGCCCACTGTCAATAATACCACTGATGTTTACAAGTACTATACAGCCAAATGTCAATCACCCACGATTCAAACGCTGACCACGCCCCCTTGGGCTGAAAGCATAGAGACAGCTATACCAGATTTTTATCCATCTACTGCTAAATTCACTTTTGAAGAAGTAGATAAAGTTATTTCTCAGCTGCCAAATAACAAAGCCAGTGGGTACGATGGAGTGACATATGAGACCATCAAAGCCAGAAAACCCCAGTCTACCCAAATATTAACATCTTTATTTAACACCTGCTTGATTAATGGAAAGGTACCAGGTTCATGGAAGGGGGCCCTCATCCATAGAATACCCAAGAAAGGCAATATTCCCAGCGACCCATCCACATGGAGGGATATCTCTCTCCTTCCCACTGTCTATAAAATATTCATGAAATGTCTGCTTTCTCGCATCCTCCCATGGCTTGTAGACACTGGCATTCTCTCACCCAAACAAAAAGCCTACATAGACAGACAGGGTATGAACGAGCATGTGTTCTGCCTTAAAACTGGAATCGATGACTTTAAACACCAATCATGTAAACTGTATACTGTATTCCTGGACTTCAGAGATGCCTTTGGAACACTACCTCACAACATAATGCTGGGTTCACTGGAGGAGATCCATCTACCCCAGCCCTTTGTGGACATCATAACAGATGTGTATAAGGGCTCTTTCCTGCAGGTGATCTGTGGAGCCCAGCTCACAGAGCCCATTCCTCTCCAGGTTGGGATTAAAACAGGCTGCCCCTGGAGTGCGGTGAATTTCATCCTGGCCATTAACCAGTGGCTCAAGTGGCTCTGTCTGTGTGCACCATCTCATATCAGATCCCCAAACCCTGTCCAGGGGTACGCTGACGATGTGGAGGTGTCCTCCAGAGACGAGGGCGTCATACACACCATGCTGGCCAAAACAGATGAGTTTCTTCACTGGTCCAAGCTGGAGGTAAAACACACCAAGTGTGCAGCACTATATGAACGACGTAGCGGTGGCAACCGCTGGTACAAAGCCAAATCTGACCAACCCCCCTCCTTCACGATCATGGGGCAGCCTATCAGAGTCTACGCACGCCATGAGTCATACACCTATCTTGGCCATAACATCAACATTGCAGGTGAGTGGGGAGAGCAGGTACAGGAGTTATGCTGTGACTATAAGAACAGAATCGATCTAATCGACTCTTCCCCCCTTCCTGTGGTCATGAAACTGGACGCTATCAGACAGGTGGCCCTGGCAAAGATTCAACACCTCTTTGCAAACATCCACATCCCACAAAATGTCCTACGGGACATGAACAATAAAACAGTCCAGGCTGTCAGAAAATGGCTAGGGCTGAATTCTCATTCTACCAGAGACATCATCTTCCTCTCACATAAAGAGGGGGGGTTGGGTGTCCCAAACGTGGAATGGGTATACACTGCCACCAGGCTGTCACACCTCATCCGAATGCTCAACAATGACGATGCCACAGTCAGAGAGCTAGCCAGAGCCTCCCTGCTGCTGGACCTCGGGAAGAGGAAGGTGCCCCTGGCCCCAGCAGGCCAGGACAGCTTCCTGGGCTTCAGGAGGAAGAGGAGCGGGAAACTGGACACACAGGCTGCAGGCTTTGGAGTCCGGTCGGACTGGCCGGACCTAAATGATCTGTGCAACAGAATGACAGTTAAACTGGAATGGACACAACATAACTCACACACAGCACCACAGCCATCTGATGCAGTTGTCACAGACTCATCTGTAACAGTCAAGGCTACTGTCAATTACAATGAGGAAAAACATACACTACAGAACACAACAGCTAGGAGACTCCTCCTCCACGTAAAGCAAGCAGAGACCAAACAACACTGGACTGGACTCCGAATGCAGGGGAAGCTAGCATGCCTGGACTTTGCCAACCACTCTGCTTCACACTCCATGTACACAAATGCTGCTGTCGGTGAGGACATCCTCTGTTTCACAGCTAAAGCCAGACTGCAGGTGCTACCTACTAAATACAACCTGGCACTATGGTACCCTGCACACAACCATCCATACTGTATAATGCACTCAGACCATCAACTTGAATCTGTTGCTCATATTGTAAATGGCTGTACTATGTACAAAGGACTTTATATTGCACGCCACGACCGAATTGTCGATCTGATAGCTAGCGCTGTAAAGAAAGTATTGGCAGAAAATGTGACCATGTACAAACATTCTCGTATTATGCCGGAGTGGTTCAACAGCTCTACTGATGTGTTCTGTAACATCCCTAACACCCCGGATGTTGTGTTTCTGGACAGAGCCAGTAGGCAGGTGCTGCTGCTTGAAGTAGGCTGTGTTTACGATCTGTACATGGACATTGCCTTTAGTGATAAAATCATGAAGTACCAGCTCATTCTGTCCAAACTAAGTGAACTGGGCTATCAAAGCAAACTGGTGGTGTTGATCTTTGGCAGCTTGGGGCATGTCCACCATCTTGTTTTCACTGGGTTAAGGCTGGCAGGGCTCTCCAGCAGGACATCCAAACAGCTGTCAAAGTTCTGCTCCATATCAGCGGTGACAGGCAGCCTGGCAGTGTGGCGCAGGAGATGTTTTTTATACCCTTGAACACTGTCCTATCTCATTTCTGGAAATATTTGAATCCTGTCTGTTGTAATGTGATTGGTGGACTCAAATAAAGAATTAAAATGTGTGTGTGTGTGTGTGTGTGTGTGTGTGTCAGGATGGCGTCAGAGTTGGAGGACAGAAATGAGGAGATCACAAACCTCCGTTCAGATGTGCAGCAGAAGAACAGCGAAGTCACAGGTGGGTCTGAATTATTACAATGTTTTTATTTAGAATTTTGGTAAAATGACGTCAGTAGTCTATAGAATGAAGACGGCATTTTAATTTCACTCAAATACATAATCTAGCTCAGTTGGTAGGGCGTCCCCCCCCCATGGGCCTCGGCCAGCAGCGGACCCGGGTTCGATTCCAGCCCGTGGTCGTTCTCTGCATGTCACTCCCCTCTCTGCCCCATTTCAACTCTGTCTCTACACTATCAATAAAGCATAAAAATGCCAAAGAAAAAATCTTAAAAAAAACATAATCTAAAAAAAAAAATCCTTTCTCTGCATGTCTTTTCACACTGTGAAATAAAGCAACAGAAAAAATGCCAAAAAATAATCTTGAAAAAAAAATATATATATCTATTATTATTTTCTTTTTAACGTGTGTGTGTGTGTGTGTGTGTGTGTGTGTGTGTGTGTGTGTGTGTGTGTGTGTGTGTGTGTGTGTGTGTGTGTGTGTGTGTGTGTGTGTGTGTGTGTGTGTGTGTGTGTGTGTGTGTGTGTGTGTGTGTGTGTGTGTGTGTGTGTGTGTGTGTGTGTGTGTGTGTGTGTGTGTGTGTGTGTGTGTGTGTGTGTGTGTGTGTGTGTGTGTGTGTGTGTCAGGGCTGCGTGGGGCGCTGCGTTGTGAGGAGCAGAAGCTGAAGGAGAAGGATGAGGAGCGCAGAGATCTGGAGGAGACCGTCGACCTTCTGAAGAAAGAACTTAACAAGGCCGAGAAAGACAGGAAGGACCTCAGTATCAAGGTGTGTGTGTGTTTGTATTTATCTATGTGTGTGTGTCTCTATCTATGTGTGTGTGTGTGTCTGTGTATTTATCTGTGTGTCTGTCTGTCTGTGTGTCTGTCTGTCTGTCTGTCTGGTGTGTGTGTGTGTTTGTGTTTGTATTTATCTATGTGTGTGTGTGTCTGTCTGTGTGTCTGTCTGTCTGTCTGTCTGTCTGTCTGGTGTGAGTGTGTGTGTGTCTGGTGTTTGAGTGTCTGTCTGTGTGTCTGCCTGCCTGCCTGTCTGTCTGCCTGTCTGTCTGGTGTGTCTGTCTGTCTGTCTGTCTGCCTGCCTGCCTGTCTGTCTGTCTGTCTGGTGTGTGTCTCTGGTGTTTGAGTGTCTGACTGTCTGTCTGTGTGTGTGTGTTTGGGGGGGGGGAGGGGGGGATTGCGTGGATTCTGTTGTCAAAATCAGTGAATTTCTCCTCATGACCCGCTACCTGTCTGTACTGTCTGTGCACTGAAGAAAAAGAAAAATGATATGGTATGTAAACAAAGGGGGGTCCAGTCCACCGTAGCCAACATGCCCATTTACAGAGCATTTGTTTTCTGTTTGAAAATGTACTCATTTACTGTACTAGTAATTTATAGGGCTGGCCCGAATGCCATTTTTCAGGCTTCGAGTATTCGTTGGTTTTTCCGAACGAATATTCGGATATTCGTTCCAGAAAAACACACCATCAAAAAAATTAAAATAAAAAAATAAAAATTAATAATCCCTCTATACTCCCTGGAACTGATTTTGACAGTATCTGCATATTTTGTTGAAGATTTACGCGCTCGGAGGTGAAGTAATGGATGCGCTATGACACTTAGTGATGTAATATCCTCCTAAATGAGCAATGCTACTACTACTACTACTACAATATTACTAACTTTTATATCCAAATATAAAATTATTTGATGACATTATATTGCAGTACTAGCTTCTTGCAAAAAAAAAAAAAAAATGAAGCTCCGAATACTAATTTAAGATCCGAATACTAATTTAAGCTCCGAATACTAATTTTCCGAACGAGTATTCGAATAATTCGGGCCAGCCCTAGTAATTTAATGTACTATTTTCCCGCTGTGTTCCAGGTGTCGTCCCTCGAGCTCCAGAAGTCTCAGGTTGAACTGAAGCTGAAGCAGAAAGAAGACGAACTGAACAAACACTCGTCTATGATCGCCATGATTCACAGTCTGAGCAGCAAGACCAAGAGTGATGTCAACCTGTCCCTATGAGCAACAGCCTGTCTCTCTCTCTCTCTGTCTCTCTCTGTCTCTCTCTCTCTGTCTCTCTCTCTCTCTCTATGTCTCTCTCTCTCAACCTGTCAACCTGTCACTATGAGCAACAGCCTGTCTCTCTCTCTCTGTCTCTCTCTGTCTCTCTCTCTCTCTATGTCTCTCTCTCTCTCTCTGTCTCTCTCTCTATGTCTCTCTCTCTCTCAACCTGCCACTATGAGCAACAGCCTGTCTCTCTCTCTGTCTCTCTCTCTCTCTCTCTCTCTCTCTCTGTCTCTCTGTCTGCCTCTCCCTCTCTGTCTCTCTGTCTCTCTCTCCCTTTCCTCTCTATCTCTTTATGTACCTCAACTTCGGAGTCAGTGATTCTGGAGAACGCTTGTTGTCAAAATCACTTTTCGTCAAAATCAGTGAACATCTCCTCATGATCCGCTACCTGTCTGTACTGTGTGTAGCACTGGAAAAAACAGCTGGTTTTAATACACAGCCTAGGCTCTGTAAACTGTTATGTAAACAAAGGGGGCCCACTGTAGCTATAGCAACATGCACATTTACAGAGCCCAGGCTGTGTATTTACAACAGATTGTGATGAGATATTCACTGATTTTGAACACAAGCATTCTCCAGCCTCACTGACTCCACCTTTTAAATGTTTTTTTCTTTTTTTTTTCTTGTTTTTTTTGGCATTTTTATGCTTTTATTGATAGTGTAGAGACAGAGTTGAAATGGGGCAGAAAGGGGAGTAACATGCAGAGAACGACCGCGGGCTGGAATCGAACCCGGGTCCGCTGCTGGCCGAGGCCCATGGGGGGGGGACGCCCTACCAACTGAGCTAAGGGCACCCCCTTACACCTTTTTAAATGTTAACGTGTATTTGTCTATTTTAATGTGTCTTTGTCTCTTTCAATGTATGTCTGATTTTAATGTGACATACACTTTGGTCTGTCTACCTGTCGCTATTAGCAACAGCTCTGTCGCCATGTCGATTTGATGAAAAGGATTTTTAAAAGACTGTAATGGACTCAGATCTTATGAATTATTAAACTTATTTTATGCCTATTGCTTAATAAAACCGACTTATTGAAATATACTAAACTAAACTGGTATTTTTGGTGTAATTTGTCACGTCGAAATCCTTTTGTATGTTTGTGTCTGTGTTTTGTTATCGTCATTCTAGTAGAAATTGTTAATTAATAAAGGTGCAGTGTGTAATATGACATCATCAAGAAAGTTCTACAAAGTTCTAGAATGCAACGCTCCCTGGGTAACCCCAACCCTTTCGAATAATAACAGAAGCTACAGTGGCCTTCAAGGACAAGAACAATTCTAAATTTTAAACAATGCACCTGATGACATTCCAACTATGACACTTTCAAGATGGCGGCACTAGGCCTTGGTCCAAAATATGCAGAAATATGGACATATATGAGACCCTTTCTAAGGGAAAAAATAATAATTCAAAACATTTTTTCAGCTATTATGCACTAAATTAAATGGATATTATAATTACTTTCTACAAAATCTGCTAGGAAATAAAACCCAAAATTCTACACACTGCAGCTTTAAATAAAGTTGGACCAGATGTTTGAGGAACATATTATGCACATTTTTCTCTTTTCTCTTGATATTAAATGTGTTTATTATAACTTAATGTTTTAACAATTGAAATGACAAATAAACAACATTGATCTCATCTCAACTTCTCTATATTATTCTTATTTGATAGTTTTAGAAAGCTGAAACAATTTGGTTTGAACTGTAAAACACATGATTTGCCTTTTATAGTGTGTGTGTGTGTGTGTGTGTGTGTGTGTGTGTGTGTGTGTGTGTGTGTGTGTTGGTATACATGGTATAGATGGACAATTGACCTGAATACTCACCTGGGATACGAGGACCTCGGTGGTTTAGCCGGACTATGCCGAGGTCCGCGTAATTCGGAAAGTGTATCTGCATTTGCGAGTGTCTAACTAACATAAATTCCAATTTTCTGTGAAAGTCCTTATTTACCACTTGACCTGATTTTTGTGTATCCCAGTGTATCTCACTGCGCCCCCTATCACACTTGGCTGCAGGTGCACTTTCATACACATTTCTGATACACACGGCCGAAATTTGGCGGGATGTCTTCTGATTGGCTGGTTTAAAAATGTGGGCGGTCCCCACATGACGTCACTTCAAAGGTCCGCCCAGAGCTAGGGTGTGTGTGTAAGTCCCATGACTGTGCTATGGTCTATATGGACAATGGTATGTAAGGACTTTATCCTAAAATGCTTTTCAAAGTGTAAGTCATTATAATATCTCAGTGTATGTGTGTAAAGCAGTGATCTGACTCAAATATAACTTAAGAGGTCCTTATGGTTTATAGGGTCCTGTCTCAGTGTTGGGTTGGGATTTTATGTGATGGACCAACACAAAGTGGGCTAGTGTGTGTGTGTGAAGTCCCATGACTGTGCTATGGTCTATATGGACAATGGTATGTAAGGACTTTATCCTAAAATGCTTTTCAAAGTGTAAGTCATTATAGTATCTCAGTGTATGTGTGTAAAGCAGTGATCTGACTCAAATATAACTTAGGAGGTCCTTATGGTTTAGAGGGTCCTGTCTCAGTGTTGGGTTTATAGTAGCATCACTTCGGTTTATCAGAATACTTTGACCAGCTGCATTTGATCTGTATGTTAGTTGAATGTGTGGGTTTAAGTTCTTTAGTTACATATGTTGGATTGTGGACCCAGTCAAAAGTAATAATGAAATGCATGATATTTGCCTTTACATGACTAAGGACAAGTTTCAGTGGATTGTTTAAAACGCTTACATAAATAGCCTTGATTCCTTTCACATAATGTTAACAGGGAACATTCTTTAAGATATATCTTTCGGAAAACCGAAACAGAGCCAGTTCCTCTCTGTCCAATTCCGGCATTTAGTCAACCGTTTGAACATTTCATTTTTGACTGTGTTGGTCCCCTCCCTCGTTCTCGTTCGGGTGCAATCTATTTGTTGATGGTGATGTGCCAGAGCACTAGGTATCCAGCAGCATACCCATTACGCACCATCACCACTTAATCTGTAGTGCGCGCCCTGACTCAGTTTATCTCTATATTTGAAATCCCCTTAATCTTTCAGTAAGACCAAGGTTCTAACTTTTCATCTGTTTCAGCATCAGCCTACCATGTAGCCAAGGGGCTCTTGAGAGGTTCCACGCCACGTTGGAGTCTTTACTCCGTACATACTGTACACAGTTAGATGGAGACTGGGAAGAGGGTTTACCCTGGTTGATGCTGGGGGCTAAGGAGTGAAGTCAGGAAAGTACAGGCTTTAGCCCAAACGATCTGGTGTTTGGACACACAGTGCCTGGCCCTTTGGCTGTTTTGAAGGACGATTGGAAGAAGTCCGAGCCACATTAAACCAAAACAACAAACTTTCAGGCTAAATTTACTGGTTCACATGCAGTTGTTTAGCAAGTTTCAGACTAATACAGTCCTTGTGGGCTCCATCCCTCATGCAGTGGCAGAGCTTGAGGAAGATGTGTTGTCCACTACTGACAAATCCCTGTTAAACGGCAGGTTGTAGAATTAAACTCCTGTTGGTTGGAACAAGCGCAGGACTTGTATTGTTGGTGAGGACCAGTGGATTGTATAGGGGCCTAGATGCTATTTGTGTTTGGTGGACTTACTCTTAGGATGAGGTCATAATTTACCAACCTTTACCACGATTTCCATGCAAATCCTCTCCATTCTAATGTTTTCTAATTTCTAACCCTAAAGTATTATTACCCCTTGAACTTTTCCACATTTTGTCACTTAACAACCACGCACGTTAATGTATTTCATTGGGATTTTATGTGATGGACCAACACAAAGTGGGCTAGGGTGTGTGTGTAAGTCCCATGACTGTGCTATGGTCTATATGGACAATGGTATGTAAGGACTTTATCCTAAAATGCTTTTCAAAGTGTAAGTCATTATAATATCTCAGTGTATGTGTGTAAAGCAGTGATCTGACTCAAATATAACTTAAGAGGTCCTTATGGTTTATAGGGTCCTGTCTCAGTGTTGGGTTGGGATTTTATGTGATGGACCAACACAAAGTGGGCTAGTGTGTGTGTGTGAAGTCCCATGACTGTGCTATGGTCTATATGGACAATGGTATGTAAGGACTTTATCCTAAAATGCTTTTCAAAGTGTAAGTCATTATAGTATCTCAGTGTATGTGTGTAAAGCAGTGATCTGACTCAAATATAACTTAGGAGGTCCTTATGGTTTAGAGGGTCCTGTCTCAGTGTTGGGTTTATAGTAGCATCACTTCGGTTTATCAGAATACTTTGACCAGCTGCATTTGATCTGTATGTTAGTTGAATGTGTGGGTTTAAGTTCTTTAGTTACATATGTTGGATTGTGGACCCAGTCAAAAGTAATAATGAAATGCATGATATTTGCCTTTACATGACTAAGGACAAGTTTCAGTGGATTGTTTAAAACGCTTACATAAATAGCCTTGATTCCTTTCACATAATGTTAACAGGGAACATTCTTTAAGATATATCTTTCGGAAAACCGAAACAGAGCCAGTTCCTCTCTGTCCAATTCCGGCATTTAGTCAACCGTTTGAACATTTCATTTTTGACTGTGTTGGTCCCCTCCCTCGTTCTCGTTCGGGTGCAATCTATTTGTTGATGGTGATGTGCCAGAGCACTAGGTATCCAGCAGCATACCCATTACGCACCATCACCACTTAATCTGTAGTGCGCGCCCTGACTCAGTTTATCTCTATATTTGAAATCCCCTTAATCTTTCAGTAAGACCAAGGTTCTAACTTTTCATCTGTTTCAGCATCAGCCTACCATGTAGCCAAGGGGCTCTTGAGAGGTTCCACGCCACGTTGGAGTCTTTACTCCGTACATACTGTACACAGTTAGATGGAGACTGGGAAAAGGGTTTACCCTGGTTGATGCTGGGGGCTAAGGAGTGAAGTCAGGAAAGTACAGGCTTTAGCCCAAACGATCTGGTGTTTGGACACACAGTGCCTGGCCCTTTGGCTGTTTTGAAGGACGATTGGAAGAAGTCCGAGCCACATTAAACCAAAACAACAAACTTTCAGGCTAAATTTACTGGTTCACATGCAGTTGTTTAGCAAGTTTCAGACTAATACAGTCCTTGTGGGCTCCATCCCTCATGCAGTGGCAGAGCTTGAGGAAGATGTGTTGTCCACTACTGACAAATCCCTGTTAAACGGCAGGTTGTAGAATTAAACTCCTGTTGGTTGGAACAAGCGCAGGACTTGTATTGTTGGTGAGGACCAGTGGATTGTATAGGGGCCTAGATGCTATTTGTGTTTGGTGGACTTACTCTTAGGATGAGGTCATAATTTACCAACCTTTACCACGATTTCCATGCAAATCCTCTCCATTCTAATGTTTTCTAATTTCTAACCCTAAAGTATTATTACCCCTTGAACTTTTCCACATTTTGTCACTTAACAACCACGCACGTTAATGTATTTCATTGGGATTTTATGTGATGGACCAACACAAAGTGGGCTAGGGTGTGTGTGTAAGTCCCATGACTGTGCTATGGTCTATATGGACAATGGTATGTAAGGACTTTATCCTAAAATGCTTTTCAAAGTGTAAGTCATTATAATATCTCAGTGTATGTGTGTAAAGCAGTGATCTGACTCAAATATAACTTAAGAGGTCCTTATGGTTTATAGGGTCCTGTCTCAGTGTTGGGTTGGGATTTTATGTGATGGACCAACACAAAGTGGGCTAGTGTGTGTGTGTGAAGTCCCATGACTGTGCTATGGTCTATATGGACAATGGTATGCAAGGACTTTATCCTAAAATGCTTTTCAAAGTGTAAGTCATTATAGTATCTCAGTGTATGTGTGTAAAGCAGTGATCTGACTCAAATATAACTTAGGAGGTCCTTATGCAGGGTTCGACATAACGTATAGCCCGATGGCCCGGGGCCAGTAAAATCATATGCAGGGCAAGTTGATTGGCCAGTCACTGTCCCGCCCGGGCCAGTGACTGGCCAATCACAGTTCAGTATCTTTTTGTAGACTACATCATGGTTCATTGAAATGCGCGTTCAGAGTCGTAATGAAAGCAGTGTTTATTTAAGAGTCAATATAATAAACCTAATATAAAATATATTTTTTAATGAAAGGCCAGTGGACAACCGATGCGTGGGCGTTTTGACAGGCGGAGCAACAAGCGGTTGCACTCTCGCTCCGTTGGCAGAGCTGCCTACCGTCCGCCTGCGAGTCGACAAATCAATCGACTTACTCTGCCCCCTTTCTTTCTTCCCACAGCAGAGGTTGAGGTGCAGAAAATGATAACTGTGCTTTTCCTTTATCTGCCGCCGTAATGTTACAGTATTTGCATCCAAGCCCCAATGGTAATACAAATGAGAGGCGTTATTTAAACGCTGTGAATGCGTCTCCGGTGATTGTGTCGGTTGTAGACAGAAACGAACGGAGGGACTCCGCTCACTGTACAGTTACTATAGTCGCGCAGTTTGGCACTATGTTTTCAGGCTCGAGACATTCAATCAGATCGCGGAAGTCTTTCCCATTGAAATCGCTAACGGGGAGAATATCCCCGGTTATTATTTTAGCCACAAACCACAGTTCATCTGCGCGGCGGCTCACTCGCTGGCGAGATCACACGGTGAAACGCTGCTGTGATCGGACGAAGGCATTGTGTGTTTCTAAGGTGATTTAACGTCATAGTCTTAGACGAGCGTTTAACTTATGCTGCATATTTTGCACTGCATTGTTTTTTATCAATAGTTTGAAAAAATGGTCCCACACCGGACACTTATGTGAAGCTGACACTTCATGGAGAAGTGACACTCCTGCAGCGCGCTCACGACCAGACGTGAACTCACATACACGGTGAAATCTCCCATATAAAAAACGGCATAACCCACTGATTTTCGGATTTCTATTCTATTTTTAAAGTCAACTTGAGCGCAAGTGGACAACCGGTCATTCGGTCGACACATTCACATCCCTAATGCATATAGAGAAAGTAATAAAAACAGCCTACCACACCACAAAGAATGATCAGACCTTCATCTCTTATTTTTTTTTTATGTTTGAACATGACTTCTGCAGGTGAACTATTCATTAAACTGCCCAAATTCAAGAATAAAAACAACCATCAAACTACTGGACTTTAAAATACTGGCCGACTCTTTCAACATGCTTTCAGTTGTAGGCTTCTAATTCAATATGTTTGCCTGGTTTTATATTATGCGCAATATCAACATTTCATATAATTAACTAAAAGAAAAATAACCAAATCTAAAGGGAATATCTATACTGTTACAGTATAGATATTCCCTTTAGATCTGGTTATCTTTCTTTATTTTTCTAATACAGGTATTATAATTATTGACACTAAATTATGAAGAAAAAAAAAGTGTGTGCAGGGCCAGTGAAAATATACAAGGGGCCAGTAAAACTCGGATCCACTGGCCCGGCGGGCCAGTAGGAAAAAAAAGTTATGTTGAACCCTGCTTATGGTTTAGAGGGTCCTGTCTCAGTGTTGGGTTTATAGTAGCATCACTTCGGTTTATCAGAATACTTTGACCAGCTGCATTTGATCTGTATGTTAGTTGAATGTGTGGGTTTAAGTTCTTTAGTTACATATGTTGGATTGTGGACCCAGTCAAAAGTAATAATGAAATGCATGATATTTGCCTTTACATGACTAAGGACAAGTTTCAGTGGATTGTTTAAAACACTTACATAAATAGCCTTGATTCCTTTCACATAATGTTAACAGGGAACATTCTTTAAGATATATCTTCTTTTTTCACTTTTTGCGTGGTCTTGATGAGGTATTGCCCCTGGAAAGTTCAGGGGTCACAAAGTCCCCATCCACAGCTGAAGATTGTACAGAGGTAAATCTGTATAAGATGATATTGTATTAATATGTTTGCATTAATGATCTTCAATATGTCTTACACAATTATCCAATGCTGCTCAAAGCAAAGTTTTACCCTCATTATTTTTTCAAAAGTATGATTATTTCATTTATTCAAAGCCCAGTTACAGTGCCTTGCAAAAGTATTGATACCCCTTGAACTTTTCCACATTTTGTCACATAAGAACCACACACGTATGTACATTTATGTTCTTGGGATTTTATGTGATAGACCAACACAAAGTGGCACATAATTGTGAAGTGGAATGAAAATGATACTTTGTTTTCAATACTTTTTATAAATACAAAACTGAAAAGTGTGGCGTGCAAAAGTATTCAGTCCCCCTGAGTCAATACTTCATAGGACCACATATCGCTGCAATTACAGCTGCACGTCTATTGGGGTATACAGTATCTCACAAAAGTGAGTACACCCCTAACATTTCTTCAAATATTTCATTATATCTTTCCATGGGACAACACTGAATAAATGACACTTTGATACAATGTTAAGTCGTCAGTGTACAGCTTGTTTAACAGTGTAAATTTACTGTCCCCTCAAAATAACTCGACACACAGCCATTAATGTCTAAACTGCTGGCAACAAAAGTGAGTACACCCCTAAGTGAAAATGTCCAAATTGGGCCCAAAGTGTCAATATTTTGTTTTGCCATCATTATTTCCCAGCACTTCCTTAACCCTCTTGGGCATGGTGTTCACCAGAGCTTCACAGGTTGCCACTGGAATCCTCTTCCACCCATTCATGACGACATCAAGTAGCTGGTGGATATTAGAGACCTGGCGCTCCTCCATCTCCCGTTTGAGGATGCCCCAAAGATGCTCAATAGGGTTGAGGTCTGGAGATATGCTTGGCCAGTCCATAACCTTTAGCCTCACCTTTTTTAGCAAGCCAGTGGTCGTTCGGAGGTGTGTTTGGGGTTGTTATCATGTTGCAGTACTGCCCTGCGGCCCAGTTTATGAAGAGAGGGGATCATGCTCTGCTTCAGTATGTCACACTACATGTTAAAATTCAATGAACTATAGATCCCCAGTGCTGGCAGCACTCATGCAGCCCCAGACCATGACACTCCAACCACCATGCTTGACTATAGGCAAGACACACTTGTCTGTGTACTCCTCACCTGGTTGCCGCCCTACACTCTTAACACCATCTGAACCAAATAAATGTATCTTGGTCTCATCAGGCCACAGGACATGGTTGCAGTAATCCATGTCCGTAGTCTGCTTGTCTTCAGCAAACTTTTTGTGGGGTTTCTTGTGCATCATCTTTAGAATAGGCTTCCTTCTGGGACGACAGCCATGCAGACCAGTATGATGCAGAGTGCGGCGTATGGTCTGAGCACTGACAGGTTGACCCCCCACCCCTTCAAGCCCTTCAGCAATGCTGGCAGCACTCATAGGCTTTTTTTCCAAAGCCAACCTCTGTGTCTGACGCTGACCATGTGCACTCAACCTTCGTAAACTGGGCCGCAGGGCAGTATTGGAACATGATAACGACCCACATCCAAACGACCACTGGCTTGCTAAAGAAGCTGAGGGTAAAGGTTATGGCTTGGCCAAGCATGTCTCCAGACCTAAACCCTATTGAGCATCTTTGGGGCATCCTCAAACGGAAGGTGGAGGAGCGCAAGGTCTCTAATATCCACCAGCTCTGTGATGCTGTCATGAATGGGTGGAAGAGGGTTCCAGTTGCAACCTGTGAAGCTCTGGTGAACTCCATGCCCAAGAGGGTTAAGGCAGTGCTGGGAAGTAATGGTGGCCACACAAAATATTGACACTTTGGGCCCAAATGGGACATTTTTTCTTAGGGGTGTACTCACTTTTGTTGCCAGCAGTTTAGACATTAATGGCTGTGTTTGAGGGGACAGTAAATTTACACTGTTATACAAGCTGTACACTGACTACTTTACATTGTATCAAAGTGTCATTTCTTCAGTGTTGTCCCATGAAAAGATATAATGAAATATTTGAAGAAATGTGAAGGGTGTACTCACTGTTGTGAGATACTGTATCTAGAGACTGGCATTTTCGCCCATTCTTCTTTTTAAAATAGCGGAGAGCGTCTGAACAGCCATTTTTAAGGCTTTCCAGAGATTCTCAATTGGATTGAGGTCTGGACTTTGGCTGGTTCATTCTGACACATGACTATGCTTTGATTTAAACCATTCCATAGTAGATCTGGCTGTATGTTTAGGATATTTAACCTTCTGGAAGGTGAACCTCCGCCCCAGTCTCAAGTCTTTTGCAGACTCTAACAGGTTTTCTGCCCTGCACTTGGCTCTATCCATCTTCCCATCAACTCTGACCAGCTTCCAAGTCCCTGTTGAAGAAAAGCACCAAGGATTTTTCTTCCATAGAGACTTTTTTGGCGCCCGCCAAAGAGGATTTATCCAGCGCCAAAGGAAAATCACCAGTGCCAAAATTATAAAGATTGAGAATAAATATAGCAATTTAAAACCTTTTCAAATTGAGCACAATTTAGTTCATCCTTCTTGTAGCAATAACTCAAATTTCAATTTCTATTACTATTACAGCTTCCCTCAATCATGAAAACAAAATAATTGTTATTAAACTATCACTGTTTCCCACGCCGTGACATGCAGGCTTTTAAATTCAGTGAACCCTTTCAGCCGTGCGCTCCACTCGGCCCCGCCCTCACCTGATAGTTTAGCTTTCGGCTGGTCCAGAGAGTAGGAGGGAGATGTTGCGCATCGCCGGGTGTTTTGAAACATTACTAAAAGACGGAAGATAGTCAGCCTTTGGTCGAGAGGAAAGGTAAACTAATTGTGTTGTCTGGAAACACTTCAGACTCAGAACAGACTAAAATAATGTGCAAGATAAGTCACACGCGTCCAGCATGACAACCACCCTAAACATTCAGCCAGATCTACAATGGAATGGTTAGATCAAAGCATAGTCATGTGTCAGAATGGACCAGTCAAAGCCCAGACCTCAATCGAATTGAGAATCTCTGGAAAGACTTGAAAATTACTTTTCTTTTATAAAGATTTCAGCTGTGGATGGGGACTTTGTGACCCCTGAACTTTCCAGGGGCAATACCTCATCACCACGCAAAAAGTGAAAAAAGAAGATATATCTTAAAGAATGTTCCCTGTTAACATTATGTGAAAGGAATCAAGGCTATTTATGTAAGCGTTTTAAACAATCCACTGAAACTTGTCCTTAGTCATGTAAAGGCAAATATCATGCATTTCATTATTACTTTTGACTGGGTCCACAATCCAACATATTTAACTAAAGAACTTAAACCCACACATTCAACTAACATACAGATCAAATGCAGCTGGTCAATGTATTCTGATAAACCGAAGTGATGCTACTATAAACCCAACACTGAGACAGGACCCTCTAAACCATAAGGACCTCCTAAGTTATATTTGAGTCAGATCACTGCTTTACACACATACACTGAGATACTATAATGACTTACACTTTGAAAAGCATTTTAGGATAAAGTCCTTGCATACCATTGTCCATATAGACCATAGCACAGTCATGGGACTTCACACACACACACTAGCCCACTTTGTGTTGGTCCATCACATAAAATCCCAACCCAACACTGAGACAGGACCCTATAAACCATAAGGACCTCTTAAGTTATATTTGAGTCAGATCACTGCTTTACACACATACACTGAGATATTATAATGACTTACACTTTGAAAAGCATTTTAGGATAAAGTCCTTACATACCATTGTCCATATAGACCATAGCACAGTCATGGGATTTACACACACACCCTAGCCCACTTTGTGTTGGTCCATCACATAAAATCCCAATGAAATACATTAACGTGCGTGGTTGTTAAGTGACAAAATGTGGAAAAGTTCAAGGGGTAATAATACTTTAGGGTTAGAAATTAGAAAACATTAGAATGGAGAGGATTTGCATGGAAATCGTGGTAAAGGTTGGTAAATTATGACCTCATCCTAAGAGTAAGTCCACCAAACACAAATAGCATCTAGGCCCCTATACAATCCACTGGTCCTCACCAACAATACAAGTCCTGCGCTTGTTCCAACCAACAGGAGTTTAATTCTACAACCTGCCGTTTAACAGGGATTTGTCAGTAGTGGACAACACATCTTCCTCAAGCTCTGCCACTGCATGAGGGATGGAGCCCACAAGGACTGTATTAGTCTGAAACTTGCTAAACAACTGCATGTGAACCAGTAAATTTAGCCTGAAAGTTTGTTGTTTTGGTTTAATGTGGCTCGGACTTCTTCCAATCGTCCTTCAAAACAGCCAAAGGGCCAGGCACTGTGTGTCCAAACACCAGATCGTTTGGGCTAAAGCCTGTACTTTCCTGACTTCACTCCTTAGCCCCCAGCATCAACCAGGGTAAACCCTCTTCCCAGTCTCCATCTAACTGTGTACAGTATGTACGGAGTAAAGACTCCAACGTGGCGTGGAACCTCTCAAGAGCCCCTTGGCTACATGGTAGGCTGATGCTGAAACAGATGAAAAGTTAGAACCTTGGTCTTACTGAAAGATTAAGGGGATTTCAAATATAGAGATAAACTGAGTCAGGGCGCGCACTACAGATTAAGTGGTGATGGTGCGTAATGGGTATGCTGCTGGATACCTAGTGCTCTGGCACATCACCATCAACAAATAGATTGCACCCGAACGAGAACGAGGGAGGGGACCAACACAGTCAAAAATGAAATGTTCAAACGGTTGACTAAATGCCGGAATTGGACAGAGAGGAACTGGCTCTGTTTCGGTTTTCCGGTCAACTGACACTTATGACACATTTTAATGTACGATGCAACATCTCTCTTTAGAGGAGACCAAAAAAAAGAATACAAAATGCGATCATATGTTTTACGGACACCCATATGTCCACACTAGTCATGTGACACTTGCAAAAACAAACTACGAAATTTGGAAGGCACAAAAATCTGGAAAATAGGATCTCCAACAAAATCAGGACCATGTGGCACCCATGTGCGTCTTCAAAGCAAGATATTGACTTTCATGCATCGCTAATGAAAGCCTTCCTATATCGCGCCGCTTTTGTCTGATGTAGTCGTGTTTATTTTGATTTCTTCCGTATTCTACAAACAGTCCAGGAGAGGTCCTGGGCTATATGTGTCCCAGTGAATTTGAAGGACACCCGCTGAACACAGTCCCCATTGATGCTCAGTTGGGCTGGTTCCCCCTTGTGTTCCCTGAAGTCTATGATCATCTCCTTGGTTTTGCTAGTGTTGAGCAGCAGGTTGTGTTCCGATCACCAACGTGCAAGCCTTTGTGTGCTCCAGGGCATCTTGCTCAGAAGTCAGTTCCCGATTTTCCATAAAAGCTTTGCTTCAATATCCCAAATTGTAAGTAGGGATGCACCGAAATGAAAATTCTTGGCCGAAACCGAAACCGAAAAGAAAGAGGCTTTTGCAGTTTTGTTTGTTATTTAGTCAATTATTTCAACATTGCATACATGAACTCCCACATGTTCTCCTCAAACACAGGTTGAGTTGCTTTAAAAAAACTGCACCACAGCTGCCACCGTAATGTTCAGACTTCAGAATTTGCATTAAAGTCCTGATTATAACAATGAGAGGCTTTAGAAGATGTCCATGCTATGTGATTGTAACATTTTCGTCTGTAGACTGAAACTAACGGGGGGAGGCGGCTCACTGAACATAGTATATTTAGTCGCGCTGTCAGTTTGCCGACATGGCTCTGTGTATTCAGGCTTGAGAAATGCAATCAGATCGTAGGAGCCTTTTCCCCCCAATAGCGCTAACGGACAGGATATCTCCGGTTATCATTAGCTGTCAAACTAAAAAAAAAATTGCGCGGCAGCCCTCACTCGCGCAAGGCTTTTGTGTTTCTAAGGTGATTAAACATCAGTCTTGGACTAGAGTTTTAACTTTATGCTGCATAAAGCATTGCACTGTCTGCGCCGTGTTTCATCCAGTTTGAAAAAATGCTCCCACACTGGACTCTGACATTGTCATGCACGCACCTTACAGACTGCTCCTGCTGCGCGCTCACAAACAGACGTGGACTGGCCTACACGGTTACGTCTCTCTTTTCTGCCATTTCCTGGTTTACAGGAAGCTCTTTTAAAAACATATTTCCTTAGTGTCATTTAGTTCGTAAATTTTCAGTAATTTTGTTCGGCCTTTTAACTGTTTCGGGCCGAAACCGAAAATGACTTATTTTGCCATTTTCGGTGGCCGACTGTTCGGTGCATCCCTAATTGTAAGCAGAAAGAGTTGTATGGGAAGCCAAAACACAAGCAGACATTTTTCGTCTCTTCTGTTCTTCAATGAATTATTGTTACTTTGTTCACTAAAGCTCACGTGTGTCTTCATATTTGTAACATATCTGATTCACATCTCACGTCTCACTTCCTCTGTGATATTTATACTCTGAGGATTATCATTAATCTGTGATGTCATTTGGCCGACAATCAATCAGACATATTTTGTGTAGTCGTTATTCCTATGCCTTAAGTTTTTTTCTATACAGCCACCATGATATAAACATGTCTTTTTAGATTAAGTACTAAAGCAATTAGAATTATTTTTCAAATTCATGACACTTGCATTATGTGATAGGATGTTGTCCAGCAGTTACAGGCCGTAATCTACCTTTGTCACAATTGTGACATTTAAGATTAATTCTAATAAAAATGGAAAATTATCATTATAATTTAAACAATGTATTTGGCTTTGAAAAAAGGTTCATATTTAGATGGATGAAAAATAAAAAATAAAAAGGCTTAATGCAAAATTAGAGTGTAAAATACAAAGAGGCAGACTAAAGCTAATTGTGTTCATGGTCATGGCACTTGTGTTGTGTGAAAGGCTGAATTCTGACTGTTACAAGGTTTCAAATGTATCAACAATGTAACAACTCATGACTGTCCCAATAATGCTGTGTGCTGTCAGGTGTATTTATGTTAATGAGGGGGCGTTTTCAAAAGTGACATCATGGTCCCGATAATGTTTTTTAGGTCCTTATAAGTCACATATTTGTCAGAAAGGGAAATGTCTGCATAAACCACAATTTTGTCATGGTGGTGTGTATGTAGGTTGTAAAGGTGGTATCTGAAATCTAAAGTGAGCTGATTTTTTTTCAGATTTTTTTGAGTGCTTTTATCTTACTCCCTTAGCTCTAGGACCTCTGGAAAGGGTAGTCCATCTATACCACAACCGGGGCTGGTTTGGAGAAACAGTCCAGCCAAACCATATATACCAACATGTGTGTGTGTGTGTGTGTGTGTGTGTGTGTGTGTAGGGAGGGGGGTCGGGGGGGCTGTGTATGGTTAATCTTTCGTTTTCATTTCAAGTTGATGTGAAAGCTTCATTTTCTCTTCTACATTGAAGGTAAGGGTCTATATTTTGGTTTTTAAGTGTCAAGAAGCCAGACCATTTTTTTTGGGAGATTGACCAAAAAAAAATGTGTCTGGTCTTTGGTTTACAAACGTATTCTAGTCTTACGTTTGGTTCCAGCAGGTGCCTCAAAATTACTTAGTTTTGATTTATGTAAATGTAAACAAATGCCCCTCCCCTCTGAAACTGCATAGTGACCCTTTAATGTTTTATATAAGGCAAGGCAAGGCAAGTTTATTTATATAGCACAATTCAGACACAAGGCCATTCAAAGTGCTTTACAGGGGCGAGATTAGAATACATAAAACACATTAG
>NC_137225.1:24861210-24966210 GCF_949987685.1 Ammodytes marinus
CTGTATGCAGAGATCAAACCGGCCGTCGACGGAGCGAATTACATCATCAAACACATGCGCAACAAGAACGACTACAACGAGGTGAGACGGACACACACACACACACACACACGATACACACACTCACACACACACACACACGCGATACACACACACACACACACGCGATACACACACACGATACACACACACACACACGATACACACACACACACACACACACGCGATACACACACACACACGATACACACACACACACACACACACGATACACACACACGCGATACACACACACGCGATACACACACACACACACGATACACACACACACGATACACACACTCACTCACACACACACACACACACACACACACACACACACACACACACACACACACACACACACACACGCACACTCACATATACACACATACAGCCCTCAGAAACGAGTTGAGATACACATAAACACTGGCTGATATTCCCTTCCCTTGTAATCGCATAATAAGTTACATAATGCCAAATTTGCACTTTTATTTAATTTTTTTTTAAATATTTCTGAAACAGTCTCATTTTTCCTCTGATGATCATAAATTACAGCAAACGAGACCATCAGTGCAAAGAAGGCTATTTTTTTAATAGTTTTTCTTAATGCCTTTGTCATGGGTATACGCTCACCCAGGAACAACAGCTGGCGTAGTAAAAACACATCTGCTTTTGTCCAAAGGGGGGCGCTAGAATGAACACAAACGGAGCACCTTTTAAAGGCTAAACAAAGCTTTTTCGTTCCCCTTTACAGGAGAAAGATAACTGGAGTGGGATCGCGCGTACGGTTGACCGATTGTGTCTGTTCCTGGTTACCCCGGTGATGACGTTTGGGACCATCATTATATTCCTGATGGGAATCTGTAACCACCCGCCACACCTTCCATTCCAGGGAGACCCACATGACTACTCAGAGGAAAACCCACGACTAGTGTAACAGACAGGCAGACACAGACAGGCAGGCACAGACAGACAGACGGACGGACAGACAGACAGACAGACAGACAGACAGACAGACAGACAGACAGACAGGCAAACAGACAGACGGACAGAAGGGCGGACAGACAGACAGACAGACACACACACACACACAGATTAGACAGACAAACAGACAGTCAGACAGACACACACTGGACAACACACAGACAGACAGACACGCAGACAGACACACAGACAGACGGACGGACAGACAGACAGACAGACAGACACACACACAGACAGACACACACACACTGGACAACACACAGACAGACATACAGACACACACACAGATAGACGGACAGACACACACACACTGGACAACACACAGACAGACATACAGACACACACACAGATAGACGGACAGACACACACACACACTGGACAACACACAGACAGACATACAGACACACAGACATACAGACATACAGACACACACACAGATAGACGGACAGACACACACACACACACTGGACAACATACAGACATACAGATAGACGGACAGACACACACACACACTGGACAACACACAGACAGACATACAGACACACAGATAGACGGACAGACACACACAGACACTGGACAACACACAGACACACAGACATACAGACAGTCAAACAGACACACACACACACACACTGGACAACACACAGACACACATACAGACACACACACAGATAGACGGACAGACACACACACACACTGGACAACACACAGACAGACATACAGACACACAGATAGACGGACAGACGGGCGAATGGGCCGGTGGACAGACAGACAGGTAGACAGTCAGACAGACACACACACATACTGGACAACACACAGACAGACAGACACACACACACACACTCGCTCGCACGCACGCATGCACTTCCTAATAATGTTAGATTGTGCATCATAGCACAAAGTGTGTAACTTTTATTTGAAGTGGAAAAATGAATTCAGTTTATTACTATGTGACTTTTTATTTGTGTGGTTTGAATAAACATTTACACTCAAAAGACATCTTTGATTTCCCTTTTTCTGTCTCTGTTCTCTGGTTTCTGTTCTTAAAGGAGCTACGAGGAACTTTTAAATATTTCTGAAACAGTCTCATTTTTCCTCTGATGATCATAAATGACATGTAACAGCAAACGAGACCATCAGTGCAAAGAATGCTATTTTTATATAGTTTTTCTTAATGCCTTTGTCATGGGTATACGCTCACCCAGGAACAACAGCTGGTGTGGTAAAAACACTACCGCTTTTGTCCAAAGGGGGGCGCTAGAATTAACACAAACTGAAAATTCCTATAAAGTGTTTGTCCTCTCCACTATTTATGTTGGTGGTTAAAATAGGTCTGGGTGTTTTGGACTTTGAGAAAAACAAGTTTGCCAAACCAAAAGTGAAAATCATTTTATGCAAGTCATCTTTAGAAAAACAAGTCTGAGTTGTCTGTCCAGTCGGAGCACAAGATAAACAAAGGTGATAAGGGCACCATTTTTTACTTATACAGTGTTTCTTGAAAGTAGAAGAATGTGAACCTCTTGAGCCTTTTGGAATTGTATTTAGTATAACCATTATTAATTTTATTAACATTTATTTATTTTTTATCAATACCAGTATTTTTATGTTAAATAAAAGGTGTGTGTTTTTTTTTAATCCCACTTACTTTTTTTCTTGAAATCAATTGGGTTGTCAAAAGACTAAAATAAAATAAAAATATTTACCAAGTTTTGTATTGAGTGAAACCTGAGCTGCATTGCTGAAATTGTGCAGGTAAAAACAACAACAACACTGCCTGCCACAACTGTCCATGAAAACAGCCAAGGAATGTTTGCACTTGTTTTAGATTGTGAGATAAAGAACAGATCTTAATCCAATTGTTTTGTTTTGGAATCAGTTTCAGATTGATGTTTTGGTTTCTATTTTGTTTCATTTATTATCGTCATGCACTGACATGAGTTGACATGTAGAGGGTTTTTCTTTTTGTTTGTTTTGTTTTGAGGGGGCAGGAAATATAAGATCTTCTTCACCCTGCCTCCTTGTCGTCATGGTTTTATGGATTGTACATGTGAGAATGTTGAAATGAGTTTTGTTGGAAGACATCCATGGACGAAATAAATATAAATCAATCAATCAATCAAATGGTTTGGCTGCCGCTGGACAACCAAGGAATGTTCAAAGTAACATTCCTTGGTTGTCCAAGTTCTTACTCAAGTAAGAAGAAGACATTTGTTTTAGATTGTCAGATAAAGAACAGATCTTAATCCAATTGAAATGGTTTGGCTTTGACCTCAAGCGTGAAGTACATGACCGAAACCAGCCCAACCTCACTCAACCGACTGCATTCTTTCAAAAAAAATCCTTGACAACAACATTTTGAGAGGTTGTATTTGGTCGGTCCTTTTCAGTACACTTCAGTGTTGACGAAGGAACCATTACAGGAGGATGGCTGGGATCAAGTGTGTCGTGTTTTTGGCGGTCCTGACATTTCTGCAGAATCTTTCAAATGGAGGTGAGTGAAGCTTTCAAAACCGAAATCACACTTCACCTACAGATAGCTCACTGGCTATGATGACATTTTTGACAAATATTACAGTGAAAAAGTTACCTCCCTCAGCTTTAAGTGAACTTTAATGGACGACCTCTTTTACAGATGCTGCAGATGCCGAGGTGTTGTGTGCTTTCATCGGGAGCTGCATCTTACCTTGTAGCTTCCAGACCAGCAGCGATGTCGGGGTCCACTGGATCCATGAGACAGCAAGGATTCCTGTCCACACCTTCTACCACAACCAAGACCAACTCAAAAACCAAGGCCAGCGCTTCAGAGGCAGGACTTCAATGTTCAAGGGCCAGATCTCCGATGGAAACGCCTCGCTCCTGTTGACAGGGGTGGAGGTTCAGGACGAGGGCAGATACCAATGCTTCACCAGCACCATCACAGAACAGAAGGTGTTATTTATCAACCTGAAAGTGGACGGTATGAGCAACACTCTGATGACAGCTTTTTAAGTTCACCTAGCACAATCTATAGCCCCTTTCACACCTAGTTCCCAGTAAATTAATGGGAATACACAGTCCCGTTATATTCCCCTAATATTTTTGTTTGTTTGTTTTCAGCTCCGGTGGGTGAAGTGGACATTGAGCAGGTAGGAAACAGGATCATCTGCAGCTCAGAGAGGATCTACCCTGAGCCTGAGATCACCTGGTCCACCAGCCCTTCATCCAACGTGACCTTCAACACCACAGTCCAGAAGACTGACCAGCAGCTCTACAACATCAGCAGCTCTCTGGTGCTTTCAGACAGTGTTTCTGGTCTGGTCTACAGCTGCAACGTCAGCACTCGCACAAACTGGAGGAATGCAACTTTCTGTCCACCATGTGAGTAATAGGTCTAATTTGTCGTTACTTCTTGTTTAAAACAACATCTGTACCAGAGGAATTAATGCTAAAAAAAATGGTATTATTGGTTTCTGAACAAGCAGAAATACACACACACTATAAAAGTTTACATTGAGTCACATTTTCACTTGATGGTGCAGTAGTTGTCATTGCACCTGAACTTTTCTTGGTAGAAATAATAATGAACTGAATCTTTTACTGTTTCAGACTGTTCGACTAATGTTCGAGCATTTGCAGCTCGACTGGTCGTACCCATTGCGTTTCTAATAATAGGCTTGATGGTTGTGGTTCTATCTATAAAACCCATGAATAAAAAGTTTCAAAAAGGTAAATAATAACAATTCTCCATCCACCCATCTACATGTTATGTGTGTTTTTTGTACTAATCAAAATGTCTTTTGAACTCAGGGCTGAGTAATCGAAATTACAGAGAACAACCACATGTTGAAGACCACTTAAAGTAAGTATACTCCACAGTATGTTATGTATGGCAATAACGTTTCCATTCCTAATAGATGGGAGTTGAATCACGACTAAATTATGTTCAATTTTGATTGCAGGGAAGATGTGATCCAACCACAGCCGTGTTACTCTGAAGATGGTCACACTCTTCAGAGTAACATTCTTGCACTCATAGGTCTCTTCAGTTGAATTCTCCCATGGGACTGTGAGCTCTATTATCTACAATAACAGACTTCAGTGAAGGGGACCAGAGTACAAAGTCTGGCCTAAGGGTGGTGGCTGCAATCTGAGGTGGAAAGTTGAGTTGCTGGCCAAAAGCGACAGAATAATTTGAACTCGATGAGATATGAAAGTATCTATGAATTGAGAATGCACTTGTTTTTTTTTATTGTTTCATAAAACTCGATAAGTTATATGCAATCATACTTTACATGTTACTGTGCGGGTGATATGAAATAAAAAGTATAATTTGTATTTTATTGAGTTCTCGAACACCACTTTTATAGTCAACATTACAATTGACATTGTTGTGATAGCTCGAGGTTGGACCCAAAAGTAGAACAGATACCAGGTAGTCAGTTTAGAACAATGTTTATTTAGGCAGGCAGGCAGGACACTGGACGGCTGAATGGCGTGGCGATCAGAGGCAAGTGGATATCCGGAAACCCGCAGGCAGGCGAGCAGGAAAGGTGAACAGCGAAGGCAACTGGCACGGAAGGAAAGAGGAGCAGAGTTAGAACTCACTCCAACTGGAGACATGAAGAAAACAACAAACAAGATATCCTGGTCTCGGGTAGTTACCGCTCTGGTACGTAGTATACTCTGGTGCTGAACGACAGGAGTCCACAGGCTTAAGTAGAGAGGTCTAATTATCCAACGATCCACACCTGGAGCAGTCTGCCCAGGAGCGCCGCCACGCCCACATGCCAACAGGGAGGCAGACACATGGAACACACAGAGGAGAGACAGACAAGGGAAAACGCACACAGGAGAAGGAGAGACTGCCGAGCCGTGAGTCATGACAGACGTCTTAACATATACAGGTCCTTCTCATATAATTAGCATATTGTGATAAAGTTCAATATTTTCTGTAATGTACTGGTACACATTAGACTTTCATATATTTTAGATTCATTACACACAACTGAAGTAGTTCAAGCCTTTTATTGTTTTAATATTGATGATTTTGGCAAAAAATTTAAGAAAAACCAAAAATCCCTATCTCAAAAAATTAGCATATTTTATCCGACCAATAAGAGAAAAGTGTTTTTAATACAAAAAAGTCAACCTTCAAATAATTATGTTCAGTTATGCACTCAATACTTGGTCGGGAATCCTTTCGCAGAAATGACTGCTTCAATGCGGCGTGGCATGGAGGCAATCAGCCTGTGGCACTGCTGAGGTGTTATGGAGGCCCAGGATGCTTCGATAGCGGCCTTAAGCTCATCCACAGTGTTGGGTCTGGTGTCTCTCAACTTCCTCTTCACAATATCCCACAGATTCTCTATGGGGTTCAGGTCAGGAGAGTTGGCAGGCCAATTGAGCACAGTAATACCATGGTCAGTAAACCATTTACCAGTGGTTTTGGCACTGTGAGCAGGTTCCAGGTCTTGTTGAAAAATTAAATCTTCATCTCAATAAAGCTTTTCAGCAGATGGAAGCATGAAGTGCTCCAAAATCTCCTGATAGCTAGCTGCATTGACCCTGCCTTTGATAAAACACAGTGGACCAACACCAGCAGCTGACATGGCACCCCAGACCATCACTGACTGTGGGTACTTGACACTGGACTTCAGGCATTTTGGCATTTCCTTCTCCCCAGTCTTCCTCCAGACTCTGGCACCTTGATTTCCGAATGACATGCAAAATTTGCTTTCATCCGAAAAAAGTACTTTGGACCACTGAGCAACAGTCCAGTGCTGCTTCTCTGTATCCCAGGTCAGGCGCTTCTGCCGCTGTTTCTGGTTCAAAAGTGGCTTGACCTGGGGAATGCGGCACCTGTAGCCCATTTCCTGCACACGCCTGTGCACGGTGGCTCTGGATGTTTCTACTCCAGACTCAGTCCACTGCTTCCGCAGGTCTCCCAAGGTCTGGAATCGGCCCTTCTCCACAATCCTCCTCAGGGTCCGGTCACCTCTTCTGGTTGTGCAGCGTTTTCTGCCACACTTTTTCCTTCCCACAGACTTCCCACTGAGGTGCCTTGATACAGCACTCTGGGAACAGCCTATTCGCTCAGAAATGTCTTTCTGTGTCTTACCCTCTTGCTTGAGGGTGTCAATGATGGCCTTCTGGACAGCAGTCAGGTCGGCAGTCTTACCCATGATTGCGGTTTTGAGTAATGAACCAGGCTGGGAGTTTTTAAAAGCCTCAGGAATCTTTTGCAGGTGTTTAGAGTTAATTAGTTGATTCAGATGATTAGGTTAAGAGCTCGTTTAGAATACCTTTTCATGATATGCTAATTTTTTGAGATAGGAATTTGGGGTTTTCATGAGCTGTATGCCAAAATCATCAGTATTAAAACAACAAAAGACCTGAAATATTTCAGTTGGTGTGCAATGAATCTAAAATATATGAAAGTTCAATTATTATCATTACATTATGGAAAATAATCAACTTTATCACAATATGCTAATTATATGAGAAGGACCTGTATATATCCCTTAGTGATGATACATTTTTGACTTTCACTGATGGTCTTGTTTGCTGTAACATGTCATTTATGATCATCAGAGGAAAAATTAGACTGTTTCAGAAATATTCCTCGTAAAACCTTTAAGGGCATTGAGCAAAGTTACCTGTTACATTGTTATAAGAGCTGCAGTGTGTTAGGATGGGCTATTAGCAGGTGAAGAACACAGATGCAGACAGATTGAGGATATGACGATTTATTATTGTTTACCTGCTCGATTTCAGCAATGGATCTCAGGGTTCTGACTAGCATTTTATGCATTTTTATTTTTTTTATTTTTATGTTTTTATGTTTATTTTATCTTTTGCTCTTTGGTTTATTTCCTGTGATAAATGTGTTTTGTTTTATATTTTTCTTTATTTTGTGACTGTAAAGCTCTGAGCTGCATTTTATGTATGAAGGGTGCTATACAAATAAAGATTATTATTATTATTATTATTATTATTATTATTATTATTATTATTATTATTATTATTATTATTATTATTATTATTATTATTATTATTGTTATTATTATTATTATTATTATTTTTCACTTACTTTGGCACATAAAAAAGTTGGTAAGTAATTTGTTTTATTTTAGTCTTTTGACAACACGATTGATTTCCAGAAAAAAAGTATGTGGAATTGAAAAACACACACCTGTTATTTAACATAAAAAATACTGGTATTGGTAAAAATTAATAAATAATGGTTAAATTAAATACAACTCCAAAAGGCTCCAAGAGGTTCACATAGTTTCAAGCATCACTGAATGTTTGCATCTCTTTAAAAAAAACAAAAATCTAGATGTTAGATAAAGCCAGAGTTGAAATCTTTATTTAATAGACATAGTGCCCAAAGTTTTTACAGAACAGATTTTGGACACAGACTATTTTAATTTAATAGTGCATTTCGGCATGTTTTTAACAACAAAATATATCACAAATCAGACAATTAACAACATATGAATTAATATCAACATTTCCGGCAGATTACACAATCCAAACTTCATTAGAAAATCGTATAAAGTTATAAAGATACGGGAACACACGATCACAGTAAACATTATGATAACCATTTAAATTGCACATTTATCCAACATACATTTTGGTGAAAGAAATAATTTAAAAAAATATGAATAAATTGATTCTTCTTCATAGGAGCGTTTTTTATTTGAAGAGTGATGATGAGATGTATAAAATAAAATAAATATATATATAGTGAGATGATTTTACTTTAAAAAAATAAAAATAAAAAAACCAAATTTTATTACAATGAGAAGATACATTCATAAGCAATAAAATACAGTGGCTACAGTAGTCTTTGTTATCTTAAGTTTCACAGTTTCATTTTAATAGCTAGATAGCCTTTAATCATTGTAATCATCTTCACACCCACACAGGTGTTTTCACTATGGTAACTGGACTCCACTTAGCAATAAAATGCCCAAATATACACAATAACGGGGTTATATAACGTGTGGGAAACAACCATTTAAAAAGCAGGAAAAAATACAAAGAAAAACAATAAATTGAACAATTCCAATGAACGTAAAAACAACAACAAGAATGAACAGTTTAGTTCAACTATTAGAAATCTGCAAAAGTAAAAAGCGAAAACTTACCTTTGAGAATATTCTTAGTTCTTATGTCGCCTAACCGAAATAAACTCATTAACGCTTTTATGGTTGAAATGGTTACTGGATACATAGTGCACAGACACACAAACACACACTAACAAACCACGCTAACCATCGGGAGCAGTTTGCGGTTCAGTGTCTTGCTCTGGGACACTTGGACCTGTGGTAGGAGCCGGGGATTGAACCGTCACCACTTCAGTCCCATTCAGATTCACAGTGGTGCCTTCTTTTTGCTCTCTTTCTCTCTCCGCTTTCTTCATTGCAAATACTGTGAGAGAGAGCAGAAGTTTTGGGGTTAGAAGTTATCTTTGTTGTCATTTTATGTGTTTTTGTGTGGTCATTTGTATCCATGGCTCACACATGCTTTGCCTTTAAAACCTACATTTTAAATTGATGGTCTGCTCTCTAGAATATGCCAGTGTAAACTTTATTAAGCCTAGTTTAAACTTTGAAAACCAGTTCTGCATGCTAGAAGAACGTCCTACTCTCAAGCCTTGCTCTGTGTGTGTGTGTGTGTGTGTGTGTGTGTGTGTGTGTGTGTGTGTGTGTGTGTGTGTGTGTGTGTGTCCAGTTGTTTAAGGTGTGTTCAGGTTTTTTTTTTTCATGACTTGTTTGAAGACAGAAGTGACATTTGATTGGTCAACACACGATGAGTTGACAGGTTTGACTGTGAACTATTTGCTCTATGGTCAGACGAGTGTGGGTGGGAAGGTGTGTGTGTGTGTGTGTGTGTGGGTGTGTGTGTAGTGTAAACATACTGACTCAGTGTAATCAGACCTCACACCCACGCACACACACACACACACACACACACACACACACACACACACACACACACACACACACACACACACACACACACACACACACACACACACACATAATTGAATCCGAACACTAGTTAATTTTCCAATGAGTCTATGAAATGATTGGTTCATGTAGTCGTCAATCTAGCCTCCAGTCAGACCGGACCCTCCCCACTGTCTGTCTGTTAGTGGAAGGCAGCCCCTGATTGGTTCATGTAGTCGTCAATCTAGCCTCCAGTCAGACCGGACCCTCCCCACTGTCTGTCTGTTAGTGGAAGGCAGCCCCTGATTGGTTCATGTAGTCGTTGACATCAACATGGATCAACAAAATAAACTCATGAGATATGGCTGGTCTCACGGGGCTAGACTGACGACTACATGGACCAATCAGAAGCTGCCTTACACTATATGTAAGGTCAGAACAGGGAATTTTTTGGAACTGTTTGAATATACTCACATCGATTGCCCTTAACTGCCCCCGTCACAACCGCCACACACAGGAAGACAGCCAGTGTAACTATGACGTCGATGTACTTTCTATAGACTGGAAAGTCAATTTGAGGGAGAATTGGTTACTTATATATTCCGGATATCGTTCAAAAGTAAACATACAAGACATCAAAGCTTAGCCCTTCATCTTTACCCAGTGGTTAAAAGTAGCAAACTTAAAGTCCCTGTAAACCCAAGGTCACAAAATCCTTCTTTGTAATGTGGGGAGTTAGTTGCATGATAATTAAGCATCTGAAAAGAGTTAGGCATATTTATCAATCAAAATAATCAATCAAAAGATATTGTCATTTAAGTTTGATAAACTTTACAGGAATTCGGTTTAAATGAGGCTATGGGCTATGATCTGGTTCTTATGACACAATAAGTATTTTGAACCAATCACAGCAGTTCTCATGCCGAACATTCTATAAAAACATTGACTGACGCCCACACAGTCCTGTCAAAGGGTCTAGACTCTAGACAGTAAAAAAATATGCTTTTTTAAACTTATTTTATAATATTTCTGAACATTTATTTTCATCATCATTTACATCAGATTTTTGGAAACGCTCATTGAGACAGCCAACTTTGATATCATATTTTTATTTTATATTTTCTTTAATTTTTTACTATTTTAAACCAGGTTTACATGAGGCTTAAACATTTCATTGCCCCGCCCCTGTACAAAACGAAATTGGATGCAGTGACAGTCCTATAGTAGTAAATATATTTATTTCGGTCCATCAAAGCACATCACATACGATCAATACAAAAAAAAAAAATAATAATCTGTGTAAACATAAGAAAAGTGCAAAAAAGTCATATATATATAAAAAAAACATGGTGAAATTGGCCTACCATCCGTCACAGTGATGTCTGTGGAGGTGATGTAGGTGTGCTCAGGTGTGTTGATCTCACAGGTGAAGGTTCCCCGGTGTTCTGTCTCCAGGCTGTGCAGCTGTAGGTGTCTCCATGCCAACGGGCCACTGGTCACGTGACTCTTCCACCGATCCCAGACCTGAGAAGAATCATGAGACTGTTTCAGAAATATTTTATTTACTGTAAATTCCTCGTAGCACACACACACACATATACACATGCACACACACACACACACACACACACACATATACACACATGCACATACACACACACACACACACACACACACACACACACACACACACACACACACAGGGAGACACACACACATATACACATGCACATACACACACACACACAAACATATACACACACACACACACACACACACAGACACACAGGGAGACACACACACACCCTCACCCTCACACACACACACACACACAAGCACATGCATACACACACACTCACACACACACGCACACACACAACAATGTAACGGGTAACTTTGCTCACTTTCCTTGCATCAGGACTTTAAATTTGATATTCTAATTACATTTATTTTTTTATTTTTTTCTCATGAACGATTTTTATTTAAATTTTTCTTTTTTAACAAACATACAAAACATTTAGAACCCCCTCTCCCCCCACCCCAAACAATCCTTGGAAAGATGTTAATTACATTTTAATGGGAAAGTTAAGTGGCATATAGTAAATCATGTACTAAAGTGTGTTAATGCTAAATTTAATTGTGTTTTAATCTGAAATGTATAACTACAGCTGTGTGTATTGACTCATGGTACCTATTAATTGTATTATTCACTGTATCTCTATCACTGCATTTATTGTATTTAGTATCTTTGATTGTATTTTAAAGCCTGACCCAGGGACAAAGACTGCAAATTAGCTGAAGCTAGACGTCTTATATGCATCACATTTTCCCATTTTTTTGTGGCAATGTTGTATGTATTGTCCCTGTCAAATAAACATTAAAATAAAAATAAATAAATAAACTTCCACTGATCCCAGACCTGCACACGCGACTTTGAGATGGAGAGAATGGTTTCCGTGTGTTGGAACCTCCAGGTCAGGTTGGAGTTCAGGACATCGATGTGAGGCAGACTGCAGGCCACCGTCACATCGCTGCCCGAATAGACCACGATGGAAGCTATGCAAGAAAGAGACAGAAAAGATGGGTTAAAGGCCTACTTCACCGGTTTGAATATGAAGGTGTATTGTCACAGTAAAAGACATCACAGTAATATTTACAAAGTAAGTTTTTTTTAACCCTATATTTCTCTTTCTGTGATGTCACGAGAAAGAGAAATATAGGGTTAAAAAAAACACTCTTTCTGCCTTTTCTCAGGCAAGAATGAACCGATTTTAATTTTTTTTGCACATTTATACTACATAGGATCTCAGAATTCAATACACCTTCATATTCAAACCGGTGAAGTAGGCCTTTAAAGATGTTTAAAAAAAATATAAAAATTTGAGATTATTGCACTAAGGTCAAGGTTCAAAGGTCAGTATTTCTGAGTAGGAGCCCAGGAGAATCCTCACACTGACATTATGTTTTTAGCGTTTTTCGCTTTATTAGACAGTGTGGAGAGACAGAGATGAAATGTGTCAGAGAGGGGAATGACATGCAGAGAACGACCCGGGCTGGATTCTAACCCGGGTCTGCTGTGAAGAGGACTGAGACTCTATGGAGTGTGTGGGGTGGAGCGGGGGGGGGGGGGGGGGGGGGGTCTCTAACCACTACAACATGAACAATTGTTTTAACGATTTAAGTTATAATGTGATCAGCTTGTATCACTTTATAACGAGATACTGATATATTTCTTTGTTTACCTAGTTGTTATGGAAGACAAAATGAAGCATTTCGCTATACAAGAGAGCTGAGCACATTTCTACAGGTGAGTAAAATATATGAAAAATAGATAAATAAATATATTTACTCAGTTTGAAAATACATCTTATGTGACTTTTATCACAAAATCGTCATATTTTCGAGCATCAGAATCATGACGAGCAATAATGTTTTCTTTTCACTGTACCAATGTAGCACTTGTTACTTATACATGCACCTTATTTGTCTAAATAAGTGTCTAATGGAAAATAATACTGTTAATGGTGATGGTGAAATGTAAGTAAGTACTTTCTACTTTTATTCTACTTCTTGTCAGAGAGAAAAATATTGTATTGTGTATTTCACTGCATTTGTCTTGACCGCTTCAGTTACTTAGTTATTTTGCAGATAATGATTTCACATACAAAATGTGGCACTACGCAGACCAAAGTGTATGTCAATTGTTTTATTGTTGCAGTGCAAACATGAATACACTTAATTTTCCCTGTTTTAAAAAATAAATCAAACACACAAGTTATACAGTATATTACACAGCCAACAGCAGTTAAAAACCCTTAATCCCTTCCAATGGTTAACCTCCCTCCCACAAACCATAGCCCTACAGCGACACCCAGTGTACAACCAGTGAACAGCAATTACATGATGACTATTCAAACAACATATTTGGCTCTTTGAGATTCAGTGTTAAACATGTTAACATTTCTACTCAAATGAAATACACAAGATATGAAAACAGCTTTGCAGCGAGTTTTCATTTGCTCAGAAGGACAAAGAGATACAATCATTATTGTTGTTGTTGTGTATATTCCCCGAAACTGTGCAAAAGACGACAAGAATCTGTGTTTGTTTCAAACCTTCCCTTCAAAGCATGTTGAAGTTTCGATAGATAAATGCAATCCAGTGTAGAGCCGTACACTCAAACCTGTCTTTCATTAATCAGTCTGGATGAATATGCTGCCAAATAGCTCCAAAATACAGAACAGAAAGTAAAAAAAAAAAAAAAAAAAAATGTGAAATATGTCAAAACATTAGGGCCCGACCGATTTATCGAATTAAATCGACCGATTATAGCATATTTCTGAATTATCGGCATTGGCCGTTTTTTTGCCAATTTTCGGACGATATTTTTATTTTTTAATTTTTTTTTAAGCAATCATGTTTGAAATGTATTGCAGCCCTGGAGGTAGCCTAAATTCAAGTTCTTTCATTCCTTTCTCTTCGTTTCATCTTTAAGGATCAATTTTCCTGCAAACAAAAGAGACACAGAGAAAGATAAACTTTTACATTAAAAATCACAATGTTAATGTACAACTCTTTGTGTGCGTTTTGCATGTTTTTATGATTGTTTTGCATCACTTAGAAGTCGTTTTTATATATTTTCTTAGTCTATTTAAAACTTTGTCGTCATAGTCTGTTTCTTTGTGGCCGTTATGTCTCTTTCAGTAGTTTTATTTCATAGATAGCTTATAGGATTTACTTATATTATTTTGATCTCATCATTGTCTGGCTCTTTTGGGCATTGTTCTTGTTTACCTGAGAAATGTCTGAAGTCCAGAAGGCATGTATCATCAATACAAACAATTTAACACAAAATGAATTAAGTACTAAAAGGCAGTAAACCATATCACCGTTTACATTTTTAATTCTCCGGTCCATTATGAAGCCAGCTCATGCTGCTGCTGCTGCTGCTGCTACGATCAGAAGGACTCCAACCACACTGCGACTCACACCTGCGGCTTTATTTGGACACGCTGAAAGTGAAAAACAGTCCAATTATATAACTATAAGTAAATCAGGGTTCCCCCCCCCTCCCAAAGAGGATCAGGAGCTTATAGGCTTAATTAACTTTGTGTTGACTCGTTTGGCAATGGCCTGAATGTAACCGAAATTCATTTATATGAAAAGTTACGCACTATATCTTTAATGTTGAAGTTAAACAATAACACATCATCATCTGTAGTATCTGCACAGCAATATCCTTTGCATTGTATAAAAACCCTCTGAAGTACCAGACCAACACACTAACTTTGCCTGTTGCCGTAATATTACTGTGGGTATATTTCAATGTTGAATGGAAAACCAATATCCATTTGGTTAATTGGTTTAAAGGACAGATTACACGTTGTACTCACGTGGTGGACAGAAAGTTGCATTCCTCCAGTTTGTTTGAGTGCTGACGTTGCAGCTGTAGACCAGACCAGAAACACTGTCTGAAAGCACCAGAGAGCTGCTGATGTTGTAGAGCTGCTGGTCAGTCTTCTGGACTGTGGTGTTGAAGGTCACGTTGGATGAAGGGCTGGTGGACCAGGTGATCTCAGGCTCAGGGTAGATCCTCTCTGAGCTGCAGATGATCCTGTTTCCTACCTGCTCAATGTCCACTTCACCCACCGGAGCTGAAAACAAAAAATCCTTTAGTTTGCAACAAATAATTTTAGTTAAAGTATCAGTACAATATTAGACTGTTTCATAAACATTTAAAAGTTCCTTTAAAATGTAAATTTGTGCAATCCTTTACAAATGCACTGCACATGTGGAAGTATGTCTGTGTGTTTCTCATACCTTCCACTTTTAGGTTGATTTTTTGGTGCAGGTAGCCAAGGCTGATTCTAATAGCGCATGTGTATTTGCCCTCGTCCTGAACATCCACCCCAGTCAGCAGGAGCGAGGCGTTTCCTTTGGAGATTTGGTCCTCAAATAATGAAGTTCTGTTGATGTATTGCTGGCTCACGGGTGGGTGTTTGCTTGAGCCTGTGTAGTTGTATTCAATGACAATCAACATATCCGCCTTCATCCATAACATATCCTCTTTAATGCCCCCCTCGTGACTGCACGGTAAGATGCAGCTCTCCATGAAAACACAGGTGACATCAACATCAGGTTTTTGCTGACCTGTTTCAAAAAAACAAACTTAGTTATTCATGATTAAAGTTTATCTCCTTTTTTAATCGTTAATAATAAAATGTTATTTAAGCAAGAAGCATCTTAAAGTTCTCTACAGCCAAATAAAAACGATAAGACCAAAAAGACTGCAGAAGGAGTTTAACTCTGTCGTTTATACTACGAGAATAAAAGCCGTAATATTATGAGAATAACTGGAAGTTTTAGGCTCTGTGTTGTTTAGAGAAGAAATATCAGGAGAAGAGTATTTTCCCTTGTATTAAATTGAGTAACGTGAAGCATCTTGTAAAGTTGTAGTTTCACAAATAAGAATAGCCTACTCTACTTAATCTCTTAACCGCAACGAAAGAAACTGTGTCTGTTCAGAAGAAAGAATCACACATACTTGGATGAAATTGTCTCTTTTGTGGAGGAAGAGGGTGGTTTTGCCGAATTATGTATTTTTCCCTGTAAAACTACGACTTTATTCTCGTAATATTATGACACATTACTCAAACTGCTATATAATTTTTTTTATTATTTAATGTAATAAAATACTAATAAATAATTGATGAAAATTAGCATTGCAATAGAATGTAGCACACTGAAAGGAATGCTATAGTTCCTCTATGGAATAACATCAGACGGGCAGAGAACGTCTCACTCACCTCCTCCTGCTAAAGTAATCGTCCACAGAAAGGCCGTGACCACCAAAACCAGAATGCCCTTGACCCCAATCATCCTCATGTCAAATTCAATGTGTCGTGCAGCACAGTACTGCAGAGGAAAGAGACTGAAGTGGGTATGGCTTTTCCACACCAAGGAAGCAATAAGTCAATCACCTGGAATCTGTGACAAATTCATCATGTTGTAACTGGCCCAGAAGGAGTCATGTGAGGACACGCTGCAACAATATGCTGCGTCAAGAAATCCCAGTGTTTTACAATTCATAATACCTGTTAGATTGATTCTCATATGTAAATGTTCAGCTGTGCTTGTTCCAGAAGTAGAAAGTTACTAGGTTTAATTGAGATACATTTTGATCTACTTGTGATTTATTAAGCAATTCAGTGTTATGCTTTATGTCACCTTTTAATAGCAGTCAATAAGACCAGTTCAAATTAGCTTTAACTTTAACAGCTGCAACATTGTAATGCATCAATATGATTATAATATTAATTTGCTATTTAAACTATACTCATGTTTTAGTTTGTTGCCTCATTTCCTTATTTAAGGGAACAGACAATAGACCTGTATTAAGGCTTGGGAGTAACTGGGAGAGCAAGGCTATACGGTTACCATGGGACTTCAGCCAATCATCATTAAAGATGACCTGATACGCTGTTCATGTAAAGGCAGGTTCAAGTCATGCAATAATAGGTACTGCATATGTCTTACAATATTCCTGCAGAGCTGGTTAGTAACTGACAAGTCAAGTCAATTTGATTTATATAGCCAAGCAACCGCAGTCTGGTCTCAACAAATAACAATTTGCCCCAGGGAACTTTGCAATCTGCACAGCCTACCACACCCTCTATCCCTGATTCAGATAAAGAAAAACGGCCTGAAAATAACTTTATCAGGAACAAAGAGAAGGCAGAAAGAGACCAACAGAAATCCACAGTTGAATGTTATGAAGCCATCAGACTGTTAAACAAGACTGAGAAAGTCAGTTAGCCCACAGCCCCATCATTATTTTAGTCTTGCACTTTATAGTTGAACTACAGCCGGACAGGTACATAAGAATTTCACTGCGCATTGCCCTGTGCAATTGTGTATGTGACAAATAAATAAACAAAACTAAAATGTGTGAATAGGGCAGGGTTTCCGCTAGACAAAATTGGTGCCGGTCACGTGACCAGGTTTCATTAACGGTCATATCGGAAAAATCCAGTTCAAGTAGGCCTATTGATAAGCAACTACTGTAGGCCTATATAAAGATTGATATCATCAAGGCATGTATATTTTTAGCCTACTATATTTAAATGTGGGCTGCTTTCAACAGGCAGTGACGACAACACAATTCAATCAAAGCACAAAACATTTAATGTGCCAATAGGCATATTTTTCACTTCAAAAGCAGAGGAAATAAAACAGCAGTTTTTGCCTAGAACTTTGTGAAAAATGTCGACTCAACACCGATCTTCGACTCGTAGCCGACTGAAGTCTCAAAATAATTGTATTATTATAATGATTGTTGTTGGAAATGGAAGACGTCAGACGCAGCCGTATGCGAGTTAAATGTTGTGAGCGCACTGCAGGAGCTTCACTTCTGCTGTGTGTACATGAAAATGTCAGCTTCACAAATGGTTTGGAGATTTTTTTCAAACAAATGAGAAAATAGTGCAATGCAAATTATGCAGCATAAAGTTATAACACCCATTTACGACTGGGATGTTTATAAAAAAGCCTTCGTCCGAGGAAAGCAGCGTTTCACCGTGACACCTCACCAGTGTGAGAGAGTGAGCCGATGCGCAGACAGACTGTGGTTTGACGACTAAAATCATAATCGGGGATATTCCGCCCGTAAGGGCTGCCAGGGGCGGAAGGCTTCCGCTATCTGATTACATTTATCAAGCCCGAAAAACACAGTGCCATGTCGCCAAACTGACTGCGCAACCGGAGAAAAAGTAAAGTGAAACAGCCGCTTCCCTCCGTGAGATGTCTACAGCAAACCGATATACAACCAGTCACCACCGTCACATGGACAGCGTTTAAATAAAGCTTCTCTTTATTACTATCATTAGAGCTTTGGTGCAAATTCTGAACATTACGGTGGCCGCTGTCTGTGGTGCTTAAAGGAAACCTCCGATCGCAATTTGTTTGCCCTGCCGCTGCAAAAAGTCAATGAATCGACTGATTTGTCGATATATGCCTCTGACACGTCTACACGCAAAATAATGAGTCGTTCATATAAAACAAACTGGCTAGTCATATTATAAAGTGCGGACACAATTATTTACGCTGCAAGTCAGAAAGTCATAATAAAAACTATACTGGCTTATAACAGTAGGCCTGCTGCCTGCAGCGACTTACCTAGGCTACTTTTATAGCCTACTTTAAATAAAGTTTAGGTCTTTTCTCATATCAAATACTCTTTGAAAAAATAATAAAAAAATGCACTAATGAGTTTAACAGTCTCTCTCTCGCTCGCTCTCTCTCTCTCCGTTTCGGCTGAGCCACGGGCATCAGCTGTCTCTCCGGAGTCAGTCTTCTTCATTGCAACTTACGTTAGACTGGCCGTTTCTTGGTATTAAGAAGTCATTCTTATATATAATATGTCCTTGTTTTGCTGTGGCTTAGGCTTTGATTTTCCCGCTTGATGTCGCCGTTTTTTTAGTTTGTAAACAGTCCATTCAATCAAAACGAGAGCGCGTCATGCAGTTTTTTTTCCTTTTCCTTTTACGCATTCGCTACAGTCTACACAGTTATTGTTTTAAATGAATGAAACATGGTTTTTCATCTATTCAGTAGTATTAAATAGTTGAAAATCACTGTAGCATGTTTTAAAACAATTCAAAGTGTGAAGAGGGAATTATTTCAACCAGACAATCTGACCGGAGACAATTAGAATTTTCGGTCCCCGTCATTTTTTTCCGGTCAATGACCGGTAATTACCGGACAACGGAAACTCTGGAATAGGGTGCACAAGGACATATAGAAACGTCAGCATGTCGGTAAGTACAGTAGGTTCAACCTTAGCTAAAAGAGAGGCCAACAAGCACAGAGGGAGAGAGAAGGAAACAACATCATTTTTATACCTCCAAGCCTGCGATAGCCGAAGTCTGGAAATTTTGCACAAATGTCGACTTAAAGATGAACTGAAGTAACCTTGTAACATATTGTAGCTTCCTAGGAGCTTTACCTTCTTAAAAGCAAACGTTTATCTTTCTTGTAACAAACCTTGTCCTGTCCAGAAATATAATAAATGCAAGTCATAGACCTATAAGATAATAATCATTTGTGTAATTATCACAAGCTTTGACACAATCATGAAAACATGGGTGTTTGTTACATCCCAGACAAAACATAAAAGTTCCTCCATCATCAGTAAGAGTTTGAACAGTCAGTTTTCCTCCTGTTGGCTCATGGACTGGATGTCTGATGGGGCTGTGGCGCCCCCTGCTGGGTTGAAAATAACATAAATGTGCTCTGACAGTAAACTATAGCTGTATCCCATTCGAGGGTCTGCATCCTTCTAAGGACCCGGTCCATGAAGGCCATAGCCCGTGAAGGCTGAATCGAAGGCCGAACGAGCGTTGTTAAACGAGAAGGCCTCCGCAGGTCTCCGTATACGAGCATTTCCAGTTTGCGTAACAAGCCGTTACCTTGCGTGACGACTCGCCGCTCCTGTGCTGCCTAGCAACCCTGATTGCTACCAACGGAGCAGCCTTGTCAACGGAGGAAAGAAGAAAAAGAAGTTGCCTACCAGACGAAAAGAAAACAACATTTCTCGGCCGCATATTAAGGAGCCTTGCAAATGGGACAAGCCTTTGCGCGCTGCTATGACGCAATCGGTCTTCAAATGCAGCCTTCGTAGGCTGCGGCCCCTTGAATGGGATACAGCTTATAATTTACAGCCATCAGCATTCAAAAACCCTTTTCCAACCTACAAACCATAGCCCTACAGCGACACCCAGTGTACAACGAGTGAACAGCAATTACATGATGACTATTCATACAACATATTTGGCTCCTACAATCAGTAACGTGCAGATTTTTTATAAAGGTACAAAAATAAAACTAGTGCCCTAGCGAAATACAAATGGTACTTAAAAGTAGACACTAAAAAATGACAGTAAACCTGCATCACGTGACACCACTCACTACAGTGAACAAAGCTGGAGCCCCAAATGAAACCAGACCTTTGAGATTCAGTGTTAAACATTTTAACATTTCTACTCAAATGAAATACACAAGATGTGAAAACAGCTTTGCAGCGAGTTTTAATGTGCTCAAAAGGACAAAGAGATACAATAATCATTGTCGTTTCTTTCCAAGCGTTGTGTAAACTCCCCAAAACTGTGCAAAAGACGAGAAGAATCTGTGTTGGTTTCAAACGTTCCCTTCAAAGCATGTTGAAGTGTCGATAGATTGATGCAGTCCAGTGTATAGCCGTATACTCAAACCTGTCTTTCATTAATCAGCCTGGATGAAGATGTTTGCCAAATAGCTCCAAAATACAGAACAGAAAGCTTTAAAAAAATTTAAAATGTTGTACGTGAAAACATTACTCAGGTGAGCTGGGCCCTGTTAGTTGTAACATGATTCACCATGGCAACAGGAGAAAAAAGGCTCTGTTCTCCCATTGGACTTGGGAATTCTAATGAATGCACGCACAAAATGATTAAGAAACTAATGAGAATATTAGTATTAGTCAGTATTAGTCAGTTCCAGCGAAGCAAAGACCATACTCTACTGAATGTCTTTCATTCCTTTCTCTTCGTTTCATCTTTCAGGATCAATTTTCCTGCAATAAAAGACAAACAGAGAAAGATAAACTTTTACATTAAAAATCACAATGTTAATGTTCAACTCTTTGTGTGCGTTTTACATGTTTTTATGATTGTTTTGCATCACTTAAAAATAGTTTTTATATATTTCTTTAGTCTTTTTAAACTTTGGCATGTGTTTCTTTGTAGCCATTATATCTCTTTCAGTAGTTGTATTTCATAGTTAGCTCATAGGATTTACTTATAATTCGATTGTATCATTGTCTGGCTCTTTTGAACAGTGTTCTTGTTAACCTGAGAAATGTTTGGAGTCTAGAAGGCATGTATCAATTCAGACAACTTAACAAAAAAATAATGGAGACGTAAAAGGCAGTAAACCATTTTACCATTTAAATTTTTCATTCTCTGGTCCAGTACGAAGCCAGTTCATGCTGCTGCTGCTGCTGCTGCTGCTGCTACGATCAGAAGGACTCCAACCACACTGCAACTCACATCTGCGGCTTTATTTCGACACGCTGAAAGTGAGAAAACAGTGCATTAAATGATATAACTATGAATAAATACAGAGATATTTCTGGAGCTGATCATTTATATTTGAAGTTACGCACTATATCTTTAATGTTGCAAAAGAACAACAACACATCATCATCTGTAGTATCTGCACAGCAATATCCTTTGCATTGTATAAAATCCCTCTGAAGTACCAGACCAACACACTAACTTTGCCTGTTGCCGTAATATTACTGTGGGTATATTTCAATGTTGAATAGAAAACCAATATCCATTTGGTTAATTGGTTTAAAGGACAGATTACACGTTGTACTCACGTGGTGGACAGAAAGTTGCATTCCTCCAGTTTGTGCGAGTGCTGACGTTGCAGCTGTAGACCAGACCAGAAACACTGTCTGAAAGCACCAGAGAGCTGCTGATGTTGTAGAGCTGCTGGTCAGTCTTCTGGACTGTGGTGTTGAAGGTCACGTTGGATGAAGGGCTGGTGGACCAGGTGATCTCAGGCTCAGGGTAGATCCTCTCTGAGCTGCAGATGATCCTGTTTCCTACCTGCTCAATGTCCACTTCACCCACCGGAGCTGAAAACAAAAAATCCTTTAGTTTGCAACAAATAATTTATTATAATTTTAGTTAAAGTATCAGTACAATATTAAACTGTTTCATAAAAATTTAAAAGTTCCTCCTAGAAGATTTAAAATGTAAATTTGTGCAATCCTTTACAAATGCACTGCACATGTGGAAGTATGTCTGTGTGTTTCTCATACCTTCCACTTTTAGGTTGATTTTTTGGTGCAGGTAGCCATAGCCGATTCTAATAGCGCATGTGTATTTGCCCTCGTCCTGAACATCCACCCCAGTCAGCAGGAGCGAGGCGTTTCCTTTGGAGATTTGGTCCTCAAACAATGAAGTTCTGTTGATATATTGCTGGCTCACGGGTAGGTCTTTGCTTGTGCGTGTGTAGTTGTATTCAATGACAATCAACATATTCGCCTTCATCCATAACATATCCTCTTTAATGCCCCCCTCGTGACTGCACGGTAAGATGCAGCTCTCCATGAAAACACAGGTGACATCAACATCAGGTTTTGGCTGACCTGTTTTAAAAAAACAAACTTAGTTATTCATGATTAAAGTTTATCTCCTTTTTTAATCGTTAATAATAAAATGTTATTTAAGCAAGAAGCATCTTAAAGTTCTCTACAGCCAAATAAAAACGATAAGACCAAAAAGACTGCAGAAGGAGTTTAACTCTGTCGTTTATACTACGAGAATAAAAGCCGTAATATTATGAGAATAACTGGAAGTTTTAGGCTCTGTGTTGTTTAGAGAAGAAATATCAGGAGAAGAGTATTTTCCCTTGTATTAAATTGAGTAACGTGAAGCATCTTGTAAAGTTGTAGTTTCACAAATAAGGATAGCCTACTCTACTTAATCTCTTAACCGCAACGAAAGAAACTGTGTCTGTTCAGAAGAAAGAATCACACATACTTGGATGAAATTGTCTCTTTTGTGGAGGAAGAGGGTGGTTTTGCCGAATTATGTATTTTTCCCTGTAAAACTACGACTTTATTCTCGTAATATTATGACACATTACTCAAACTGCTATATAATTTTTTTTTATTATTTAATGTAATAAAATACTAATAAATAATTAATGAAAATTAGCATTGCAATAGAATGTAGCACACTGAAAGGAATGCTATAGTTCCTCTATGGAATAAGATCAGACGGGCAGAGAACTTCTCACTCACCTCCTCCTGCTAAAGTAATCGTCCACAGAAAGGTCGTGACCACCAAAACCAGAATGCCCTTGACCCCAATCATCCTCATGTCAAATTCAATGTGTCGTGCAGCACAGTACTGCAGAGGAAAGAGACTGAAGTGGGTATGGCTTTTCCAGACCAAGGAAGCAATAAGTCAATCACCTGGAATCTGTGACAAATTCATCATGTTGTAACCGGCCCAGAAGGAGTCATGTGAGGACACGCTGCAACAATATGCTGCATCAAAATGCTGCATCAAGAAATCCCAGTGTTTTACAATTCATAATACCTGTTTGATTGATTCTCATATGTAAATCTTCAGCTGTGCTTGTTCCAGAAGTAGAAAGTTACTAGGTTTAATTGAGATACATTTTGATCTACTTGTGATTTATTAAGCAATTCAGTGTTATGCTTTATGTCACCTTTTAATAGCAGTCAATAAGACCAGTTCAAATTAGCTTTAACTTTAACAGCTGCAACATTGTAATGCATCAATATGATTATAATATTAATTTGCTACTTAAACTATACTCATGTTTTAGTTTGTTGCCTCATTTCCTTATTTAAGGGAACAGACAATAGACCTGTATTAAGGCTTGGGAGTAACTGGGAGAGCAAGGCTATACGGTTACCATGGGACTTCAGCCAATCATCATTAAAGATGACCTGATACGCTGTTCATGTTTTTATTTTTATTTATTTAACTTTTATTTATCCTCGAGAGACCAATTGAGGGGTGACCCTCATTTACAATTGCGTCGAGTTCAAACAAATTCAAAGGAAAAACAACAATACATAAACAATATTCAATGCAAATACATCAAATACACAACAACAGGTGAAGAGAAAAACAATTGAAACATTTACACAGTGGTGAAGAGTGGCAGCAATTAAAATGAAATGGGTGAAAGTACAATATAGCCTAATTAAAACAGTTACAGGTAGAGTTTGGCAGATTTAAGATAGTTTGTTTAAATTGGTTAAAGGATATGAAGTTATTTAGTTTAATTTGTTGCTGTAAGTTGTTCCAGGAGTCAGGGGCACTGAAGCTAAAAGCTGTCTTTCCCAGCTCAGACCGGGCTTGTGGGACATAAAGCATAAGCATGTCAGTGGAGCGGGTCTGATAAAGCCCATCTGAAATTTGCAGCATTTCTGTTAAATAACGAGGAAGCTTCCCGGACAAGGCTTTGTAAATAAAAATGTGCCAGTGTGCGTCACGTCTCTCTTTAAGGGAGGAACACCCAACCTTTTCATATAAAAGACAATGGTGTGTGTCATAAGCATCTCCTGTAATGAACCTTAAAGCAGAGTGAAAAACAGAGTCCAGGAGTTTAAGACATGAATGTGATGCATGCCGGTAAACCACATCACCGTAATCAAGGACAGACATGAAAACTGCCTCAATAATCCTTTTCCTACTAAATAAAGGGAAGGTGGTTTTGTTCCTATAAAAATAGCCAATTTTTTGTCGTAGTCGACAAACAAGATTTTTTATATGAAAATTAAAAGTGAGTTTATCATCTAACCAGATGCCGAGATATTTGTACTCTGTGACTCTTTCAATTAAAAATCCATTATTTGTAAAAATATTAAAATCATTCAAATTTGTAGTTCTTGCTCTGGAGAAACACATATATTTGGTTTTGTCTGTATTTAGAACAAGCCTGAGGTCCACTAGACAGTCCTGCAGGGTGTTAAAAGAGCTTTGTAGGTTCTGAATAGATTGGTGCACCGAATCGGAAATGCAATACAGTACTGTGTCGTCAGCGTATAGATGGGCGTGACAGTTTTTTAGCGATGAAACAATGTTATTTATATAAATTGTGAAAAGAACTGGACCTAAAATTGAGCCCTGTGGGACACCATTTGTAACAGTTAAAAACTCAGATTGGTATCTTCCGAGTTTAACTGACTGCTGTCTATCAGAGAGATAATCCCTAAACCAGCTACATGCAGAATGATCAAAGCCAATGGCATGCAGCCTCTGTAAAAGCAAATGGTGGTCAACAGTATCAAAGGCCTTTGAAAGATCAATAAAAAGTGCTGCACAGTGCTTTTTCTTGTCTAATGCTCTAACAATGTTGTCTACAACCAAAGTCACAGCAGAGACAGTACTGTGACCTGCCCTAAAACCAGATTGGTACGGGCTCAAAATGGAAGCACTAGTTAGAAATGTTTTTAATTGATTATTAATGAGTGATTCTAGAATTTTTGCCAGGCATGGGAGTTTGGAAATTGGCCTGTAGTTATTAAGATTATTTTTGTCACCACCTTTATGTAAAGGAATTACGTGAGCTTTTTTCCAAATTTTAGGAACTATTCCAGAGGAGATGGAAAGATTAAAAATATGGGTTATTTGTTTTGATATTATATGTGTCGAAAGCTTGATTGAAAACGGGTCCAAATTGTCCTCTCCCATGTACTTCTTGGGGTTGATGGCGAGGAGCGCATCTACAACAACACTTGTGGGAAGAAGATCAAGGCTGAAAATAGGAGTTTGAGAGACAGGCGGTACGTTACTACTGGTGGTAGAAGGTGTACATCCTCCATTCTGAAAGAGTTGACCAGCAGCTATAAAATGTTTATTAAAAGCTAAGCCAATCTCTTTTTGATCATTGAGAGTGTGATCAATTAATTTGATCTGAGTGGGAACTGTGCTAGAATTGTTTTTATTATAGTTCACAGCTTTCCAAAATAGTGCAGGGTTAGAGTAGCAGTCGGAGATTAATTCAAGGTAATATTCGGATTTGGCTTTCCTGACCATGGCTGTGCACTTATTCCTAAATTGTCTAAAAATAGTCCAATTTGAATTATCTCCAGAGCGTCTAGCTAGAGACCATGCTTTATTTCTTTCGGAAAATAAATCAGAAAGTTCACTTGTAAACCAGGGGTTTGATCTACTTTTTACTCTATGCTTTTTAAGGGGCGCATGCTTGTTTATAATTGAGGTGAAAGTATTGATGAAATAGTCTAAGGCTAACTCAACATCCGAAATTTCCGTAGTGAGTTGAATGTCACTATGACGGAGATCACTTAAAAAGGCTTGCTCATTAAAACCTTTAAAATTACGCTTAATTATGATTTTAGGTTGAGATCTTTTTAAATGAATACTTCTGATACAGGCCACTGGGCAGTGATCACTAATCCCAAGATCAAAAACACCAGCTGAGACTATTTTATTTATTTTATTTGATAGGATTAAATCGATTAAAGTTGATTTTGCTGGGTTTTTTAGATTGGGTCTTGTGGGCTCAGTTATTAATTGTGTAAGATTAACGTTGCTACAGATTTCTTTGAAAGGTTCAGAGGCACCAGAAAGCCAATCAACGTTAAAATCACCCATCACAATTACCTCTCTATTTACATAACTGGAGAGCATATGTGTTAGATCGTTTAAGGAGCTAGTTACAGCTGAAGGGGGCCTATACACACCAATTACAACAAAAGAATCATTTGACGATAAAGATAATTCTAGCGCGATGAATTCAAAGCAATTTGGAACAGAGACAGCATGTAAAAGTGTTACAGAATAACAGGATTTAACATAGACAGCCACTCCCCCACCCCTTGCGTTTCTGTCTATTCTGAATAAGTTATAATCATTAATTGCCACAATAGAGTCATCTGTACTCTTCTTTAACCAGGATTCAGTCAGAATCAAAACATCTGGGTCTGCCTGGGACACTAAAATCTTTACGTGGTCTAATTTATCATGCTGCAATAAACTTCTAATATTTAGATGAAGAAAACCCAAGCCCTTTCTTGATTTGAGAAATTGTGGGGAATTTAGATTAGAGCTAGGAAGCGTGGTTTGTTTTTCAGGGTCATACAATACAGGTTTGTGCCTGTAGAAGGAGCCAACGTTAGAAGCAGCAGATGGATGGGTCATTGGAGGTGAGAGAGGGCAGTCAGGTGTGATGTCCAGAGCTGGAGGAAGGTTTGCAGCATAGATGGAAGGGGAGTATAGTTCATGTTGAGCAGGACTTCCGGGGGGGTCTTTTTTAATGGAGGTTCTTCTGATGGTGTCATGCTGTGGTGAATATCAGTCCAAATTAAATGCAATGTGCTGAATGAAGTTATTTGTTAGTTCTCTTACACCTTTGGTGTTGGGATGGAGGCCGTCAGATTTAAAGAGCTCGTGTCTGGTCCAAAAAGAGTCAAAGTTGCTGATGAAGCCCAGCATGTTTGAAGAGCAGAAAGACTTCAGCCAGTCATGAAGACTCAGGAGGCGACTGAAGCGCTCTGGGCTTTTAGACAGAGTGGGGGTGGGACCGGAGAAAATGCAGGTTTTCCCCAAACTCTGCAGGGTGATGGACAAACTCTCTAAATCGGCATAGAGTTTGCATGATTGTTTGTTCATAACATCATTTGTCCCAATGTGAAAGATGACAGTGTGGGCTGTAGGGTGGCGGTCGATGAGGGCAGGTGATAGCTCAATTATGTCACTTACCTTTCCTCCAGAAAGGCAATAGGTGAAGGCACCAGGGAGGTTAAGATATCTAATAATGGAGTCACCTATGACCAGGATCTCTGGCTCCTCATGCATACAGCTCCCTCTGTAGAGTGACAGCTTGGAAGCGAGTGACAGCATGGATGTGAGGGGCGGGGCATAGCTGCGAGAGTGAGCCGCACCTGTACAGGATACGTCATCGCCAGCTGCAGCGATCTCGGGGATATCAATTTGTAGAGGCACTGATGGATGAGCAGTAAAGAGGGAGTAGTTGCAGTGTTTTTAGACATTGAAAAGGCTTATGACATGTTGTGGAAGGAGGGGCTAATCATTAAGCTGTATGATGCAGGGGTTAGAGGTCGTATGCTTAACTGGGTACAGGACTTTCTAAAGAACAGGGTCATTCAGGTTCGGGTGGGGGAAGCGATGTCGAAGGGCACGTGCATTGAAAATGGAACACCACAGGGAAGTGTAATAAGTCCAGTTTTATTTAATGTAATGGTGAATGACATTTTTAAAGAGATTGGATCAGGGTTTGGTTTCTCATTGTTTGCGGACGACGGAACAGTGTGGAAAAGAGGCAGGAACATCAAGCACATAACAGAGAAAATACAGGAGGCATTAAATAAAATAATGCAATGGGGAAGCAGGTGGGGATTTAAGATTTCCACGGAAAAAACTAAATATGTTGTATTTGGCAATAAGAAAACTGAGTGTCAAGGTTTGCAAATGTATGGGCAAGCAGTAGAGAGGGTAAAAGAGTTTAAATTATTGGGAGTAGTTTGTGATGAAAGACTGACTTATAAAAAGCATGTAGACAGTATTGTGAGCAAGTGTGTAAAAGTTATAAATGTTATGCGGTCCCTATCAGGAAGTATGTGGGGTGCTGGCCAGGATACACAGATGATGATTTACAGGGCAATGGTCAGATCGAGGATAGATTATGGGTGTTTGTGTTACGGGACGGCAGCAAGAACAATTCTTAAGAGGCTAGATGTAGTGCAGGCAAAGGCTCTGAGAGTCGTCTGTGGGGCCTTCCGTTCGACCCCAATTGCAGCCTTACTTGTGGAAATGGGGGAGACCCCATTGGGTATCAGAAGGTCTAAGCTGGCAATGCAGTATATCTGTAAACTAAGGGGACATCAAGGGGAGAATGTGGGGGAGTTGGCTCTGGAAGGGGCATGGGAGTGGGGAGGAGTAAGAGTGAAAAGGGAATGTTTCATTTTTAGAGTCAATGAGGAAATGGGGAGGATGGAGTTTGGGGAGGAGGGGGTGGCCCCTGTAGTTCACTGGCCAACTATACCACCATGGATGCTACCAGTGCCAGAGATAGATCTGAGTGTGTTAGCCCAAGAAAGAGCTGCAACGGTTGGGGGAATTGTCAAGGAAAGGCTAAGGAACAAATGGGGACAGTACATGCATATATACACAGATGGGGCTCAAGACCCAATAACTGGGAAGTCTGGGTTTGCCTTTTGCATCCCAGATTTGGATGTGGTCAAATATAGGCGACTGTCTGAGGGGGTTTCAGTTTACACCACAGAGCTGCTTGCAATAATCTGGGCTATGCAGTGGGTGGAGGAGGTCAGGCCGGGGCCAGTGGTGATATGCTCTGACTCTGCTTCAGTGCTGATGACATTGAGGGAGGGAGGGCTTGGAGCCAGGTCGGACCTCATGGTCGAGCTTCTTACCCTGATGTACAGGATTGAGCAGGCGGGAGAGTCAGTGGGGTTCATGTGGGTCCCAGCTCATGTGGGGATAGAGGGGAATGAGCTAGCTGATGGGGCAGCAAAAAGGGCTTTAAGAAGGGAAGATGTGGACGTAAAAGTGAAGCTGGGGTTAACTGAGTGTAGGTCAATCATCAAAAAGAACATCATGGCTGTGTGGCAGGAGGAGTGGGATAAGGAAAAGAAGGGGAGGCATTACTACAGCTTGCAAAATAAAGTCACAAAGAGCCAGTGTTTTTTGGGAAAGGAAAGGAGGCATACAGTCATGATGACCAGACTGAGGCTGGGGCATTGCGGACTCGCATGGGACTTGCACAAAGTTGGGAAACATGAAGATGGACTTTGTGGAGTGTGTAAAAAACAGCAAACAGTAAAACACATCCTGATGGAATGTACTGGACTCACTCGACAGAGGGAACAGCTGTATGCAGCAGTGGAAAGCCTGGGCACAACTCCGGTTACACTAAGGAGCCTTCTAAGTCCTATTGAGAACCAGCCTGGGACAATAAAAGCTGTCCTGGTGTTCATAATGGCCACTGGATTATCCCTATGGAAATAGGATGGACTGATTGCGGCTGAAATATATATATATATATGTATATATGTATATATATGTTTTGTTTGTTTGTTTGTTTATTTCATTAGTCTATTTTTGTCCTGTGGGTGGCAGCAATGTGCCTCAAAGGCATACAGTCTGCCGGAAAAAGAGAAGAAGAAGAAGAAGAAGAAGATGGATGAGCAGCACGGGACTCACGTCTGAATTGAGCTGGTGGACGGCGGGGATCCTGGCGTTTACCCTGGGGAGTGGACTGGGAACTTGAACGCGAACGCCTCTGAGACAATATGGAGCGGGTTGGGATTGGCGACTCGGAGCGGGAGAAAACAGCCCCAGCTAGCTCTTCCAGCGGAGCAAAACGGTTGTGCATCAGCACAGGATCTGGCGAGAGTAGAGGGGGAATTTGTCTGCCCTTCTTCACGACAGCCGACCAAGAAGCGTTGGAAGGTGGAGTGGAGACCGGAGACACAGTAGCGCCACTAGCCGGCGGCTGAGAGCCTCGGAGCGGAAAATGCTCCAGTGCGGCTATCCGGGAGACCAGAGAGGACTGCCGCTGGAGGACATTGTGAATGAGGCTCTCGATAGAGATAAGCTCAGCCTTCAAGATGGAAAGCTCTGGGTCTGCCTGGGTGAGTGGTGACATTTTTAAAGAAAAGAAAATAACTCTGTTTGGCTAGCGCTACCAGGGTCAGTACTTGCTAGCATGGATCGTCAGCTTTCACCACTCCGTACCCGAGCGGGACGCACTCTGAGGCGGTCACGGAACGCTGGACTCACCGCTGAAAAGTTCAACTGATAATATTAGCCGCGATAGCTGTCCATTACGACCAGGATTACTTCCAAGTGTGAAATTAAGTATCAGAGTCAAACTGTCCGGTTAGATTATCTCAAAACGTCGGAAAAAAACATTTTTTTGTCATTTGAGTAAAACAAAAGAAAGACGCGACCGTTAATTAACCGTTCACTAATAGTCCTCTTATTAAATATGTAAAGGCAGGTTCAAGTCATGCAATAATAGGTACTGCATATGTCTTACAATATTCCTGCAGAGCTGGTTAGTAACTGACAAGTCAAGTCAATTTGATTTATATAGCCAAGCAACCGCAGTCTGGTCTCAACAAATAACAATTTGCACAGTCTACCACACCCTCTATCCCTGATTCAGATAAAGAAAAACGCCCTGAAAATAACTTTGTCAGGAACAAAGAGAAGGCAGAAAGAGACCAACAAAAATCCACAGTTGAATGTTATGAAGCCATCAGACTGTTAAACATGACTGAGAAAGTCAGTTAGCCCACAGCCCAATCATTATTTTAGTCTTGCACTTTATAGTTGAACTACAGCCGGACAGGTACATAAGAATTTCACTGCGCATTGCCCTGTGCAATTGTGTATGTGACGAATAAATAAACAAAACTAAAATGTGTGAATAGGGTGCACAAGGACATATAGAAACGTCAGCATGTCGGTAAGTACAGTAGGTTCAACCTTAGCTAAAAGAGAGGCCAACAAGCACAGAGGGAGAGAGAAGGAAAAAACATCATTTTTATACCTCCAAGCCTGCGATAGCCGAAGTCTGGAAATTTTGCACAAATGTCGACTTAAAGATGAACTGAAGTAACCTTGTAACATATTGTAGCTTCCTAGGAGCTTTACCTTCTTAAAAGCAAACGTTTATCTTCTTGTAACAAACCTTGTCCTGTCCAGAAATATAATAAATGCAAGTCATAGACCTATAAGATAATAATCATTTGTGTAATTATCACAAGCTTTGGCACAATCATGAAAACATGGGTGTTGGTTACATCCCAGACAAAACATAAAAGTTCCTCCATCATCAGTAAGAGTTTGAACAGTCAGTTTTCCTCCTGTTGGCTCATGGACTGGATGTCTGATGGGGCTGTGGCGCCCCCTGCTGGGCTGAAAATAACATAAATGTGCTCAGACAGTAAACTATAGCTGTATCCCATTCGAGGGTCTGCATCCTTCTAAGGACCCGGTCCATGAAGGCCATAGCCCGTGAAGGCTGAATCGAAGGCCGAACGAGCGTTGTTAAACGAGAAGGCCTCCGCAGGTCTCCGTATACGAGCATTTCCAGTTTGCGTAACAAGCCGTTACCTTGCGTGACGACTCGCCGCTCCTGTGCTGCCTAGAAACCCTGATTGCTACCAACGGAGCAGCCTTGTCAACGGAGGAAAGAAGAAAAAGAAGTTGCCTACCAGACGAAAAGAAAAACAACATTTCTCGGCCGCATATTAAGGAGCCTTGCAAATGGGACAAGCCTTTGCGCGCTGCTATGACGCAATCGGTCTTCAAATGCAGCCTTCGTAGGCTGCGGCCCCTTGAATGGGATACAGCTTATAATTTACAGCCATCAGCATTCAAAAACCCTTTTCCAACCTACAAACCATAGCCCTACAGCGACACCCAGTGTACAACGAGTGAACAGCAATTACATGATGACTATTCATACAACATATTTGGCTCCTACAATCAGTAACGTGCAGATTTTTTATAAAGGTACACAAATAAAGCTAGTGCCCTAGCGAAATACAAATGGTACACTAAAAAATGACAGTAAACTTGGAGCACGTGACACCACTCACTACAGTGAACAAAGCTGGAGCCCGAAATGAAACCAGACCTTTGAGATTCAGTGTTAAACATTTTAACATTTCTACTCAAATGAAATACACAAGATATGAAAACAGCTTTGCAGCGAGTTTTCATTTGCTCAAAAGGCCAAAGAGATACAATAATCATTGTCGTTTCTTTCCAAGCGTTGTGTAAACTCCCCAAAACTGTGCAAAAGACGAGAAGAATCTGTCTTGGTTTCAAACGTTCCCTTCAAAGCATGTTGAAGTGTCGATAGATTGATGCAGTCCAGTGTAGAGCCGTATACTCAAACCTGTCTTTCATTAATCAGCCTGGATGAAGATGTTTGCCAAATAGCTCCAAAATACAGAACAGAAAGCTTTAAAAAAATTTAAAATGTTGTACGTGAAAACATTACTCAGGTGAGCTGGGCCCTGTTAGTTGTAACATGATTCACCATGGCAACAGGAGAAAAAAGGCTCTGTTCTCCCATTGGACTTGGGAATTCTAATGAATGCGCGCACAAAATGATTAAGAAACTAATGAGAATATTAGTATTAGTCAGTATTAGTCAGTTCCAGCGAAGCAAAGACCATACTCTACTGAATGTCTTTCATTCCTTTCTCTTCGTTTCATCTTTCAGGATCAATTTTCCTGCAATAAAAGAGAAACAGAGAAAGATAAACTTTTACATTAAAAATCACAATGTTAATGTCCAACTCTTTGTGTGCGTTTTACATGTTTTTATGATTGTTTTGCATCACTTAAAAATAGTTTTTATATATTTTTTTAGTCTTTTTAAACTTCGGCATGTGTTTCTTTGCAGCCATTATATCTCTTTCATTAGTTGTATTTCATAGTTAGCTCATAGGATTTACTTATATTTCGATTGTATCATTGTCTGGCTCTTTTGAACAGTGTTCTTGTTTACCTGAGAAATATTTGGAGTCCAGAAGGCATGTATCATCAATTCAAACAACTTAACAAAAAAATAATGGAGACGTAAAAGGCAGTAAACCATTTTACCATTTACATTTTTCATTCTCTTGTCCATAATGAAGCCAGCTCATGCTGCTGCTGCTGCTGCTGCTACGATCAGAAGGACTCCAACCACACTGCGACTCACACCTGCGGCTTTATTTCGACACACTGAAAGTGAGAAAACAGTGCATTAAATTATATAACTATGAATAAATACAGAGATATTTCTGGAGCTGATCATTTATATTTGAAGTTACGCACTATATCTTTAATGTTGCAAAAGAACAACAACACATCATCATCTGTAGTATCTGCACAGCAATATCCTTTGCATTGTATAAAATCCCTCTGAAGTACCAGACCAACACACTAACTTTGCCTGTTGCCGTAATATTACTGTGGGTATATTTCAATGTTGAATGGAAAACCAATATCCATTTGGTTAATTGGTTTAAAGGACAGATTACACGTTGTACTCACGTGGTGGACAGAAAGTTGCATTCCTCCAGTTGCTGTGAGTGCTGACGTTGCAGCTGTAGACCAGACCAGAAACACTGTCTGAAAGCACCAGAGAGCTGCTGATGTTGTAGAGCTGCTGGTCAGTCTTCTGGACTGTGGTGTTGAAGGTCACGTTGGATGAAGGGCTGGTGGACCAGGTGATCTCAGGCTCAGGGTAGATCCTCTCTGAGCTGCAGATGATCCTGTTTCCTACCTGCTCAATGTCCACTTCACCCACCGGAGCTGAAAACAAAAAATCCTTTAGTTTGCAACAAGTAATTTTAATTAAAGTAGCTACGAGGAAATTTCATTTTTTTGTGAATCCTAGCACACCCTTTGGACCAAAGCGGTAGTGTTTTTACGATACAACCTTTGCTAGCGCATGCATTTGTTTTGGAAGCGAGAGCCCAGATGCATCCCCATTAGATAATGTATTTATTTAAATGTGACCAATAATGGTAATATGCCGATGGAGAAGCAGATTAAACTTGCTTGAGTACCGTTCTGGAAACACAGGCTTTACGGTCTGCCCTAAATCATTTTGTCTATGTTAAAAATCAGACCTGTGCAAAGGCATTAATAGTAACTAAAAATAGCTTTCTTTTGCTGTTACAGGTAATTTATTATCATCAGAAGAAAAATTTGACTGTTTCATAAGCATTTAAAAGTTCCTTGTTGAAGTAAAAAGTACATTTTCTGCAAACCTTTACAAATGCACTGCACATTCTGAAGTATGTCTTTGTGTTTCTCATACCTTCCACTTTTAAGTTGACTTTAGACTCCTGGTAGGTCCTGTTGACTGCAATTGAGCATATGAATTTGCCCTCGTCCTGAAAATCCACCCCAGTCAGCAGGAGCGAGGCGTTTCCTTTGGAGATTTGTTCCTCAAATAATGATGTTCTGTTTATGTATTTTTGGCTCGCGGGTGGGGGTTGGCCTGGGCCTGGGTAGTTGTGTCCAATGACTAACGTATATCCTAGCTCCGTAACCCAATAGATATCCTTTTCTATTCTCCCCTCGTAACTGCACGGTAAAATGCAGCTCTCCATGAAAACACAGGTGACATCAACATCAGGTTTTGACCAACCTGTTTCAAAAAACAAACTTAGAGTTATTGATGATTAAATTTATCTCCTTTGTTAATCTTTAATAATATGTTATTTAAGCAACAAGCATCCTACAATTCTCTACAACCAAATAAAAACAATAAGAAAATTACTTAAAACCAAAGAGACTGCGTAAGGAGTTTAACTGCCTGTCGTTTATAATCCTTGGTCTGGGCCTTGGAGCTGCAACAATGGCTAAATCATAGATTCGGAATTATAACATTACTACATTTATTTTTATCATTTATTTGTTTATTTTTACAGGGACAGCGCAATATTAAGAAATAATTGTACCAGAGTTATAAATAAGCTAATTTGCATCAGGCAGATAAAACAATACAAAATAAATACATTACATTGTGGAAAACAAACGTGGATTAAATCATCCCTACGAGGAAAATCAAATTAACATTTTATAGTTTACATCAAAAAGTTTTATTCCTGGTCACTCGTGATGTAGTGGTAAGAGCATCCACCCACTCCTCTATACAGCAACCTGGTCCGGGTTCGACCCGTGGTCGTTCTCTGCATGTCATTCCCCTCTCTACCCCATTTCATCTGTCTCTCCAAACTATCACAAATAATCATTGCAATAGAATGTAGCACACTGAAAGGAATTCTTTAGTTCCTCAATGGATTAAGATCAGACGGGCAGAGAACGTCTCACTCACCTCCTCCTGCTAAAGTAATCGTCCACAGAAAGGTCATGACCACCAAAACCAGAATGCCCTTGACCCCAATCATCCTCATGTCAAATTCAATGTGTCGTGCAGCACAGTACTGCAGAGGAAAGAGACTGAAGTGGGTATGGCTTTTCCACACCAAGGAAGCAATAAGACGATCGCCTGGAATCTGTGACAAATTCATCATGTTGTAACCGGCCCAGAAGGAGCCATGTGAGGACACGCTGCAACAATATGCTGCATCAAGAAATCCCAGCATTTTTAAAGTCTTTATACCGGTTTGATTGAACAGCCTCCTTAACACTTTTTATCAGTTAACATTTTTTATCTACCTTCTCTCATGACAGTGTTCAGCTGTGATTGTTCCAGAAGTAGAACGTTACTAGGTTTAATCATTAAAGATAACCTGACAAGCTGTTCATGTTAAGGCAGGTTCAAGTCATGCAGTTATAGGTACTGAGTATTTTTATTTGATTTGTGCAACCGAATATCACATCTCTTTAGACTGCACTTTGACTAGGAAGATGTCTTACAATATTCCTCCAGAGCTGGTTAGTAACTGACAAGTCAAGTCAATTTAAACTATAATATATAGCAAAGCATCAACTGCAGTCTATGTTGTCAGCAAATAACAATTTGCCCCAGGGAACTTTGCAATCTGCACAGCCTACCACACCCTCTATCCCTGAACATTTATCTGGAACATAGAGAAGGCAGAAAGAGACCAACAAAAATTCACATTTGAATTTCATGAAGCCATCAGACTGTTAAACAAGACTGAGAAAGTCAGTTAGCCCACAGCCCAATCATTATTTTAGTCTTGCACTTTATAGTTGAACAACAGCCGGACAGGTACATAAGAATTTCACTGCGCATTGCCCTGTGCAATTGTGTATGTGACGAATAAATAAACAAAACCAAAACGTTTGAAATAGTGTTGATGCCTCAACCTGAGCCAAACAAGAGGCCAAGGGAGAGGGGAGAAGGAAATAACCTACATTTGTTATACCTCCAAGCCGGCGATGGCCGAAGTCTGCAGGTATTTAGATTTTTGGTTGTCCATCCGTACGGCCATTATGAGCGCAATATCTCAAGAACATTTTTAATTTGTGTAATTATCACAAGCTTTGGCACAATCATGAAAACATGGGTGTTGGTTACATCCCAGACAAATCATAAATGTTCCTTAAATCATCAGTAAGAGTTTGAACAGTCAGTTTTCCTCCTGTTGGCTCATGGACTGGATGTCTGATGGGGCTGCGGCGCCCCCTGCTGGGTTGAATCAGCAAACAAATAATTTATTTTCAGATATCTTATTTCTCAAATAAAATAAATAAACTTTACATCGGAAGTAAGAGTGATAGTAGAGGAAACATACAATTTAAGTATTAATCTGTGTGCAGAATATTTCATCATTTCAGTCTTTAAAATTGTTTTATACGTTACAAACATCTCAAGAATGCTTAGGCATTTGAATTAATAGCAGCTGGTTCAAGGCGAACTGTGATATTTTCCTAAAATATAAGTATAAATATCTCGGTCTTAAAACAATTGTTAAAACAGAATGTCCCAAAAAAGGTAACAGGCATGTCCAGGTGCAGGTGATAGGTAGAAAAAAAAACTAAAGGCAAAGTTGTATTATCATTTATTTTAATTCAAACAGGACACAAACGCACAACAAAACTTTATGTATCTGTTGAAAATGAAATAAAATATTCATGAAAACATAAGCAACAAAGCCAGAGTTAGGAAAAAATAGAACATAACTGAATGACAGCGTGCCCTGTCCTAGAATGGTTTGTGTTTGAAGTTTATTTCAGTGCTGCAGTGCTATTGTATTTAATACAGAGGGTATACTTAGAGAACTACATTGTTCTACAGATACTTGTGAAAAAAGTACGCTGCCAGGGCAACAAATCCAACGACGAGTACAATTACAGTTACACATACAATGGCTATCGACGCCGCGCCGGGAGTCGGAGGTTCTGGAACCAAAGAGTCTGAAACGAAAAACAAATCTGTTAATTTAACTTTCTACAAACCAGCGTAACTCTGCGGAACTCAGTGGAACTACCACATGGAAACGCCTTTAAAGTGCTCCACCGATTTAGCACTGGACTCTTATTACACTTGTCAAACTATGTCAAATACCATAGAAGAAAATAGTGAATATGCACATTGAGCGTCTTTTTGAGCGAGGGCGGCGAAAGGTCAGCAGATGAAAACAACATTTGCCATGCACAAATTAAGACCATGAGGGCAACATTTCTCATAACCTCCGTTTTCCCTGTTGCTACGGAAATACTGAGTTTTCCAAAATCTACACTTTGACCGTAGTTTTCAAAACTAACAGAAAATACCCATTTACTGTACGTGTGGACATGGTCTTAGAACATACTCAGTGGCACCCCCCAACACCCGGAAACAAACGCTGACTGTGGCTTAAACTGATAAGCTAATGAGAGAGAACCTACTTCATCCCACCTTACCTTCGCTTTTTTTTAACTTCAGATTGGTGTTGGCCACGTAGATCTCCTCTGCGTCACTGAGTTCACACGTGTATACTCCCTCCTGTTTGGAAGATAAGTCTTGTAGCGTGAGGCTACCTGACCTAGACACAGCCTTCACCTGCTGCCTCCACTCCTCTGAGACTGAGTAGGAGACGTCAGCTCCGGGCTTGGTCAAGATGATGTCACTGTGGTTAAATCTCCAGACGAGGGTGAAGACTGTTAGAGGAATGTTTGAGGCAGAGCAGGGGACCGTTGTTTCAGTGTATGAACCATTGATAGAAGCTGAAATGATAAGAACACACCATGAATATGTTTTTTATTATTTAATGTTTTAGCTGGTGAAATGAGAGGTAGACCAATGCTACAAAAACACAAAATTTAGAATAGAAATATATCCTTTATTGACATTGTATAACGAGATTCAGTGTGCAACTGCCTTTTATCAACACTAGTAAAAAAACTAATACCATTTAAAGATTACAAAGTAAAAACAATAACAAGGGATTTAAACTAAAAGCACTGAATAGAAAATAAATATATACAATATAAAAGTAGTTCAAATCTGAAGGTGATTGTATTGGCCTAGGGTGGAGCCATAGTATGTGGTGCAAGTTTGTGTGAGGTAGTTTCCCAATTTAATAATTAATTAATAAACTCACATTGTGGCATCAAACTGGCTCTTCTCCAGTTGCTGTGAGTGCTGACGTTGCAGCTGTAGACCAGACCAGAAACACTGTCTGAAAGCACCAGAGAGCTGCTGATGTTGTAGAGCTGCTGGTCAGTCTTCTGGACTGTGGTGTTGAAGGTCACGTTGGATGAAGGGCTGGTGGACCAGGTGATCTCAGGCTCAGGGTAGATCCTCTCTGAGCTGCAGATGATCCTGTTTCCTACCTGCTCAATGTCCACTTCACCTGCTGAAATCAAAACAAAAAATTCAAAATAATATATTTTAGGTTGAAAAAAGTTGTAACAGTTGTAGAGCACTTCAGCACCGCCCTTGAAGGTGCAAGAAAAGACGCAACTCTCCATGAAAACACAGGACACATCGGCATCTGCAACATCAGATAAAAAGTCTGTTATTGGGGGCACCCTTAGCTCAGTAGGTAGGGCCCAGCAGCAGACCCGGGTTAGATTCCCGCCCGCGGTCGTTCTCTGCATGTCGCTCCCCTCTCTGCCCCATTTCACCCCTGTCTCTTCATACTGTCAAATAAAGCATGAAAAATGCAAAAAAAAAAAAAAAGTCTCTTATTGAGAGTCGGGCTGTGAATTCTAAACATTTAAACGCTTAACTTGCCAGAAAATGACCGGCAACAGACGTCTCACTAATGGTGACTGTTTTCACTTTAAAGCTATAGTGCCTAACTTCTGGCGCCCCCATTAAGGATGTGTTGCTTTAACAATGATTTTTTTTTTAAATACAAGATTAAAAAAGGTAAAACGCTTCACTCACCTGTTCTGGAAAGAGTAGATATCCACAGAAAGGACTTAAACACCAAAAACAGGGAGCACTCGACCCTCGTTGACGTCCTCTTAAATTCCATGTCAGTGCAGCTCTGTGCCTAGAAGAAATGTGAAATGTGTAGCAGTTAGACCAACTCTATGTGGTGGCATTCACGCCCTAAAAAAGCAGGATTTCCTATGGGGCCATTATTGTTGCAAAACATTTACAAAGGTCTGACTCAATTCATATTTGTGTAATCAGATGTGGATCTCAATCCACGTGTGTGTAATCAGATCCGTATGTGGGTACATCTTTGTGGGTTACATAGAGCGCGGCTGTGGAGAAGCGGGTAAGGTGGTCGTCCACTGGATTGCAGGGTCAGCGGTTCAGTCCCCACCTCCCGCCACATGTCGAAGTGTCCCAGGGCAAGACACTGAACCCCAAGTTGCTCCCAATGGTTAGCTTGCACCCTGCGTGGTAGCCACTGCTATTGGTGTATGAATGTGTTTGTGTGAATGGGTGAAGGGGGCAGAACAATGTAAAGCGCTTTGGGGATGAAAACATCAGGGAAGAGCGCTATATAAGTGGAGTCCATTTTCCATGAAAAGGTGAAAAGGACACGACACAGACTTCAGAAGGACATAATTAATCATAGGATTGCTTTGAAGAAAAAGGGGAAGCACATTTGTTCAGGAAAGCCTAAATTGCTTCACTCACCTTTTGTCGAAAGAGTCGATGTCCACAGAAAGGTTGTGAACAACTGGATGCACTTGACCCCATTTGACCTCCTGTTAAACTCCATGTGAAAGAAAAGGGAAGTGAAGTGGGTGTAGCAGTCAAACCAACCCAAACCTTCCACTCAGACCATGTTGTCGCATTCACAACCTGAAAGGAAAGACTTTGCCCCTGTTTGGGGGCGACTGTGGCTCAGTTGGTAGAGCGGGTTGGCCGATGATCAAAGGGTTGGAGGTTCGATCCCCGCCCTGCCACTTATGTCATAGTTGTTGTGTCCTTGGGCAAGACACTTCACCCAACTTGCCTCGTGTGAATGTTGATAGTTAGCCTGCTATCGGTGTATGAATGTGTGTATGAATGGTAACGTGGGAAAGGAAAACAGGTCTCCCTTGCAAAAGAGTCTTCGGTCTCAATGGGATATACCTGTATAAATAAAGGTTAAAAAAAAAAAAAATAATCTTTCCCTTTCCTGCTCCACATTGGACTGTCTAAACACATTTGGCATGAGGTGGAGGGGGAAAGTTATCTCCTAAATGGGCTGTTCTGCTGAATTAATACTTTCACTTTAGGTAATATGTAGAGGATACTTTGATGCTAAAACTTTTTCTTGACAGAAGTGGAGCAGGTATTCATATCAAACTATGGTTTTAAAATATAGTGATCAGTTTACTGCGCCTCCTGGGCCAAGACTAAAAACAAATATCCCCTTTTGCCTGAGCTATTTGAGTTCTAAGAAATTGAGTTGATAAGAGGAAGAATAGTAGAAATATAACAAACACAAGATCTAGCCGTGAAAAAGCAGTGTTTCAATACCTTACTTAAACATGATTTTGTTCCGTTATAAATCATTCTAAAGTTACAAGTCAATAATATAAACAAAAGCTGCATCTTGACTTCATTAATTTTAAACCTCATGTTTATATTTAGACTCTTGAATACAATATTTGTTTCCCACTTGTAGACTTTCCTGTTTATTGGTGCAGTTATAAATACGTTTCACCTGAACTTCATGCCTATAACCTCACCAAATCCTCAAGGTAAGGTAATGTGTAGGGTTAAGGTGGTGGGATTTTATAAATATACCATTTTAATGTACTCAGAAATAAATACATTTGTCACATGTATTTAGACCATAAAACTTCTAACTTAGGCACATATAAAACCCTTGTGGATAGAGTCGGTAATGCAGTGCCACTTTTTAAAATTGTGCTTTTCTTAGCTCTTAAAAAGTGTGTATGGTCTCTCGAGGATAAATAAAAGTTAAATGAAATGAAAATGAAAAAAGTGTGGAGATGTGAAGTTTGCACCATAATCATTTATTCTAATTCAAACAAAACACACATAAAAAAAGTTTTAAACAGTTGACCATTCAGCACCTTTGCGTATAATTTGTAGCTTCACCAGCAGGTGTCACCAGGTAAGCTCACTAACTGGTTGCCTTAGTTTTGATGACAGCTGCCACATATCAGGCACTGCAGTGAACACACCTTGCAACAATACAATCGGAACTCTTGAGGTGCAAACGATCTTTGCTAAAAAGTTTCTGCTAAAAAGTATGAAATCTAATGTCTAATGTCTCACTTTATACACAAATAAAAACACATACAAAATGTAGATTGACTCTTGAGATGTAGACGGATACAACTTGTAATTAAAGCACCTTTTCCCAGCGAGGCTTCAGAAAATCCTGCCCTCTCTCTTTCACTCGCTTCCTAAACAAATGCACACACCGCCGGCACGCGCTAGCAAAGATCTTTAGGACAGCAGGCGCTGGTTTAGTAAACACACTACCACTTGTGTCTAAAATCAACGGAAACTGAAAGTTCCCCGAAGCAACTTTAGGTATTCCTCTGTCCATTTTTTTTTTTAATCGTGAAAACATAAGCAAAAAAAGTAAAAACAAATAAACATTCTTATCATTGTTCATCACTCAAAAACTCAAACACGCATAAGACTGGCTTGGGAAACCCAGATTGGCACATTGTAGCGTAGCAGCAGTGTAGTGCAAAGCATCACAGTCTTACAGCAAAATGTCCATCTCCTTCATTATTCAGCTCAGATAAGGATATTTTCCTGATAGGATACATCCTTCAATCCCACATGGAGAGATGTTTCTGTTCACTTTGAATCCAGCTCTTTGTTTAGTGCAGATTCCTTCACTAACGTCTTTGTAAACTATTTATTTATATTTATTTAATTCAAACACACTTCTATTGAGTCTTCTTTATGTAGGACATTTTATGTGGAAGCTTGTGGGGTGTTCAATACTTCCAACTCTTGATCGCTGCAAACAAAATGAAATAAAACTCAGTGTTGAAACATTTTAAACTCATAGCAATCCTCATTACTTTTTCTTGAGTTAGAATCATAATCATAATTTTCTTGACCTATCTAAGTCATCTTTAGCTGAATTACTTAATTTTAAGTTAGATTTAACTGTAGGGAAAGGATTCCATGAAAAATATTTAACAGAATTGAGCTTAATTGTTGCACCAAGGCAGGAGATTTGACTTGGCATTGACAATGATTCAAATGATAAACACATCTCACATCACAAACCACCCTCAACAGTCATTAAATGTGTAGATGTTATTGATTAAATAAATGAATGACAGCATGCCCCGTCCTACAGAATGATTTTAGGGAAATGTAACTAGACACTAAAACAGAAATTCAATGACTGTGTTCTCCCTTTTACCCAGGCACAGCTCATACAAAGTTCATTTCAGTGCAGCATTACTGTTACATTCAATAAAGTGGTTATACTTACTTGGATCCCGCACTCGGTTTCTCTGCATTTTTGGGTCTTTTACAGAATGCTACTGATCCTATGACAATTATCAATGCAATTATCCCACATACAATGGCTGCTATGACCCCGCCTGAAATTCCTTTGTCATCAGGGTTCGGAACCGAAGAGTCTGAAACAGAAAACAAATTTGTAAATTTAACTTTATACAAACCAAACGCCACCAGGTGCAATGACGGCTACTGAATAATCACAATGTTAGGGGACTTTTTACATCACAGTTATTTCTTTACTCCATTTAAAGATATTGTCATAAGCAATCACACAAGCTCACTTCTTTCTAACTCCACACTAACACATTGTTTTCATCTTCAGTTTCAACCGCCAAAACACTGACTAAAATTCACACAGCATAAAGGCTTTTGCACACCGGGCTCATTTCTCGCGGGTTAGAATCCAACCCATGTCGTTCTCTGCATGTCATTCCCCTCTCTGCCCATTTCAACTGTCTCTGGAACTGGCAATAAAAGCATGAAAAATGCAAGAAAATTCAAAAATAAATCGCAAAAAAAACATTTATCATGTTGTTGTCACCATCTGAGCTGGGTCATGACAAATAGGGGCTTGTCCGGGATGCAAATATTGCAAAAATCTTTTGCTATAAAGTTTACCTCGACCTTGACCTTGTTGTTTCGTCAAACTGGCTCTTCTCCAGTTTGTGCGAGTGCTGACGTTGCAGCTGTAGACCAGACCAGAAACACTGTCTGAAAGCACCAGAGAGCTGCTGATGTTGGAGAGCTGCTGGTCAGTCTTCTGGACTGTGGTGTTGAAGGTCACGTTGGATGAAGGGCTGGTGGACCAGGTGATCTCAGGCTCAGGGTAGATCCTCTCTGAGCTGCAGATGATCCTGTTTCCTACCTGCTCAATGTCCACTTCACCCACCGGAGCTGAAAACAAAACAAGAAATTCAAAATAATATATTTTAGAGTAAAAAATAATTTTTGTAGAAACTTTTGAGTTGTTGTAGCGCCCTGTTTGTAGTGCCTGTGTTTATTAACACTGGATTTATTGCACAACCACACAGTATGGACAGGACCAGAGGAGATATTCAATGATTTTGACAACAAGCATTCTTCAGAATCGCCGACTCCTCCTTCAACTCTTTTTTCTGTGCGTTTCTCATACCGTCTACTTTCAGGTTGATATATGACTCCTTTGCGATGTCAGTGCTGATGTAGCACAGGTATCTGCCCTCATCCTGAACCTCCACCCATGTCAACAGGAGCGAGGCGTTTCCTCTGGAGAACTGATCCTGGAACAGTGATGTCCTGCCTCTGTAGCGCTGGTGCTGGTAAGCGAGCTGATCTTGGTGGTCATAGAAGGAGTGCACAGGCGTTTTATTTTCTCCCCCGTGAGACACATCATACCAATGGATCAGCAATCCATCGGTGGTGGATTCGAAGCTACAATTTAAGATGCAGCTCTTCATGAAAACACATGGCACCTCGACATCTGCAGCATCTGTAAAAGAGATCATCCATTAAAGTTCACTTAAAGGAGTAGTGAGCGATTCTGAAGAATGCTTGTTGTGAAAATCAGAGAATATCTCATCACTATCCGCTCCCTGTCTATGTGTGAACAAAGGGTATGTAAACAAAAGGGGCCCAATGAAGGAAGCAACATGACAGTTTACAGATCATAGGCTGTGTATTAACCCTGGATTTTATTTCAGCACACACACAGTATGGTGTACATTTTAAGTTTATTTCGTAAATGAGAGACACAGATCTGGCCTGATTGATTATTGTTGGTTATTGGTCTGAGCCTTGGAACTGCCAGATTTATAAGAATATAGATTATAAATGAGAAAGAAATAGCAGCGCTGCATGTCAGGAAATGTGTTTGTAAAGTGTTAAAATGCATTGAAGGGCCTGTCAGCCAGTTTCAGAAGTGACTGTAGATTCTGTTGGAGATGTGAAAAGACTTTAGTGGGTCATTATGCCCTTAATAAAACAACAAGTAAAGTAACTGAAACCATAGTTTAATAACTAAATTACATCTTTATAACACCACCACTATAACTACTAGTAATACTTGTGATTATTATGCTAACAGTCATGTGTACATGTTTTCACTTAAAAAAACAACAAACACTTTGACCTCCACAATCGAATCAGTTCATCTCTTGAGTCAAAGGCGAAATGTGATTCAATTTGATTTGATTCAATTTTATTTCAGACATATCAAAAAAAGAAAAATTAAAAGCATGAAAATACAACAAAACAATATGTTCAAATGATTTCACAAATAAAAATAAACAAAAAATAAACAAATAACATATTGAATTGATATGCCTGAAAAGGAGTAGGAAGAAGTATAAACTTATTTGATCCTACCCCTTTTCCACAGCTCAATAACTTTATAATAATTTTTTATAAAAATGTTTGCAAAGTTTGAGGAAAATCGATTGTGGCGTACTTGTACTACTAATATAAAGTTATTTGTTACCTTCTCTTTATGGAAAATAAAAATTTAGAAAAATATAAAAAAAATACAATCATAAAATGCAGCGACCGGACATTAAACAACATTAAAGGACGTTTTGTAGATGTAGTAACTGCATTTGTTGTTTTGTAGTAACAAGGAGGAAATGCAATCCTCAGAAATGTGACCGTGTCAGCTTTTAACAGAGATACTGGGTGTGTGTGTGTGTGTGTGCGCGCGCGTGCAGGGGAATGTATGCCGACACGTTCTGCAACATTCCTTTTACAGCTGTCACACTTTTATCGTCTCAATCTTGCCTGGTGAAGGATGTGTGACCAAAACGTTGCTTCCTACTGAATAAATGTTTTATCAGCGAAATACCTAGACAATGTGCAGGAGTTTTTTTCCTATAGTTTTACTGAACTCTCCTCCAATCCACCTGTCATCCACTCAGGAGTGCAGACATCTTTTAGAACTATTTAAGGATCTCAATCTTGACATTCTACGTAAATCAAACATTTTTAAAAGAACTACATTATGTTGTATCTGTAAATCCAAGTATCTTTAACTATTGCAGGCGCAATGAATGTAAACCTCAGTGTCTATACTAACTCAGACTTTTCATTCAGCAAAGCTTTATTTAATTTGGTTGTTTTCATTTGTGTCTTTGATTTCAGCCTAATAATAAGAGAGTTTTTTAACATGTTGAAACATTTGATACACTTTAAAAAGGTGTGATCAGATAAAACAAATACAAATCAGTTCATGTCACCAGCTTCTTTTGTTTCAAAGGATTGTATCTTTCAACATTTCCACATAACACCAAAACTATCTGAACGGCTGAACAACACTTTCGTTCATCACAATAATCATATCTTGTTTAATTACATTATCTGATTTTACACTTTTCTCTGCTGAAAGTAAGAATGACAAAACAATTCTCTAAGTTTAAACATTTATTTTTTGATTTCGGTTTTGAAAGCTTCACTCACCTCCGTTTGAAAGATTCTGTAGAAAAGTCAGGACCGCAAAAAAAACAACACACTTGATCCCATTCATCCTCCTGTAATGGATCCTTCGTCAACACTGTCGTGAGCTGAAAAGGAAACCATATAAATAAACAGAGAGAGTGACAGACACGTCTGACTGCCTGTGCTTCGATTGAACCTGAAATCTCACACTGTGAGGCAGTGTTTTACTTAAAGGAGGAGTCAGTGATTCTGGAGAACGCTTGACGTTTGTCAAAATCAGTGAATATCTCCTCACGATCAGTTTCCTGTCTGTATTGTGTCTGCGCTTTCCAGTGTTAATATACAGCCCAGGGTTTGTAAAGTGGTGTGTAAACAAAACGGCCCACTGTAGCTAGCAACATGCCTGTGAGGAGAAAAGATATTCACTGATTTTGACAAAAATTATTTAATCCTTCAATCCTCTCACTATAGGTGTTTTATTCCTGCTTCCACTCTAAAAGTTGGAAAACAAAACAAAAACATTTGTAAAAAAGAAAACAAAGTTTGGTCTGCACACACACACACACACACACACACACACACACACACACACACACACACACACACACACACACACACACACACACACACACACACACACACACTTTCCCTTTCAGAGTAATGTAAACACAAAGTAGTAATCTCACTATTCATCTTACCTTTTCTTTATAGTTGTCCTGGTATGTTATAGAGTAGTTAGTTAATCCTCAGCTCAAAACTTATGTCGACGATGTTCACTGAGCTTAATTTAACAGATTCAAATTCAATTGAATCGGAAGCAGCGTACAAACAATGACTCAGCAACTTTGGAAATACTTGAAATATTTGCCACACTGCCAAGGTCAGGGTGTGTGCAGATACACCTGTAAAGTAGGGCTCCGAACGTCAAGACATACAGTACCTGTAATGGAACTGGAAGGTCTTGTTGCACTAGAACTAGAACACAAAACTGCTGTGCAATAACAACAAAGATAAGACAGTAAATACAAATCAAAGTATGAAATAATATAAAGAAATGTAAACATGTTCCATCACTTAAGAAAAAAATTCATGAGATGAATTTCGAGTTGACAAAATATTCCAAAAAGGTGTCACGTTCCCTTACCAAATAAGTTACAGTAAATGTGGAAAAGTAAGATTAGAAGCTATTCAGACAATAATAGTGCTTATAATAAAGGTAATTAAATATCCACAAAGTAACACATTAGATATAGGAAACCTGAGCTGTTTACTCTCTTAAACATCACCTACATTGATGATTGAAATAAATTACAGACTGTATACACAGACACATAAACCTACTTCTATACTGCAAATACAAGCAGAAAAATCATTTCTGCATTAGAAAATCATGAAAGAAATTAGGAAAAGTGAATCCTTCTCCTTCCTGTAATATTCAAACAGATAGAAGATACAAGAAGAAAATTCCAGACTGGTCTCTTAATTTTTTCCAGAGTTGCTGTATATATAATATAATGTTGGCATGTTCGACATTAAGCACACATCACAAAGTGCAGCTGAGGTTGATGTGAAGGCCATGCGTTTTGCAAGATAAATACAAACTTTGACCTGATGATGGCGCCAGAGAAAAAGTTAAATGGATCACCAGACTCAGCTGCAATCGCATAGAAATCCATCCATACAGTAGTTGTTGAGATATTTTACTAAAAGCCAAAATCTGACTGGAACTACAGGTACATTTGACCAACCAAACAATTAAATTCAATACAGTTTTTAAATATTTCTGAAACAGTCTAATTTTTCCTACAGTACAAATAATAAATCACATGATCATACATTGGTTAAAAATCCAGAATAAGACAAATGGCTACTTGTAATCTCAAATCAAAGAAGAAGTTATGATATACATTTCAGTATTTATCTGTCCGATAGTTGAGATATGTCTGGACCAAAGTGTTGGGTTGACTGTCTCTCTCTAGAGCCGTGTTTCCAGCGCTGCTATAAATAACATTCAAGTCAATCCAACAAGCATTCGAGTTGCTAAAGATATCAGTAAACATGTTGCAAATGTTGGCAGCTCCATTGGGATGGGTGAAAGTGAAACAAGAGCATTTATTGGAAATGAACACGTCCTTACTGTAAGGGTTGTGAGATATAAAAAAGTGTTATCACATATTGTTATCAAATACTCAGATAGGACCAAAGTCTATTTCTAAGAGCTCAAACACACACTACTTTGTCTGTGTGGTTATAAATGCTCCTGTACTGTAGTAGAGTCGAAGGTGTACAAAACATATTTCAAAATTCTAACAAAAGTGTGTAAATAAATACTTAGCTCCAGTGTTTAAACAGCTGACTGATAACGAAGTTCGTTCTGTCCTAAGGAACTTTCTCCACCTTTTTTTAAAAACAAATAAAAAACTTTTTCATATCCCTGTGCAAATAATCCTGAATGAACCAATATTCATTATATACAAAACAGACATCGACACAGAATCTCAATAAATATTTTTTTATAAAATGCAGTTACCGTAGTTACATATAAAAATACATTCATTCAAATAACATGCACACCATTAAGTGCAATACAAACAAGATTTTGCTTTTAAAAAAAATGTATTTGATCAGTAGTCTTTGTAAATTTCAGCATCTGAAATAATGCCCTTCGTTTTGCTTTCTCACAGAGAAGCAAAGAAAGAGAGAGAAAAAGTATGTGAATTTCTGAGATTAAAGTGATAAATGAACGATATAGAACCCTAGTAGACTCTAGTAGTAGATATAGGGCCAGTTTCACAGACATGGATTAAGCCTAGTCCTGGACTAAATGGAATTTTGAATGGAGATTGTCCATTGAAAGTACAATTTAGTCCAGAACTAGGCTTAATCCATGTCTGCGAAACCGGCCCATAATAATTGTATTTTAAAGCCTGACCCGGGGACAAAGACTGCAAATTAGCTGAAGCTAGACGTCTTATATGCATCACATTTTCCCATTTTTGTGTGGCAATGTTGTATGTATTGTCCCTGTCAAATAAAATTTTATTATTATTATTTTTATTATTATTATTATTAAATTAGTAAATTTACTAGGAGAAAAAAACGTGGAATTTGTGGGTGTGTTTTGGTCAAGGAACCTCACAAGGTTGGATCAATCAGATTAAACCTGAGACACTGTAGCTTGACCTCCTTTAGACCACAAGTTGCCATTACTTGGGCATATTCAGAAGAAAAAAATATAAATGCGTGACTTAAATCTTAGAGAATATCTGAGGTTTTTCTTGTAAATTTACGACTTTAATCTCGTAGTATTTCCCCCCGCCCCAAGCACCGTAATTATTATTTATTTTTTAAACTTGCAATGGCCCAGATATACATCAAATAGACATAAAAACATTCATCATAAGCACACAATAAAAAAATAAGGTAACACTTTATAATAACTATCCGTTGTAACTCGTTAATAGATCATTAGTAAACTCTTAATTAATGATTATTAATGATTTGTTAAGTGTTTGTTAGCAGTTTGTTAAGGATTTATAACAATAGTAGATAGTTAATAGCTTAATAATTGAATCAGTTCATCTGGGACGAGGCTGAAATAGGCTATAGACTATACACAGTGCATGGGCAACTGAGGGCAGCCCCATTTTCAAATATTTTTAAATAAACTCAATACACACTGTGCATGCCATGGATTTGAACGTGACGTGATCAGTTAATCTCGGATTACCTCCCAGATGAACTGATTCAATTATTAAACTATTAACTATCTACCATTGTTATAAATCCTTAACAAACTGCTAACAAACACTTAACAAATCATTAATAATCATTAATTAAGAGTGTACTAATGATCTATTAACGAGTTACAATGGATAGTTATTATAAAGTGTTACCAAAAATAAAAAAAACAGTGCAACTCAATCTAATATCAAATATTCGTACCAAAATTTCACAGCAAACCACTAAATGGTTGTCAAGATATTCCACAAGAACACAGACCATTTTATGATTTCTAATAACATTCGACACCAGCGTGGGACACAGTTGTAAACTATTCATGAAGTAGGTTTAGATTTAAAGGATGAATTTGTGTGATTTTCAAGGCAGCATATGAACAGTTAGTCATTATTATTGCTTTTTATAGAGAACACCAGCTGACTAGAATACCTCATTGTCACATGCAACTTCTCCTATCCGGCTTCTTCTTTTTATTTGGGAAAAAAAAAGATTTTTCCATTTTGTCCCGAGTGTGAAATTCAAGTACACGAGGTAGTGACGCAACGGCCTGATGTATTTCATGGGACAAAGTGTCACACGAATAAACAAAACTAAACAAATACAGAAAAATAATCAGTATAGTGGATATACAAGTGTCCTTGTCCTCCATTTATCCATCTCTCGATAAAGGTTTTCCAAACACACAGGCTGAAGGTCTTGTTCTCTTTTGTTCACACTGAAAGCTGACCTCGAACGAGCCTAACGTGACATAACTTCTGCTGCAGAAGATTGTGGGTTGAACAGCCATAAAGCTGCTAGTTTCAACACTGCAAAATACAACCGGATGTAGGCGAAATCCAGGCAAACTTCATCTGACATCATGTAGAAGAATATATACTACCATACCAAATAGTATGGATTATGTCTTTGTTCACAGTCACATTTATTGTTGTTGGATCACATGTTTTGCTGGTCACCATGATTCCTGTAATCAGAAATTGAATTCAGTCATGATACTCCCATTTATTCTTCTTTCTTCTAGGAAAAAATTTCATTGAATCACTTTCTTCACATCATGCATTACGTTATACTTTGCTTCTTAACAGAAATGTGTTATAGTCCTTCAAAAACATACTAGCTTTAATTATTCTCAACTAAGGATTACACCATTAAGTATTAGTTGGCTGTAACAGTTTTCTGCTTTAGTACAACAGTGCTTATGTTTTTTTCAAACACAGAATACAGAGTTCACAGAAAGAGAAGTTTGGGGTTCCCTGCTCAAGCTGCTGCCCCCGCGACCCGATTTCGGATAAGCGGTTGAAGATGATGATGAGAATACAGAGTATACTTACTTTAAAGAGTGCATCTGGTTTACCTCCTCTGAATTTCTTCGCCCTGGATCCAAAATAGATTTTTTTAGTACAAAAAATTAAAGACTAAACAAATCAATTGGTGGAAGGAGAATTATTATTATTTCTCTTTATTACTTACTGGGTTTTCTACTTCTGTATTTTTTAACTGCCACAACTACACCTATTCCTAAACACACAATGGCGACCACTCCAGCTACAATGGCTCCAACAGGAGTTGAAGAGTCTGAAACAAGAAAAGATTCAGTAAGTACAATGAAAACTACTGCACCATCAAGTGCATACATGACCTAATGTAAACTTTTACTATGTGTGTATTTGTGCTTGTTCGAGTTCAAATCAAATATTATCTTCAATTCCATCAAATAATTAATTAATATATAGAATTGATTCTATAGAAATACATGTTTCTTTCTTTTATTAAGATTATTTTTCGCTGTCAGTATGGAGAGACAGAGATGAAATGTGCTGGATTCTAACCCGGGTCTGCTGCGATGAGGACTGAGACTCTATGGGGACGTTCTAACCACTACACAACGAGCGCCCCCAGATACACATGTTTTAATCTCTCCAAAAATAATGGAGCTATTATCGCATGCAATCCATTCTATGTGGATCTGGCCCAAAGTCTTAATGCATAACATGTACAAGTCTTACACCAGATATAACCGACTATAACAATTCTACTTCATGCTTTCTTACCTGACGACGCTTCAGATTCTGATACCCTCAGAAAGGTGTTGGCCACGTATGTCTCCTCTGCATTTCTGACTTCACACGTGTAAACTCCCTCCTGTTTGGAAGACAAGTCTTGTAGCGTGATTCCCTCTGGCACGAAACCCTTTATATGCTGCTTCCACTCATCTGAGTAGGAAATGTCAGCGCCGATCTGTTTTAGGATGATCAGACTGTGGTTGAATCTCCAGGTGAGGTCTGTTAAGGAACCGCTTAAGGCAGGGCAGGGGACAGTTGTTTCAGGGCCTGAGACACTGGAAGCTAAAATGATATAAGACGGAGAAACAATCAAGAAATTGACATTAACAATGTTGTAACATTCCTGTGTGTAATATATTTGATATGGAAATCATCAAGACCGCCATGTCATACTTTGTGGATAAAATACATCTTTAAGAACTTGAACCTTGAGAAAACTCAGGTGTACATTAAATGGCTCCACCAAACATTTTGGGGAAAAAATACAGTGTTAATACACAACCTAAACGGGCATGTTGCTAGCTACGAAGGGTGTTTACTGTTTACATAAGAGTTTACAGAGCCTAGGCTGTATATTAACACTGTTTTTTTTCCCCAGTGCACAAACAGTACAGACAGATAGCTTAACATGTGGAGATATACACTGATTTTGACAACAAGCGTTCTCTAGAAATTGCTAACTCCACTTGTAAAATGAAATCTTGCCATTTATGGTCCCAGATTTGACCCACATCATACAGGGGTCCTTCTTACTTGTTTTAAACAGAGTTGCTCTCCTCCCTTTTCCATTGCTGGTGCTGACGGTGCAACTGTAGTCCAGATCAGTGACATTTTCTGGAACTAAAGAACTACTGATGTCGTAAAGCTGCTGTTTATTCATCAGTACTGTGGATTCGGGCTGTAGGTCCAGGGTGGTTTCAGAGCTTGTGCTCCAGGTGATTTTAGGCTCAGGGTAGATCCCCTCTGAGCGGCAGGTGATATTGTTTCCTACCTGCTGAATGTCGATTTTACCAACTGGAGCTGAAAGAAAAAAAAGATTTAAATTTTAAGATTTTTTTTTTATGTTAGTGACGTGAGAGACTGACATCTTCAGTGCTCCTTGCTTTGTTTGTTTAATTCAGTGAACCTCTAAACATATCACTTGTCAATCAAAGACTCAGTAGGTATATGTTAAGTGAGACAAAATTGGGGTGTTCGTGGTATAGTGGTTAGAGCGCCCGCCCATAGAGGCTTTGTCCTCTTCACAGCAGACCCAGGTTATCCCGCCACTCCAAACGATCTAATAAAGCACAAAAATGCCAAAAAATTATCAAAAATCTTCCTAAGATAATACAATTGGGAGTCGAGCTTTTCCAGGATATATACGTGGTCGGTACCATCCATTGATGACTAATTTGTGTTCTGGTTGCCATGGACAAAAATAATCTGTCATAGCTTAAGTGACATGTTTAATGACTAAACTTTGGTTCATTGAAGAAACAAACAAGTGCAGGCGTGGTCACTGGTCATACACTTCAGACTGTGGACTTTGCTATCAGAGGATCATAATCATATATATTTTATTGGGTTTTTATGATGATTAGTTTTTATGCTTTTTATTTTGCTTGTCTTTCTGCTGTGCTCAAATTGTCAGTTTCTGTATTCAAATAAGACTTGTCCGGACTCTAAAGAGACATTGCCATAACATACGATGATGTCATCTGTGAAAGGACTACTTTATGTCTCGAGTTTATGAAGTTGGTGTAGTAAATGTACGACTTAAAAGGTTGACCTATGCAACATTTTCATTAAAAATATAAATTATAGAGTCACACAAAAGTAATCTGACCAAGTGATCACTTCTGCCCCCCCCACTAGCATGTATGATGGTGTGTTTACCTGCACACTGGCTGTATTAGCTTTGGTTTCTTTTGCCCCGTCGGGACGTTTCTAGACTGGGGTTAGCTCTGGTTAGCACAGTGGCTAACACACTGATATGTACTGTATGTCTAACTGGGAAGTGTCCTCCCTCTAGTGACTTTCCCCCGAGAGTCTGAGGTGCCTGCTCGCCTGCCACTCTCCAACAATGTTTACTATGTCTCTGCCTACGGGATGACCTTATTCACATGGCCTTGCACCATGATAGTATCAGTGTCCTGTTCCCGGGAGTGAAATCTTATCAGCCAGGTGCCTGTGCTGCGGGGGCTGAACGAGCTCAGTGCACTGCAGCATGAGCAAACTAAAATGCTGATTTTGGACAATTTGATTAAACGTAAACCTGCATTTTTTCTGTAGAAATTATATTTACTTTTTAGAATTTTAAGCCTTTTAAGTCCTACGTAAAAAAAACATATTGCACGTTAATCTGCTGATCTGAAAAATGTGTTTCCTGGTGAGTAGGTTTTGTACTTTTCAAGTTCACAAGACTTCAGAAAAAGGGCCTAAGGGTCTAAGGGTTCACACTTAATCATGCATTCAGACATCACTGAGTAAGTCGGCGAGACGAAAAAAAGCCAACCCAAAACCCACACTTAAGGGCACCCTTATCCTTAATACTGTATACAGAACTAATGCTGAGTTCCCACAGGAAAAGTTTGCAGCAGGTTTTTCCACTAAACAAAGCAATGTTCTGTGCTAAACTGATTAGATTTAGGCCTAAACAGAAACAAAGACAGAGATAGTAGTGTCCTTGAAGTCCTGTGTATGGCTCTCGGGACTTTCGCTACTTCATTGAATTACTTCCATGTTTTTTTTTTACTGTTCACTGGCTGTTATTGTAGCTGTATCAAAAGGGATTCATGTGTTTTTCACATGTTACATTTGTAAACTAAATAGGGTAAAATGTTGTAATAGGCTGTTGTGACACAGAATACAATATTACAATCTTAATCATTTTGCCTGGAAAGGGAGGGTGAAGCCTTCCTCTTTATGTGTCACAAGGAGTAAGATCTGCTACGTATTAGAAGATGCATCATGTGTGGTCTCTTTTTTTTTTATAATATTTTTTTATATTTTTTATAGCTGCTTTAATTGGATAGTTTGAAGATACAGAGATGAAATGTGGCAGAGGGGAATGACATGCAGAGAACGACAACAGGCCGGATTCGAACCTGTGGTCTGCTAGGATTGAGCGTCTATGGGTGGGTTGGGGCGCTCTAACCAATTGTCCTCCCATTGTGGTATTTAGTTACCAATTCTAATCTGTGCTAAACTGTTTTTTAACTCAATTAGAAAATGAAAAAGACCTCTGCCTCTCTTTCCCCTTTTTCTTCTTTAATAACACACCTAAATGTTCGACCAACCCCACTTAGTCAGAGTTGCATTCTTCAAGAATGCAACTCTGACTAAGTGGGGTTGGTCGAACATTACCAAGAATTTCTTGGTAACGTAGGCGGTAGGCAGACAGATAAGGGACTGATGATAACTCCAGCATGTCGCATCATGCATTGGGACATCCTGAATCTTGTTTCTGTGATACTACATAGCATGAAATAATGGCTATTGGAACACATGCAGTATTGAAGCAATTGTAGCATATTGCATACAAAGTACATACGTTTAAAGAGCAGCTGCGGTATGTAATCTAGTCAAAAGAAAAAGTATGTGAAGTTTGAGTTTGGAACGCAGGGATTATCTTTGGTTCTGCAAATCTTGTTCTTCTGGCCTTTTTCATAATATTTCACATGAGTTAGTTGATGTGTGACAGCTTAAAAATACACCGCGAATATACTGTTTATATAAAACCTAAGCGAATAGTATTAATCGTAATTGCTTATTTGCTGTATTAACTATGAACTTTATACCTTCCACAAGCAGGGAGACGTAGGACTCCTTGTTTCCGCTGATGGTGCTGCTGTAGCACTTGTATTTGCCCTTGTCTGCAACCTCGACCATTGAGATGTTAAGCGAGGCATTTCCTTTGGGGATTTGGTCCTTAAACAGTGACGTTCGGCCTTTGAAGCGCTCGTCCTGGTTTGCGAGCTGGTCATTGTTTTTGTAGTAGGTGTGGACTTGAGCTTCTCCTGCTGACACCTGAATCCAATGGAGGACGACTTCGGGGCCGGGCGTGAAAGAGCACGATAAGATGCAGCTCTGCATGAATACGCAGACCTGAGTATCGGTGCAACCTATCGGGCGGAGAAGAAGATGAAAAAATATCTTAAATTCAGAGAACAATAGTCATTAACTTTTTTAACATATAAATCAAAACTAAACACACATGAAACATAATCAGACAAGAGAACTGATTTGACCCGATCCGAAACACTGCAGATTTTTACAGAAATAGATTTAGTGATATTAAAGGTGTACGATTTTTGGGGAACTCTTGTTGTCAAAATCACTTTTAGTCAAAATCAGTAAATATCTCGTCATGATCCGCTACCTGTCCGTACTGCCTGTGCACTGGAAAAAAAATCCAATGTTCATAATACACAGCCTAGGCTCTGTAAACGGGCATGTTGCTTGCTACGTTGGGCCCCTTTGTTTACATACCAAATATCATTACTGCGGCTTTAAAGGTGCAGTGTGTAATATGACATCATCAAGAAAGTTCTACAAAGTTCTAGAATGCAACACTCCCTGGGTAACCCCACCCCTTTTGAATAATAACAGAAGCTACAGTGGCCTTCAAGGACAAGAACAATTCTAAATTTTAAACAATGCACCTGATGACATTCCAACTATGACACTTTCAAGATGGCGGCACTAGGCCTTGGTCCAAAATATGCAGAAATATGGACATATATGAGACCCTTTCTAAGGGAAAAACAAATAATAAAAAAAAAAAATTCAGCTGTTATGCACTAAATTAAATGTACTTATGGATATTATAATTACTTTCTACAAAATCTGCTAGGAAATAAAACCCAAAATTCTACACACTGCAGGTTTAAAATAAGAAAATTTTTATGGTTAACAGGCCATTGAAAAGTCGACTTAATCAAAACATGGTGATGAGAAGGGCAAAGGAAATGTTGATTAAGTAGTTAATGACGCTTTACCGTGAACTCAAGTCAGAGGAATGTAAAACCAGAAACAAAAAACGAAAGCATTCACTGTATGTAGAAGGAATGTGACCTGACCTGATCCACATTCTGTAAGTAACATGCAACACAAAGAGTTGTGTTTCCTTTTGCTTCACATTTTGATTGTCATTGTTGTCAAGATAAAAAGAAAAGAAAAGGCAAGGCAAGTTTATTTAAAAAGCACATTTCGGACACGAGGCCATTCAAGGTGCTTTACAGAATCAAGAACAAAATACATCAAGTGTAGAGTACACACAAAAAAAAAGCGAATGAGAAACATGAATACAAATAAAACATAAAATAATAAAAATAAATTTAAATTTAAATTTAAAATTACAGGTTAAAACGGAAACAGTCAAGTCTTCAGGCCTGATTTAAAAGAGCCGAGTGTCGAAACAGACCTCAAGTCCCCTGGAAGTTTATTCCAGAGCTTTGGTGCATTAAAACTGAAGGCTGCCTCTCCCTGTCTAGTCCTTACTCTGGGTACTGTGTTAATAGCCCAGTCCCTGACGATCTGAGAGCTCTGGCTGGTTCATAAGGGATCAGCAGGTCAGCGATGTATTTAGGCCCTAAACCATTTAGGGCTTTATAGACCAACAGAAAAGAAGCGTTGTGATCATTCTGGACTTTGCTGCTTGACTCAAAGTTTAAAGTGTGACTTTGTTAATAAATAATCTCAGTTATATAATGCCTCTGGAGGAGTTATATGATGTTGTTCAAAGTTCTTCATTTAAGTGGTTAAATCACACATATTAAAAGGACATTTCACATTTTTCTACAAGTTTCTAGCTTTGTATAAAGTTTCATTGCTGTGAGTTGACATTTTCTTGAGAGAATTCCCTCTAACACAATACATGTCTGTGTCAAAGTCATTTTGTTTTTAATGCTTAAACAGAAGCTTAACTTTAACATTTTAACTTTAAAGTTTCATAGGACAATATCGGGAATAAATGAGCACTAATAACTATCTGAATTTGTGTGAAATTCAATGTAGATCTATCTGGTTAAATCATGTTGAGGCTGACCCTTGTTCTACATGTAATAATCTGTGATATAAATATAGACTGGAAAAAGATCAGACAGTCCTTGAATGTCTCGCTCACCTGCGCTTGTAATGGTCCTCAGAAAGGTCAGAATCCCCAATAACCAGGCATACTTCATCCCAGACATCCTCCTGTTAAATATTCCTCTGTCACGGCTGTAGTGAACGGATACTGTCTGTACTTTACTCACAAGTGTGTATATCTCCACCGGAAATCTGACTAACCTGTTAAGGATTGTTATCGAGTCCGTATGATACTACTGGTAAACTAGGAGGAACCGTGCCAACTCAGAGTTAAGCATTGATCACCCATCCGTCTTAGTATTCAACTTTTTCTCCGGACCAGATTAACTAAAACTTTTTGGCAGCCATTAAAAAAAAAAGGTGCTACGAGATGTGTCATTAAAACATAATCCCCATCTGTAGCGACACAAATGAATCTCACAATTTTGCTGTCTCAGCTATGACCGAGCCTTAAAGCTGTACACGGCTGCTCAGCACATGAGTGAGGAACAGGCTGGATCGGAGTGTGTGACTAACCTGCCTGACTGCAATGCTATCATTCCTGGATGACGGGCACTTGAGGCTGCTGCTGTGGTTAACTCTGGCTAGCACACACTGTGGGTGGGTGTGGCTTAGCTGGGTCAAAAGTAACCAGATTAATATTATTTGATTTAATAAGCAAACTTTCGTAGCTTATTAACTCATTACAAGGCTTGTGATGTTTGAGGCTGCAGAAAACTTTCTCTAACACACACAAAATAGCGCAAACAGACACACCCATACACACACACACACACACACACACACACATATACAGCAGCTCTATTATTAGATCCCCTTGACCTTATTTAGTAGCTGGGGTGTTGTATTCAAACCTTCAGCTGCTACTTAGTTGTTTCAGTTTCGATACTTAATAAAAATTTTAAAGAAACATTTAATTTAATTGTTAACGCAATTATTCCCTTAACTCTTGCCTTCTTTCCTTGTATCTATATATTAGTCCTTCCTTAGTATTTCATATAAACCGCATTTATAAAGATAATAACGATGTCATTTGCAGGCTACAATCTTACCAACATGTCAAATAATTCCACTAATCCACATCAGTCTGTCTTCAAAGGGAGGAGGTTTGATTGTTTTGATGAAACCGTAAAAATACACAACTGAAAAAAGAAAAAATCCACGAACATATAGTGAAACATTTTGTATTAACGCACAGCTGTCTGCTTAGAAAATCCATATTTATTTATTTATTTATTTTTTTCAAAGTTTTTTTAAAATTAAATGTTGGTAACGAAATTGTAGCACAACGAGTACAATTTTTTTCCCCTTTTTTTCCCGAACATACCCCACCCACATCCCACCCTCACACCCAACAACACGAAATATACCCTACAAGAAACAAAAATAAACAATCAATATGAAAAAAAAACACACATAAAGAAATAAAATTGAATCAAATTATTATTATTATTATTATTATTATTATTATTATTATTATTATTATTATTATTATTATCATTATTATTATTATTTATTTTTTAAACCACTCCGAACCTTATCGACTGAGGAATTTGCAAAACTTCATTACACAGACAGCGATCCATTATCATTCCAGTGTTCTTTGTTTTCTCCTTGAGTTACCGTCATATGCAGTAACCTCAAACCACACATTTTATTTTTAATCTAGATACAATAGCCACCTGAACAGGTAGAAGCTGTAAATGGAGTTTCAATGGGCTGTGTGTGTGGGTGTGTGTGGGTGGGTGTGGCCATGTGTGTGTGGCCGTGTGTGTGGCCATGTGTGTGTGTGTGTGTGTGTGTGTGCGTGTGTGTGTGTGTGTGTGCGTGTTGCTCTTGCTCTACCTGCCTCCATTCATCTCATCAGAATGCAGTTTAACTACCATTCGTCTACCAGTTTCTGCTCCATTCTTTGCTGGATTGTTGCCTCGACTACTTTCACAGTTGTATTCATTTTGGAATTTCGTACGGGTATTAGTAATTGGCATTGTTTGGGAAGCTGCAGCACGTTTCTCCTGATGGAAATGGCTCGGGTCGTTTTGGTATGTTTGCCCCTCGTCAGCCAACGTAGTTAAAATCTCAAGAAAAGGCTAATAAAGTGCAGTCTGAGGTAAAAAGCAAACAAGGAACAGATACACAAACCTTTAGTGATTAGTCTTTTTTAATAACATTACTTTCATTATCACACATTTGTGAAAGAAATCAATTATGATACAATGTAAAGACGTACAGCAGAAGGTATAAAATCCATGCACGACCACCGAAGGCTTAACTCATGTACTGTAGATGCATCCACAGTGTTGTTGTAATTACTCAGAATTCCTTGTGAGGGGTGACAGTATGGAAGAGTTTATTAGACTTTAATGTCTGTGAAAGCAAAACAGTTTTGTAAAAGCACAGAAGACAATTGACAAGTGTGTATCATGATTCACACGTATTTCACTATCCACAAACCTGTAATTTTTGACTTGCAAATATGTAGAACTTACTCTGAAAATACAAAGTCATATTTACGCATATACGGATCTGTTTCTGCTTGTGAAAAGGGGTTTGCATATTTGTGGATTGCCTCCTGTGAGTTTGTGAGCCACATTACATTTTTACATAATTTTGTCCAACTTCTACCACCGAGATCTGTAGAACAAGCGTTACAAATGTGAAGTGCAATAATTTGTATGTGTGTAATTGTGTTTTGTAAAGTTATATCCACACAAAGAAAAAGCGATTTGCAAATATGTAGAATTTAGTCTGTAAATATGTAGAACTTACTCTGAAAATACAAAGTCATATTTACGCATTTACGGATCTGTTTCTGCTTGTGAAAAGGGGTTTGCATATTTGTGGATTGCCTCCTGTGAGTTTGTGAGCCACATTACATTTTTACATAATTTTGTCCAACTTCTACCACCGAGATCTGTAGAACAAGCGTTACAAATGTGAAGTGCAATAATTTGTATGTGTGTAATTGTGTTTTGTAAAGTTATATCCACACAAAGAAAAAGCGATTTGCAAATATGTAGAATTTAGTCTGTAAATGTGTATTTTAATTTTGCATAATTTTTTAATTTTTTTTTAATGCAAATAGTTTCACCACAAAAAAAGACATGTCAACTCTTATTTACACATTTACAGAACCATTTCTACATGTGAAACTGGCTCTGCGCATTTGTGGATCGCTTCCTGTGCGCTCACGGAATATTGTCCCATTCGTGCCGCAGGGATCTGCAAAACCACACCTGTAAAATGAGACCTGTATTTTTTAATTCTGTAACTTTAGGTGCAGTTAGACAGGTCCACCAGCAGATGGCGCACTCGCGGCGCAGCCTTTATCTATCGGCGAACCACATGGTCCCCTTGACCAATCAAAGGAGCTTGTTTAGGGGCGGCCACCTCATTGGTTCATTTGGAGGCCTGTCACACGAACAGAGGAGGGAAAAAAAGCTGTCCACAGCTCAAGCTCATTCTCGAGTTCGTCGGACATTATTCCTCGTTAGTGAGCAGGAAAGCAGCTGGCTGCAGACTAGCGGAGCTGAGTATCGGTGATAAGAGAGGTATGTTGTTATGCTGACCCACCATTATACTATCATACAGTAGTTTGTGCGCTGGTCACCTGCGAGGGTAATCAGCATTTCTTGCTAGGCTATTTAGCGAGCTAGCTGACATGTTACACACTAAGCATGATTATTTGAGTTTGTCGCCATCATTTTTAGCACACAGACATGCCGCGACCCGCGACAGGCAAAGCTTCTCCCTTTCATATAATATTTCAATTGTAATACAACAATATGCCAACTAATTAGATGGTCATTTAAATGCAGGCTATACATGTGTGGGGCATACCTCTAAAAAAAATTAACGTTTTACTCTTAGTAATATGTGTGTTGGTCACCTCCTGTGTATCTAGTAAATGGTGTTACAGGGTTAAAGTGATAGTATTGTGAGCTTGGTGTAGTTAAAGAATTGCAGTAACATTGCCAAAGTATTGTGATCAGATGAGTTTCATAATTATGCACTTCAGGGGAGATTGCCATTATAAGAATTTAGCATGGTAAAACATGATTAGCATCACCTTGTTTATTTTTATATTATCCATAGTTTACAACGTAACACATGCTGTCAAAGAAAGGTACTACAAGCCTCCCCCTGACTGTTATGGTGCTTTCAGCTAGACCTGATTTAAAATAAAATAATGCTAAGAATACCAAGAGCCAGTAGAAGTGTAATGAGATTGTTATTAAAACATGTATATTCGTGTCACATGATTGTGTAACCTATAAGGTTTCTGTCATTCTTGTAACATATGGTATTTTTCCTCCTTTAGGAAATGCTGCTGAATCATTGACTGACTGCACTACGGACCAGCAAAGCTGTCACCATGGTGCACCTGTGGACCTAGACCATCTCCAGTTTATACTGTTACGGGACCAAACCAACTTCAGATCCCACATGCAAATCATTGGTTATGTGAAGGGTCATCTCTCTCATATCCCGGTTAAAATTACCCTATAGATATCACACTCAAGGACTAAAGGCAGTGCATTAACCCAATGCTCATTACTTGGTTACCCATGTACATTTTGCATTAGTCCATTGTATACAAGTTGGAAAATTACAGAAATAAAATAAACAAGTGAATGTATTTGAGCATATGGTTTCATGTTTTGCATGTTGATGAAGTGGGATGTTCCACTTGCTTCCACTCATGTCAGCCCTGGGAATCTCCCAGCCAATCCAGAATTTGACCATTTTAAAGCTTGTGGAAGTGCAAACGACTAAAGGACTGTACTAACAATTACCAAAGAACTGGAAACGGAGATAATTGAGTAACTGCATGCTTGACACAGACACATACGGCTAGTTTGAAAATGGTTAAGGGGTGAAAATATTGTATTTATACTGTACACATTTTATTTGTTTTAGGGGGTAATTGTTTTTTGCTGCTTGCCCTGTTCACAGGCGTTACATTGCTATGCTCGGGCACTCCTGCCTGCTTGTACAAACTGTGTGATGTCGACCACAATCTACTGCAGCTAAAACACAATGACTATGGATAACCAAATTCTGCAAATAATCTGAACTGAATCCAAACACTGTATCCTGAGGATGTATGTTTATTTGACATGTTTCTTTACTTTTTATGCATCGCTATGGACCCATTTGTGAATCTGAAATAAATTATGGATATCCCTTGAATGGCCACATAGTGTGTTGCTGTGAGTTCACTTTGTCCATGAGCCAGACCAGAAATCGGTACAATCTTGGTGCTCATGTGCACCTCTCGAATATGTATTGCGATATACCTTTTATATTTTAAGCTTTATGGTGGTTTTCCCCTCTTACAGCAAAAGTAAGAGCTAGTCATTGAAGGTGAGACACTGCAGGGGAATAGGATATGTTATATTTGTAGATATCATCTTGAAACTTTTCCAGTTGATTACTAGCATTAAAACAATTCGTTTTTGTGTTACCATTTGTTCAGAAATGCTTTATAAATATTCTATTCTGACTGCAGAGATGCTAATTCACGGAAAGGGGTGCATAAAGGGCAACTAGTGAGCTCTTGTAAAGCTGTTGGGAAAGTCCTAAGCCCTCAATTAATTAACATGCTGAAAATTGCTTTTAATTTAAAGGCTCTATCCATCCTGGCTTTATCCAACATCTATATTTTGGTTTGATTTTGCTTTTGCAAATGTTCACAAAATAAGTCACTGTATCCTGAGGATGGATGTTTATTTGACATGTTTCTTTACTTTTTGGCATTGCTATGGACCTATTTGTGAATCTGAAATAAAGAATGATTGGTAGGGTGAGTTGCCCTAATGTGGGACACTTTTTGCAATTTCAATTTATGTACGATATTAACATATGAAGCCAATACATTTGACCCATACATGATACCATTCTGAAATCCCCAAGATGTTGGCTAATTAAAAGAGAAGAAATAATTCAGAGATCATACTCAGAGAAGTGATGGCACGTATATTAGTGGTCCATGTGCAAAATTGCTCAAGAAAAGGTGTTTGCTTTAATCTGGGACAGTGTGTCGCTCTAATCTGGGACAGTGTGTCGCTCTAATCTGGGACAGTCTGTATTATGCAGAAAAAAACAATATCCCTTAACTAATTCAAATCAAATTTATCTGCTCATTAACACTCATGGTCTTAGGTACATTACTCAGGTTTGATGGTTTCAATTTGAACAATACTTTTCTTGCACTCGCTTCATGTCCCAACTCTGCGCTTTGCCATTATAACCTGACTTGTAATACATTGCATTGAGTTAACATAGGACATGAGAAAATTACTATTTCCTAGGCACAGGGTTTAGTTAATTTCTATTTGCTTCAGGGATGCTTTCTTTATAAGAGTATTAGACCTGTATACCTTGAATAAAATTCATATTGCACATTTAATTTAATGTATTTCCCCAATTTAAATGACTGTCCCAGATAAGGCAAATCATGCTGTCCCACTCTTGGAAACACCTTTCCGAATGTGGGACAGCTACAGATTGATTGAAGATGAAAAAAACTTAAAACATTCTCCTAATATCATTGCATACTTTGATGCATAATTGTATCATAAACATAATCTGATAACAAATGGCAACATTGTTTTGTTAATGAAAAATGTATAACCTTAGCATTGAGTTCCTTTCAAACCTATGTCACTGTCCTTTTTCTGGACTTCACATGGTTTACTTCCTTTTTGACTCCCTTATCTTTAAAATCAAAATTGTAAATTCATGTGATTTCAATCACAGGGAACCCTTGCTTGGATTTGACAACAATATTATCTATTTATATGTGTTAGAAATAAAAGATAAATGCTCTAGACCTTAGGTGTCCCACATTAGGCAGTGTCCCACATTAGGGCAACTCACCTATACTATTTCAACTGACAGATATCATCATCAGATATCATGAAACTGTTTCAGTTGATAACTTACTTGATTAAATTAAAACAATTTGCTTTTGTAGAAAATGTTTTTCAGAAATGCTTAAATAAATATGCCAGTGCAGGTCCACCAGTAGGTGGCGATATTGTGCTCATCATGTTGATGAGATCATAGACGTAGAAGACGAAGACCACGTTCACGCACATGCTGCCTGGTGGTTATTCGAAAATGGCGTCCAACACTAATTCTACACAGCAAACCGTAAGTAACAACTTAAAGTAATACGAATAAGAAATATAATTACACAGCACTTCTTCAGAATGTAAGAAGATGTGTGCATTTTAAAATTGTAAGTTACAATTCCATGCATGTAGCCCCAAGCTAACTATTGCTGCTGCAATAGCATAATTTACACGTGGGTTTGCACGTTATTTCACGGCGTTGAGTTCTGTAGTTTAACAGAATAATAGTTGTATGTACAAATCGCACCTTCATTTGTGCAAGTGAATAAAAGTAAGCATTTAAACGTTGAAGAACGAGTGGACATTCATAGTTTCAACTGTCAACTGTAGGCTATAGGCACGCTTCACACACCTAACGACATGCAGCCTACTGGCTAATGGGGGGCCGCTACATACAGTCTATTTTTATTTAAATCGGTTAATAAATAAGAACTGCAGACATCGTTATTGATGAATGAGAGGGTGATCCTTGGATCTCGTAATTACGAGATCCTCATCTCGTAATTACGAGATACTTATCTCGTTACAGTCTATTTTTATTTAAATCGGTTAATAAATAAGAACTGCAGACATCGTTATTGATGAATGAGAGGGTGATCCTTGGATCTCGTAATTACGAGATCCTCATCTCGTAATTACGAGATACTTATCTCGTTACAGTCTATTTTTATTTAAATCGGTTAATAAATAAGAACTGCAGACATCGTTATTGATGAATGAGAGGGTGATCCTTGGATCTCGTAATTACGAGATCCTCATCTCGTAATTACGAGATACTTATCTCGTAATTACAATTACGAGATCCTGCTGTGAAACTTTTTTTTATTTGGTGAATGCTCAGCGCCACCTTACATTCTGATGGGTCACAGCTTTTCGTGCAACATTTGACAAATGCAGACTCTGTACAATGAGCAGATAAGACTAGATCCGCCCAATGCTTCTTATCACCATGTATGTTCTGAGCATTTTATACAATTGAAATACAACCCTTATTTAAAGCTTTTTTTGTAAAACAGAATTGAGTGATAATTTCATGCTGATGGTAATTGTAACATTCATGTAAGCTATTTCTATCTTTCTCTCTTTAATCAGAATGCAAGTGTGGAATCTGCGGCCAGGGCATTACTCGATGCCCTGACCAATACTTTAGGTACAAACATAATGTTGCCTGCTTCTCCGGTAACGCCTGCTACGGTAACGCCTGCTACTCCGGTAACGCCGGCAACACCAGCATCCAGAGTGCAGAATGAACTGAGAAGGTCTGTTAAATAAGTTATGAAAACCTAAATATGTTTCTGTGAATTGAATAATACTGCAAGAAGGAATACTAACAATCAAAAATGGATGGAATTGAAAAATGTGTTAATTTAGTAAAGAGAATTTTTTTTTCTCACAAATACGGCTTGAGGATTAATTTAGTCTCACTCCTTCTCCCTAAACCACTCATCCATAATGCAATATCAGCTTTATCATTGATTTAAATCTATACTTTCATTTATATTGTTTTTATCTGTAGAATCATTACAAATATAATAACCCTTATTGAAAATATACACGTTATGGTAATAATCGTATGTAAAGACAATTTAACTTAAATGAACACTGCAAATTAACAAAGATTTGAAGGTAAAAAGAAATGTAATAAAGTGATCCAACACTGTTTCACACCCAAAAATGAGTGGCATTATACAGTGTTATACAGTGTTTGCCATGAATACAACATGAAATCCACAGTTCTTTGCTTGCGTTAAGTATTTTGATCTTACAGTTAGGGCTGCAACTAACGATTATTTAGATAATCAATTAATCTGACGATTATTTTCTCGATTAATCGATTAGTGTTTGTAAAATGTCATAAAATGGTGAAAAATGTTGATCATTTTCCAAAGCCCATGTTGACGTCCTCAAATGAATTGCTATGTCCAAAACACACAGATATTTCAGTTTACTGTCATAATAGGATTAAAGAAACCAGAAAATATTCACATTTGAGAAGCTGAAATCAAGAGAATTTGGAAACGATTATCAAAATAGTTGGTGATATTTTAATAATTGATTCGTCGATTTGATCGTTGCAGCTCTACTTCCAGCTTTTGGTTGAACATGTAACACAATCCAGACATTTATTCATGGTTGGAGTTAATCCATTGCGACTGTAGTATTGTATAACTTTACATTGACTTTGGCTTTAATTATGTTTAAAACTTTCTTATCTATTTTTATCTTTTTGTAGACAATTCCCTGGATTTTACAGGGGGCAGCCAAAGGGGAAAAAAAGGCCTTGTGCCAGTGTCCCCCCAAGCAAGACCACTTCATTTCTATTTAATCTTATCCCTTCACCCTCCACCATTACACCCAAGCCTACGGACGAACTTGTCCATGCCCAGGCGGGCCTTGGGAGGAGGCAAGTGGTCTTGCCCGACACTAGCACCCATGAAGAGGTAAGGGATAGTCACAGATATTACTATGGCCACAAGAGGCACATACAATTAGTGAAACAGCTTTCCTCTAAGGTGCTCTATGTAACTTTGGGTGTGTCAGAAAAGTTAAACATTTTCTAAGATATATTCTCATAACTGAATAAACAAACTTTCCTCACAGGAAAATGTGATCCCTGTGAACACTGTTTGAAGTTAGAAAGCTTCCTGAAAAGTTACTGTTGTTGTTAACAGCGACAGGGCCCACAGTTTGGTTAACAACCATGTTTGGTTCCAGGTTCCAAATTAATTTATTTTTCATTTGTGACGATACAATTCGGTGTTTCCCCCAGCGCTTTATAGTTAAGGCGGCCGCCTTAGCAAAACCAGCCCCCCGTCTTGACTACTGACCGACCAAAAAAATAAAAATTAAAAATTAAATCTTTAATTTTTTTATTTTTAGTGCTGCACAATTAATGTACTAGCAGGCGCGATGTGTGATGTGCGGTAAATAAATGTGCACATATGTCTCAAAGCGTTTCTCTCTGCTCAGACTATCAGCTGCTCTGTGGCGGGGGCTCTGCGCGCTGCGCGTGACTACGGCATGTACGCGGGAGAGTAAACGAGCAGCAGCAAACCGACATTTAACCGGTGGCGATAATAAACGCAGTGCGGTTCTATGGGGACATATTTAGCTGAACAGAAAGAAGTGCTCTGCAAAGCTAGAACAGTTTAAGACTCCACATCACCGTGGCAACACAACTTATCGGCTCATACAGCGCAGAGAAAAGTCTGATACATGAGAGTGATGGCCCAGGCACCTTTCAGTAAGTTTACAGAAGTGCACACTGTAACTGTCTTTGAAATGCTTTAGTCATTTTAAGGGGAAAATACATTGTATTATTTTCAAACAGCATGCTTGTGTAGGCCAACAAGATTTATTTTTCTGAATTTTATATGCTGCTTTATTTTTATGTTTTAAATTTGGAAAGACATGTTCCAAAACAACCAATAACCTCTGCATTTAAAAAGAAATCAAGCAAGTAGGCTAATAATAACCATATATGAATTAATCGCATCACAGTATGCTTATTGTCCACAATAATCTCACAACAGCCCCCCATCCAAAAAGGAACTTTAGAAAGCACTTTGATGTGCATACACATGTTAAGTGTATGGTCCATTATTTTTATTTAGTGTGTCTGCATGGTATTGCACCAAAACAGTAGAATTTATTTAATTGTATTTTTTTTGTCTGCATGTTTGCACAAAATGTGCACATAGCAAACAAAATTGCACAACTGTAAGGTCAGTGTCATTCAAATAAACAGAACTATTTCTTTAGTGCGCATTGGCATCTTTGAGCAAAATTTTCGCCGAGGCGCGTTGCGCCGTGCCCCCTGTACGGCTAGACCAGGGGTCGGCAACCCGTGGCTCCGGAGCCACGTGTGGCTCTTTCATCCTTCTGTTGTGGCTCCCTGTGACTTTCTTCATTTTAAAATATAATTCTTTATTTGAAGATTATGGTAAACTTGTAACATTTAAATAAAAAGTTTTTAATATTTTTATCGCGGCCCAGAGAGCAGTCGCTGGAGACAGGGGAACCACGGCGCACTCGTGCGTTGCGGTGCTTGAGACCGAGTCCAAGAGCCGCTCCTCTTGGACTCGGTCCAAGACTTCAGAGGGACGGGTGGGAAAGCGTACAGGAGTGTGTTCGGCCACGGTCTGTGAGTGAACGTGTGTTCTCCCGTGTGGAGAATAGGTCGACTTCCGCCTTCCCAAACTCGCTCCATATCTGATTGATCAGATTGTGGTGCAGAGTCCAGTCTCCTGGTCGGGGTCCCCCCCTCGACATTATGTCTGCCCCTCTGTTTAGGACACCGGGGATGTACACTGCTCTGATGGAGAGCAAGTGTGTGTGCGTCCAGCATAACGTCTCGCTATGCTCAGCTGCTGCGCTGAGCGCACGCCCCCTTGGCGATTGATGTATGCTGCTATCGCCTTCTTGTCCGTGCGAATCATTACATGTTGATTTGTTAACGTTGGGGCAAAGTGTTGGATTACTTTCCACACAGTGAGAAACTCCAATGCGTTTATATGCATGGTCACGGGGGCCGGCCAAACGCCGCCCACTACGTGAGACTCGCAGGTTCCTCCCCAGCCCGACAGAGATGCATCCGTGAACACTGAGATGTGTGACGTTGCTCTGCCCAGCGGCACCCCTCTCGTGAGGGTTAGGGGATCGCCCTATGGGGGAATGGACACTTTGCGCCACCGTTGGCGCACTGGGTCGATGCGCAGGCGAGAAAACCATAGGTTAAATGCAACATAGTATAGTTTTTTGTACATAGCATACAGGTTATATGTATATATATATACACATATATATGATGTCAGAATGGTTTGTGGCTCCGAGTGCTTTCTTTTTATTGGGAGGCGGTCCCAAATAGCTCTTTGAGTAGAAAAGTTTGCCCACCCCTGGGCTAGACAGTGACCAACTTGACTAAGACATTTCCTGGGGGAAACACTGGAATTACTCAATACTAAGAGTTATGTGTAGAAAAAAACATGTTTAGCAAACCATCAGCAGTATTTCTTTCCCCCTCACTCTTTTCCATGATTGAACTTGCAAGTATTTAGAACATGTTTTAGGTTCTTTATTGTCTATTGATGGTAGTTTTCCCTTTCCACAACCCCACACCCCAATCAGATAAGCGAAATCCTGGAGGGGGAATACCCCAAACTGGCGCAGCTCAAAGGCGGCTGGATGTTCTATAAAGCAACAGGTAGAGGTTTTAATGCAAATGAATAAAGACACATTTTGTGTAAAAAAAATACACATCTTCACACTGTGCCTCACTCCATTAGCAATCTTTATTATCATCTTATACTAATACTTTGGTTCTAACATGGACACATATTTTTGATATTAAGTTGTGCCTTTTTATTTATTTGTTAAATATGGCCATATAGTCACGCTGTTCAAATTCACATTAACATCCATACTTATAAATATGCCCTGTGCAGTAAAATTCCATTTACTGTAATGTATTCTTTATCAGTGTTTACAGTGTTTCTATCATCATGAAGTTCTGAGCGTTAATCATTTGTTTGTTATCTTAAGGTGGCAGTGGGCGGAGGAAGATCTCCATTATACCAACGGATTGTGAGGGCTACTCAGTCCCTAAACTGAAAAGCTATTCCTCAAATGGAAAGAATTGTATCTACATTGCCCCGCTCCAAGAGACCCTTAATCAGGATCCTCTCCCCCACGATGCCCCAGAGTTCTCGAGGATGCCTAAGGCCAGGTGCACCGTCTGTGGCTTGATAATGCCCCTGCAAATGCTGGCACTGCATGTGCAAGAGTGCAAAGTGAGTAGCAATTTGGTTGCATAATTATTAAGGTGATCAAAATGGTATTTGTTGTTTAGTAGGCCTGCTACAATACTCACTATTCGATTTGTATCACAAATTTTGACCCACGATTCGATACATAAAACAATTTTAGAAATTTGAAAAGCATTGTATTTAAATTACATCAATAATAACATTTAACTTAATGTAACATTTAATAACAAACATCCTGAACAGATTTGAACGCAAAGACCAATATGAGCAACATGAATATATTAATAACCAAAGATATAACACTTCTCATCTCTGTAACAAAATAATTCTGTTGAAAATTTTTTTTTTTAAATGTGCTGTAAACCGAAAATCTACTTAGAAAACAAATAAACACTAAAGAGCTACAGCTTCCTTCACCAAACCTTTTATCCAAAACTTAAAGGTGTTGTAAGCGGAATGGTCAGTTCAGCTAATTTCCTGTCCGTTACTGCAGTTAGCAGTCCCCTCGCTCGTCCCTACGTCACCACATTAATGTACTGCGGTCTTCTTGTAGCATTCTCTCTTCTGATTGGTTCTTAGTAGTGGGATCCCCGAAAAGTTTATTTGCCGATTACATGTAGAGCGAGTGACTGAGAGATCGGCTTTATGAAACGCGCAAACTATACAAGTGATCACTGTATGAATAAAGACTGATTTAACACTTAAATTAACATAAATAAATCACTTACTTCACCTTTTAAGCCTAAAAAAAATTATAATAAAAAAGAAAATTTAAAAAATCCCATTCTCCCTTCTCACACCGCGATGTGGGATTGCGGCTCTGTGTGTCTCGATTCTCTGTTCGATAAACATATCGTTACAGCCCTATTGTTTAGTTGATGTGACTTATTGCTAATACCAATCTTATTGGTGAAAAATAGTACTTCCTTGAATGTACTAAACCTCAAGAAAGGCTCCACTCTGCGACCAAATGCTCGCCTTTTGCGACCACTTTTTGAGACAACAGCAGCCGTCTTGTCCTTCTCAAACCCACTGACGAGCCTCACTCACACCCCCCGCCACCTGCAGCAGCCAGACAGCAGTGTGTACGCTCAGTGCGAGAGCTGTTTTATAGTTTTATAGGTCCACATTCAATAGACCACTGCATATCTAAAAATAACCTAACCTTATATTTATATACAACAAAGAAAGTAAAGGCCAGTAACAATTTTCCTTACAGAGATAGAGGAAAAATCAGAGGGTGAGGGCAATGAAAAAGGTGAGAAAAAAAAATCCTTTTTCTAAAGGAATGTCTGAAGGGGTTCACAAAAACACATTGAACTTTATCAATACAATATCAAGTAAAAAAAAAAAAATGTCCCCAAGTAATTTTTTTTTGTTAAATTTTGAAGTGGACAAGACATTTTGTGTTGATCTATAAATCTGTATGTCGTCGCCAAAACATGGTTTCCATGCTGACGTCTGAATGGCGAGGATTCAAAATCATCAGTCTGAAGCGCGCAGTTGACTTACATTAAGAGAATTGACTGAGAAAATTCGGATTCGGGGTCAGCCTTACAGCCTCCACACACATCGTACCTCTACTGCGCGTCTGACTTTTTTTTCACTGACCGTGCGATCAACCTAAAGCGGCCACACATACAACCTCGGACGTGCTGCAGACGCCTGTCAGAGGCACGTCTGCAGCGACGCTCCCCTTTACCTCAGGAGGAGGAGCCTATTTTTTTCTGAGAGCCGCGCGTCTCCCTCGGGTCTCTCTGCTTTCACTGATAGAGAAATACTCTGCTGAGTCATATTGACTTCATACCGGCAGCTTTCGCTGTAGTTTCACCATTTCCTGTTGGGTCCCTTTCAAAAGAAAACTTCCAACAAGCAAAAATGTGTCAAAAAAAGAAAAGGGCAATTGGGCAAGCGGATTACTGTCGGCTCGTTAGAGTTGACTGGTACATTGAGCTGCCTTTCTGCTCTGATCAAAGACGTGTCTTGTTTTACTCCATTGCAGGAAGAACAGAGACAGGAGGAGCCAGATTTGGATGAAATACAAGAGGTTGTTGTTTTGTTCTTCTAGTATAGCATTCTGTTAAATTAAAAAGGTTAGATGTTATTATTGTGTATTTGACCCCTTTCTTTAATGTACCATCCTCACAGGTTTGTCCAGTTTGCCAGGAAGATGTGGCATCATCCTTACTCGTTGTACATGCCAGCCTGTGTGTAGAGAGGTATGCTTCTTTAGCTAATGCACAATACTTAATATATATTTTCTAAATAAATACAAAAGTGTGCTTGTCTCTGACAAGTTGTGTGGTACATCCACAAACCCTGCTAAATCAGGGCTGTAGTTTTCTCTCTCTCTCTCACTTAATACAATAAGCCTTTACGTGACCACGGTTGCATTGTGCATTACAGGCACTTTGGAGCCAGCACATCCAGTGCTTCTGCTGGAGCCAGCACATCCAGTGCTTCTGCTGGAGCCAGCACATCCAGTGCTTCTGCTGGAGCCAGCACATCCAGTGCTGGAGCCAGCACATCCAGTGCTGGAGCCAGCACATCCAGTGCTTCGTACAATATAGACAATCTATTGTCACCAAATGCTTATGCATACTCAAGCCGTGAGTTTTTTTAATTAACTTAATTGTTTTGCTTACTAGGTTTGTTTTAGTTATTCTCATAAAAGCTACCATAGGCAATATTATTTCCTTTATAAGGTTGTTTTAAATTATTAATTTTGACCATCACATTGCAAAAATATTGAACTGAAATGTTCTTTTGTGTGAAGGTACAAAAATTAGGGCTTTCAAAATGTACGCGGGATGAATAATTTCTGAATTTTTTTTTTTAGCATGAGCAGAATTACCCGCACCGTTTATCCCACCCACTCTGCACTATAGTTGCTCTAACGTTGTGGCTGACGTAGGATTTGCACTGGGCATACAAGCGGTGTTCGGTTGCACATGGCGGCATGTAGCAACACATTTTGTTTGCTCCTGCCATCTGCAGCTGTAAAACAGCCTCATCTATGTGGCATTTACTGTCACAGGAGGCGAAACATTGTCTGATTTGTTCAGAGCAAGGGAGGACAGAAACGTCTGCAGTTGTAAGGGGTGTGTATGTGATTAATAGGTGACCCCGACATAATGTCGGCTTTTTGGCATTAATGAACTGTCTGCCATAACGTGGACTGATTTACCCCAGATTTTTTGTGTATTGAAAAAAAATCTTTCTCTTGAGCCTGTCTGGCTTGGCAAACCAAGAACAAAGCATAACATTAATTTGGAAATATAGATTTTTCCTACTGTAATTACAAAGAGGCTTGCTCATATTATATGTTATCATTACTTAAGTTCCACATTTTTATTAACAATACTGCTGTCAATTTTAATTATTCCTAGATTGGAGAGATGTTGTCGACCCCCATGACGCATGCACCATCTTCACAGGAGAACTTCTCCAACAACATCTAGACGCCAATACTCTTTATCTCACAATTGATGTAACAGAGGAAGAGGACGAACAGGATGCCGCATTCGTCACCTTTTATAAGGCCAGTGGTATTCAGTGGGCTGCCCCACTGAAGTGCAGAATGAAAGGTGTGGCTTCATATTTCAGTGTCATTCAGTTCTACATCATTAGATGGGTTTGTAATAAAGTTGTGAGTCAAGCTTGAATTTGAAGTGTTACTTATAACTTCCCTATAAGGTGATACTGCTGTTGGAGCTGGGGTGAGAAGGTACTTGCTGTCATCTTCAATCAATAAACTGAAGAATGGATTCCATTTTAATGTTGGTAAGTGACAGGTCAAGAATTGCTTATTCGTGCATTGTCCTTGCACAGTAACTTTGCATGAAATCAAAAATCCACAAAGGTTGGACCTATTGCTGCACCTAATGATAATTTAATAACAGGTCATTTATCTATTTGTTTTAATTGATGAATTGGATAAAACATAGAGCAGCTGATGGGCTGGTCAGAGGAGAGGATCACTTGTAGACACATTTGCCCATTTATTTGTACACTACCTGGTCAGCATTTTCTATTAATTTTGTCTCTTTCAGAAAAGCATAGGCCATAAAGCAAATTAGTTGATAATGTAATCTAGCTCCTACTAGTTACCTTTGGGCCAATAACTATTTTCCTTACAGGAGTCAGCAGAGATAAAGTAGGACAAATCAGAGGTTTGGATGTAGAAGTGGTTGTGGTGAAAATGGGCAAAAAAAAAATCCTTTTCCTAAAGGAATGTCTGAATAATTTCACATGGTGACGCAAAATCAAAAACACAATGAAATGTATAATCTGTTGTCAGTGTGGTCCAAAACATGCTGGCAATACAATATCAATAGGCCTAATATAGTTAAAATTGGGAAACATTTTAATAGATGTGTTGCAGGTCTATTTAATGTTTGCCCCTAAATTTTCTGCTTGCGCCCCTAAAAATTCTGAGTTAGGGGCGGCAGTGCTCCTAGTAAAAAAAGTTAGTTTTGAGCCCTGCAAGTCCATTTACCATAACATATCTTAGATTACAGTCATTAATCTTTGTTACATTGTATATTTTTTAGGTAACGCACTTGTGACAAGGTTATTTGATGGTGAAGATGATCACCTGGTGCCATCATCAGCATCAGTGCTCCTCGACAGTGACCTTTTTGTCATGGCTGGACGAATGATCGGGCATAGCTTCCTGCATGGAGGGCCAGCATTAACTGGACTGAGCCCTGCAATTGTCCATTTGTTGGTGGGGGGGACAATGGACACGGCAGCATCCCTTTTAACGCCACAAGATTGTCCTGACCTGGACCACAGGGACACAATACAGCTGGTGAGTACAGCCATTTTTCTTCTCATCAAATCAGTTTTATTTGTACAGCCCAATATCATAAATAGACATTTTCCTCAATGGGCTTCACATTCCATACAGTATGACACCCTGCCCTTGGACCCTTAGCTCGGCTTCTTTTGCGCTGTTCAAATGTAGTCCTTGTAATTTTGCATCATATGTTAAAGGCATAAAACAGGGGGGGAGAGAGGGGGGTGCATATAATGACACCACCACATGTATTAGTTGGCTAGAAGTGATCATTGATAGGGATTATCTGTGATTAACTCGATAGTTAGTTTGTATTATCAAAATTCTCTCTTGTATGCCCTTAAATCACTTGTGATATGAAATAATTGATATTTTCTCATAGCTAAAGACAGACCCAACGCTCCTCAGCGAGGAAGAGACGGGCCAGATTAGGAGCCTCTGCCTGGCATGGGACCATCCTATGCCAACTGAGGAAAACAAGGACTGGTTATTCCAGAAGCTGCTTGTGCACGCTGTAAGAAAAATCAGTTTGTTGACATGACATATGCAACTTCTACTTTCCTATTGTGCAAATAAAAGAAAAAAAAAATCTGCAGAACAGCTTGCTGGTCCAACCCATTGACTTATGAAAACATAGAAATGTCCAGAGGTCTTGACACACTGGGGCTGTGACTAAAATTAAGAAAATTGTCTGCGAGTAATTTTGATCCAAACTGTTCATATAGGTCATGTTTATGCAGGATAATACATTTATTCAGGTTGAAATATGTACTACATCACGCCCTTTTGTGGCTTGAACAGTTAATGTGTTGGAGCATCGAACTGTTCCTTCTTTTTGACAGTATAGTTTATTTAGCACAGCGATAAAATGTATGAGCATAACACTAAAGTAAGTCATTAAGTTATCTACATTTAAACAGGTCCTTTTGCGTGCAAGTCGGCAAGTCAAGCAGATAAGAAAAGGAATAAAGGACACTGGATTATGGCCGCTCCTTGCCAACAGGGAGGACGTTGTCCCTCTTCTCTTCCCTCGGGAGGCTGACTGTCAGCTTAATGCTCAGGTACTGTTAGGCCCATTTGGTTTTATTTATTTTCAATAAATTAGGGTTAGGGTTCGACAGACTTCTCTTCACAAATGTAATCATGTCATGTAAATGTAGAATGCGAAAATCAAAAAGCACACGTCCCATGTCCATTTTTTACCTTTGTTAAGTAAGGTTAAAATTTACTAAAGTTGGTTGGTTTTAAGTGAGTCTCTCTCACTCTGACCCTTTTGAATCCATTAGTGGTGCATTGCTAAAGTGTGAAGGACTTTAATTAACTATTTAAAATTATATATTTTTTGGCTTGATGACACATTTTATTGCATTTTATGCAGCTAATAATTGAGAAAATTAGCTGGCCGACTGCAGGAGAGGAGGAGGAGGAGGATGATGATGACGACCTGCCAGTAGCGACTGTGTGCCGTATAACGGGCTACTTTCGCACCTTTCTCGAGGAAGGTGCGTATTTCATCTGTCCTTCCTGTATGACGCAACAAATGTTTTATCATCTGCGGCTGTGGTTATTCTACGTACAGTGTAAAAGTTGGACATGCTATCACTAGAGAACATGTACATCTATATTAACCAAATACTGTACTGCTGTTACTATTACAAACTGGTAAGTAAAATAGGTAACTGTATTTAGAACTTTTTTTGTTGTTTTTTCTCTCAGCTTCATCAAGCACTTTAAGAGATCTCCTGAAGTTCTGGACAGGCTGGGAGGTGCCACCAGCCAAACTAAACGTAGAGGTTGTTTGGGGGAAGTACCCAACCGCCTCCACGTGCTTCGAGAAACTTCGGCTGCCAGGACATTATGATAGTGCCGCAGCACTGAAGAAAGATCTGCTGATGTGCCTTAATTCCGTTGAACACGGATTTGGCCTGGTTTAGGTCGCATTGTAATTACACACAAACCCACACACACACACACACACACACACACACACACACACACACACACCACAAGCAACATAACGCAAGCACACACAGGCACACACACACTCTCACAACACACACAGCCTGTGTGAAGTGTAGCCTCAGTTTCCTGTTCTTAGCTGACAGAAGTGGCACCCGGTGGGGTCTTCTGCCGCTGTTGCCCATCTGCTTCAAGGTTGGTCGTGTTTTGCGTTCAGAGATGGTATTCTGCGTACCCTGATTGTAACAAGTGGTTATTTGAGTTACCGTACTTTCCGTACTGTAAAGCGCACCGGGGTATAAGCCGCCGGTGTAATAATGTTTAATTACCATATGTAAGAGTTCGTGCACAGAGGGGATTGTCGGGAAAGAGATGGCTGCTTGAGGAAGCTCCCATATATTAACATTTCAACAAACAAGTTGCATATTTGCATAACGTACGTAGGCTAAGTGTTACCATTTTGTGCAATAGTAGCTATTAGGGATGGGCACGAGTGTTTTCGCTACTCGTATGATCGCTTGCATTCCTCGAGGATCAATCGATTCCTCGTTAAACTTTTTTCTATTTTTAGAACGCAACGCATCTGTCTACAGAACAAAGGTTGACCGCAATAAAGCGCTGAAATACTCATAGCAGCCCTTCTGGCACCATCAACCATGACACGTTATAATATAATAATGCATGGGGATGACCCCCTCACAACACACACACCACAAGCAACATAACGCAAACACACAGCTCATTTAGCTTGATTAAGCTATAAATACACACAAAAAAAAATACACAGGATAATTGTAATAAAGAAAAACAAGCTAAATGAGCTGTCTGTTTGCGTTATGTTGCATGTGGTGTGTGTGTTGTGAGGGGGTCATCCCCATGCGTTATTATATTATAACGTGTCATGGTTGATGGTGCCAGAAGGGCTGCTATGAGTATTTCAGAAACTGCTAATCTACTGGGACTTTCACACACAAGCATCTCAATTTTGTTTTATTCGCTTATTTAATTTATTTTATTATTTTTTATTTCTTGTCTGTTTATATGAGGGAGCGGGGTGGGGTTATGTATGTATTGTATGTGTAAAAAAATAAATAAAAAATGTTGTACCCTACCTTTGAGGCAACAAACTCAAATCTCACTGGGAGGTGTGGGGGTTCAAATTATATGATGGGTATACCAACAGGGTAATAAAGATTATTGATTGTGATTCTTCAGTGTCCTCCTTGTTTTGTTTCCTTTACATATTTGTTGATGTGCTCTCTCTATCCTCTAACCCAGAGGCAAGGTTTATTACAACTCTAATCTGGGACAGTCTTTATAATGCATAGAGATAGGTAGTTCCATATACATTATGTTCTCTTCGAATTGTGAGTACGAAAATGCTCTTACTTTCACCAAAAACATAGCCGGGAGTTCTACTGTCGATATATTAATCTTTGATTCCACCAAATCATTAATGTATTTGAACTGATCTCACATCATGATCATTACAGATTTTTTCCCAACCATATTTCTTCCTTGAAGATGATGGTTCACCACTCTATCCAGGGATTAAAAATGCGTTGGGCAGTTCTTAACACAATTTTTGTTTTTCATCTTCTCCTGAGTAGTTGTCATTGTTTTATGCAGGCCAATAATTCCCCAAGTGCCTTTATCTGCTTTGCATGAAACTTTTCAGAGTTGCAGCAGTCATCCATATTGCATGTTCCCCTTCCTATTGTACAGACGTGCTAAAGGCCACTATCAAAGCAAAATTGGCCACCTTTTGAATGTAGTTATAGCATGTATTCGGATGTTTTTTATGAATAAAGTATTGATATTCATGTTATATTGTTGGATATAGTAGATGCCTCTCACGTTTTCAACTGTAATTGTGAGTGCATTTTAAGTTATTTTTCACTTGCTAGTGCTCTAGGACCCGAACAATTATATTTTATAACATCAATTCAACCAAAAAAGATTAAAAACAGTCCCTTTTAACCAGTGGTGTAGTCTATTTTTTTTGTAGTGGGTATACTGTGATGATTCCCTCCTAGCCTCTTCTTGAATATACATTAAACATATGGCTTACACCGTGGTTAGTTTAAAATGTTGTTGTTTCTGCATTAGGTGCAGCAAAGGCAAACTCATTTTACACCTTAGCCTGCCTTTAGAAACACAGAGTTTAGGACTGCTATTCCCAAATTAAATTGGGGGGTATGGGGGTCTCCCCCAGATTTTTTTTTTTTTTTGTTACATTAAAATACATTGTTTCCCGCCTTCTGCTGACTCTACAATAGAAAAACAGAAAAATCAGCAAGTCTGTTCTAGATCCCTGACCCTTCTATAGGAGATTTTTTTTTTTACGTTTCAAAGTGAAATGCATGAATTTGGTGCACTTTGAAAGGAAAATTAAGTGGCTAAGCGGGCCCCGCTTTTTATTGGCCCGCGGCCGATTTTAAAAAGAATGTAATTTTATTTTTATTTTTTTTGCATTTCTTAGTTAACCCACTAGTGCAGGGGTGTCAAACACTGATTGATTGGCCCGTGGCACACTTTAAAAATATAATGTAATATGGCGCTTTTAAATAATTTAAATGCACTCATTATATCACGGACAAATATGTCCCATAAAAGAAAATGAGCAACAAGCCCATCCCAGAGGACCCTGCATAATATTTTATTTTAAATTAATATTATTATGGAAAATCTATGTGTCCTTCTCCAATAGCTTCTAATTCATCTGACACAGTGTCTCCATTTTTTTTTCATACAAAATTCTTCCGATTTAGCCTCTTAATTTCCCTCTCAAAGTGCACCAGATTCATGCATTTCGCTTTAAAAACTTAAAAAAATCTCCTGGGGGGGCATCCCCCCGGACCCTCCTAGGAGGGTCGGGACCTCGGCTGGATACTATTTTCACCCTGCTGGACATTGGACACAAAGCCAGAAAACACTGGGTGTATCATTGGCATATAAACAAGAGGGGGAATGTGTCTCTGTGTTTAATGTGCAAGGAAAGTGTTTCCGTGAAGAAGGATTACAATTTACGAAGACACTATGAAACTAAACATCAGAGCAGCTACATGTCCTGATAAATGTAGATTTTTCTGTATGTGGCCCTCAGTGAAAAAAGTTTGGTGACCCCTGCTGTAGACTATACACATGATGTGTCTGTGTGTGTGTGTTGTGTGTGTCTTTGTGTGCATGCATATGTGTGCAGCTGTAAGGTGCAATTTGTGGGTTTTCAGGTGGCTGCAGGTTCACTTTGGTACTTTGTTGACATCATCAAAGAAACTGGAATTAAAAGGTCAAAAGCAACTGACAATGAATGAATATTTGTTATATATTTGTAAAGAGGTCAAGTGGGATAAAAGTTTTTTTTTAAAAAGTAGAAAAAAATATTACTGTATAATGTTTTTAGGGCAGTTTATATGGAGAGAACGTTTTTGTCCTCTAGGGTCATGAGTGTGAATATTTATTTGCATCTGTGACTGCACAAATACTAAACATGTATCAAAAGCAGTTTTATTGCAAATCATTAACATATCCTAGAGTGTGATTATCCCACTCAAAAAAATCCACTTTGCATCTATTATATGAGAAATGTTTTCATTATTGTGGGGTTTTTTTTAAAATAAAAATGGCTCACGTCATCACATAAGCTTGCATGTAAAGGGTTAAAGGCAATTACAAATGAATGAATATTTGATATGTATGTGAAGAGGTCAAGTGGGATAAAAGGTTTGTAAAAAAAAAAAAGTAGAAAAAAATATCACTGTATAATGTTTTTAGGGCAGTTTATAGAGAGAGGACGTTTTTCTCCTCTAGGGTACTGAGTGTAACACAAAAAAGTTAAGGTCACACAAGGGTTAATCAGCCCCTGTATATATCTCAGTCCATTTCCCTCGATCAGTTGCCAGATTGTCCTAGTAGTGTCTACACCTAGCTCTCCAGCGTTGATATCATTCTGATCCTGCCTGTTCCCGTTTTCACCTGAATTTTGGACCTCGACTTTCCCCTTTGCCCGCTCCCCTGGATTTGTTTGCCTCGCGGTTTGATTAACCAGGTTTGTCATCTACTTCTCATGAAAAGCCCTTTCTGAACCTGAACTGTTTTCATGTGTCGTGGTCGTGCTATTGGGTTCTTGTCCGTTGCGACTTCCAAAGGGACACAGCGCACATGTTGAATTTATGAAAAGTATGACAGTTGAGTTCTGTACATAGATAGTTTAATAAAGTTTCTGTCACTATCGAGATTGTTACGTGTCATTAAGCATTTCTAAGTGGGCATACGGAAATGCTGGAGCTTTAGTAGGCTAGTTATGCTAATGCATATACCTGTGGATCACGTAGACTACACCACTGCGTTTTAACCATAGAAACACAATTACATTTATACATTGTTTTATTTGATTCTACCAAAAAGTGGCCAGATATGCCTGATGTCACACTAGGCCTAATAGAACACTATATCGCCATAATTCTACACTTCGTGGCAGTTCGCCAGGAAAAAACACAGAGGAAGACATTAGAACAGCCTCTCAGACACGGACATATGGAAATAAGTCTGACATGATTGCGGGGAAAAACGCGTATTTTAGGCATGGACATATGTAGGCTAGATTGTATGATCATTTCTTTTGAATTCAACACCTAAGAACATTCTCTGTTTTTGCCCTGTTTGGTTTAGCTCTACCTCGCATGGAGGGGGCCTCAGACAACAACCCCGCTGTGGTATGTAACGTTCAATCACTTCAATTCCAACCATAAACTATTACTTTCAAGGTAATACTACGCTAGTCAATTCAATTTGTTTTGTGCCCCACCATTTTGGTACATTCTTGACCAACGCCAAGTGCTGCCTGAGGGCCTAGGGGCCTACAAAGAACCTTCTTTTTAAAGACAATTCATGAACAGGATATCATGTGTGTCAGTATTTGCCTAAATGTTGATTTTGAAATTTAGTGGTTATGCCTATACATAGGCATATTTTGCATGAAACAGTTAGTTTTTTTATGAAAAAGTTAAAACCAGAATTAATTTTATGATTCGATTTCTATATGGATTGGATGGAAGATACACAAATTTGTTTACACGCAAACAATATTAAAGGCATACGTCGTGAATAGATGTCCAACTGTGGTTATGTTTGTATTACAGGAAGGGGTCAGAAATCACTTACTCCAGAGGCTGCTTTCAAGAGTGACCCATGCTCTTCAGCAGATGCCTTTCGATATGGACTACCTAGATTTTGCCTGCCACCAGGTGTGTAAGGAAAAAAAAAAAGGATTGTTTAGTTTGATTTACTCTTCTACGTTTTTGTTTTTACATTGTTGAGTCTTAAAGAGCCAGACATAGCATTGTTAAGGCCAGGACACACCGGCCCGATAATCGCCGTCGTAGAGTCGGTAGGGGGTCGGGACACGAATCTGTTTGGTGTGTGCCTTGACGTCGGCCGACGTAGAGGTCGTCGGGCTTGTTTTGAACCTGTCGGCCGACTGTCTCTCATTTGGAACAATTTGATTGGTGGAGGGCTAGCGATCAGTGAAGCCCGGAAGTGAGGCGGGTAGCATAAACAGCTAGCCATCGTTTTAATGTGTTTGTTCGTTTCGTTTTGCGAGTACTCGCATGCATCAACCCTTGTTGACTGCTCGACACCATGCTCGACACTCTCTGCTAAAAATTGTGCTCTTATGGTCCATAAATATAAATACGTATTTCTATCTATGTTTATGGTCTAGAGAGCTGTCCCATCATTTCCGGCTTTCGTATTTTTTCTGGCCACAATACAGATTAGCGCCGCCTGCTGTTGTGGAGACATTACGTCCCGCGCAAGCGCAGGGCGTACGGAAAGTAAGCAGTCGGCTCGGTGTGTTTTTTGGCCGCGACGGGAAGACTGGAGCTTCCTGAAACGGCGACTCCATTTTTTGGGTAGTCGGAACGAGTCGGACTGGTGTGTCCTGGCCTTTAGTCTTTCCACCAATTGAGCACCACAACCATATTTTATTAAGCAGCTCATTGTGTACACAATTCAGACAACACCCTGCATTACTCTGAGCAGGAAGCTCTGGTTTTTTCATATGAATGAAGTGTTTAACAAGAAGGATTTCTTCAAAACAGGACATGGTTTTCTTCAGTGCGACAAATGTACAATTTCCCTTGGCGATTACCAATGCCCTGCTGGACTTGCATCTGGCCATTCAGTCTGAAAGGGAAAGCCAGCAGCCATTCCAGTTAACATTGGATGCGCAAAGAGGCTCTGGTCCTGGACGTCCCAAAATTGACATTTCCATGGACACGCTCATCCAACTTTTGGATATGGGCCTGCCTGTGACGCACATTTCAAGGTTGCTCGGTGTCTGCTCAAAGACAGTCCATCGGCGGCTGTCTGAGCATTGTACAGCGGTAAGAGAAATGTACAGCCAACTTACCGATGCTGAAGTTGACACGCTTGTGTGCAGTGTGAAAGATGAAATGCCAGCAGCTGGATATCGCTTGGTTAAAGCAACACTGCAAGCACGTGGGCACCGTGTGCAATACAAAAGGGTCCAGGCCTCCATGCATCGGGTTGACACAGCCGGAGTTTTGGCCAGACTTGGCCAAATGGGCTGCATTGTGAGGCGGAAATATTTTGTTCCCTGCCCAAAAAGCCTAGTACACATTGACACCAACCACAAGCTTATAAGGTACGTTATGACTTGTTCAACTGTTATGGACGACTGTAGTAGTTATGTCTAGCATTCAAGAGTGCAATTGAATTGAAATATAAAATTAATATTTAAATTCCATGATTAATTGATGTAAATGGTGGTATTTCAGTGATTGTATTAAGTGGCCTCTGTCTTTTGGTTTTAATTAAAAGGTACAACATTGTCATCTTTGGAGGGATAGATGGCTTTTCACGCAAGGTAGGCAAAATATGAAGGCTTTACAACCCTTTATGATTTTTCAATCAAATCTTTCTGTAAAGTTTTAAAAGTCCTGATTTCACAAGTAAGATGCCCTCTTTAACCAATCGCAGGTAGCTAGCAAAAAAGACAACCATGATTTTAAATAAATTTCAGCATGACACATTCAAAAACTGACCCGTTCTACTTGTTGTTTCAGGTCTTTCTTGACAGATGTATTGTTTTATTTGAATGTGGTCTTTACTTTTGTGTATTGTATTAGATAATGTACCTGGGTGCAGCAAATAACAACCGGTCTGAGACTACCCTGACATTTTTCAACGAGGCTGTTGAAAAGTTTGGTTTTCCATTAAGGTAAAACAGTCGTCCCTGAAAGAAACATGAAGACACTTAATACATATATTGTTACAAAACATATATATATATATATATACAGTATCTCACAAAAGTGAGTACACCCCTAACATTTCTTCAAATATTTCATTATATCTTTCCATGCGACAACACTGAATAAATGACACTTTGATACAATGTCAAGTAGTCAGTGTACAGCTTGTATAACAGTGTAAATTTACTGTCCCCTCAAAATAACTCGACACACAGCCATTAATGTCTAAACTGCTGGCAACAAAAGTGAGTACACCCCTAAGAAAAAATTTCCAAATTGGGCCCAAAGTGTCAATATTTTGTTTTGCCATCATTATTTTCTAGCACTACCTTAACCCTCTTGGGCATGTAGTTCACTAGAGCTTCACAGGTTGCAACTGGAACCCTCTTCTACCCATTCATGACGACATCAAGGAGCTGGTGGATATTAGAGTCCTTGCGCTCCTCCATCTCCCGTTTTAGGATGCCCCAAAGATGCTCAATAGGGTTTAAGACTGGAGACATGCTTGGCCAGTCCATAACCTTTACCCTCAGCTTCTTTAGCAAGCCAGTGGTCGTTCGGAGGGGTGTTTGGGGTCGTTATCATGTTGCAGTACTGCCCTGCGGCCCAGTTTATGAAGGGAGGGGATCATGCTCTGCTTCAGTATGTCACAGTACATGTTAGAATTCAATGAACTGTAGATCCCCAGTGCTGGCAGCACTCATGCAGCCCCAGACCATGACACTCCAACCACCATGCTTGACTCTAGGCAAGACACACTTGTCTTTGTACTCCTCACCTGGTTGCCGCTCCACACTCTTAACACCATCTGAACCAAATAAATGTATTTTGGTCTCATCAGACCACAGGACATGGTTGCAGTAATCCATGTCCGTAGTCTGTTTGTCTTCAGCAAACTTTTTGTGGGGTTTCTTGTGCATCATCTTTAGAATAGGCTTCCTTCTGGGATGACAGCCATGCAGACCAGTATGATGCAGAGTGCGGCGTATGGTCTGAGCACTGACAGGTTGACCCCCCACCCCTTCAAGCCCTTCAGCAATGCTGGCAGCACTCATACGTCTATTTTCCAAAGCCAACCTCTGTGTACGACGCTGACCATGTGCACTCAACCTTCGTAAACTGGGCCGCAGGGTGGTATTGCAACATGATAACGACCCCAAACACACCTCCAAGACGACCAGTGGCTTGCTAAAAAAGCTGAGGGTAAAGGTTATGGCCTGGCCAAGCATGTCTCCAGACCTAAACCCTATTGAGCATCTTTGGGGCATCCTCAAACGGAAGGTGGAGGAGCGCAAGGTCTTTAATATCCACCAGCTCTGTGATGCTGTCATAAATGGGTGGAAGAGGGTTCCAGTTGCAACCTGTGAAGCTCTAGTGAACTACATGCCCAAGAGGGTTAAGGCAGTGCTGGAAAATAATGGTGGCCACACAAAATATTTACACTTTGGGCTCAATTTGTATTTTTTTTCTAAGGGGTGTACTCACTTTTGTTGCCAGCAGTTTAGACATTAATGGCTGTGTGTCGAGTTATTTTGAGGGGACAGTAAATTTACACTGTTATACAAGCTGTACACTGACTACTTTATATTGTATCAAAGTGTCATTTATTCAGTGTTGTCCCATGGAAAGATATAAAGAAAAATGTGAAGAAATGTGAGGGGTGTACTCACTTTTGTGAGATACTGTATATTTTTTTTTTAAAGGTGGGGTATACATTGGCCAGAGAACACTTGTTGGTATTTTGAACTAACTGAACGGTATTTGACTGAGGCTCACAGTGAGGCATTTCTTTTAACGCATCACTTCCTTAATGCCCGAGTGGTGGCCCACAAATATCACACTAAAGAAATCCAGTTTGTAAACGGTGCCATACAGAGAGTTTTCAACTTTGTCGAGTTTTGAAGGTAATAGACTTTCATGTCTATGAAAAAGCTACGCACTATAGCTTTAAGGTATACAATTTGTGTACCTCAGATATTTTAATTGCAGTGTGCATTAGTATAAATGTACTTTAAACATAAATATAGGAATTAATTTCATATTTTTTTTTATAGCTATAGAATTAGATTTTGGGCATCTCCTTTTTGTTCCTCTTTGGATCGTTGTCCTACTCTCAAATTTTGATTATTTATTCCCAACAGGGTTCGTGCAGACCAAGGGGTGGAGAATGTTAAAGTGGCCCGCCTGATGCTGTCTGTGCGTGGTCCTGATTGCAACTGTTTCATTGCTGGAAAAAGTGTACACAACCAGAGGTAAGCTGTAAATACTGAATGCATTCTTTGTGTTTGAATTAACAAGCATTGTTCAAAGGATCCAATATTTGTTCATACGTACTATATAAATAATAATATCACAGTAGCTTTTTTCATCAGATTCGACAGACATACTGAGATTTAATTATAGGTGTGTATGTGAGAAAGAACTAACGATTGTATTATTATTTTAAGAATCGAAAGGCTATGGAGAGACGTTTGGGTGGCAGTGACCTGGCTGTTCCATGATATCCTCCACACCTTAGAGGAAGAAAACGAGCTGGACATCAGCGACGGTGTCCATTTGTTCTGCTGCCATTATGTTTTCCTGCCACGTCTGCAGAAGCAGTTGTACACCTTCACAGATGGATGGGACAATCATCCTCTGAGAACGGAGAGGAACCAAACCCCAAATCAGCTCTGGCATATTGGCCAAATCCAGTATCCTCTCAATGATCCAGAGGTAAAATGTAGATCACAATCAACGTTGTCAAATTCTATTTGTTTTTAGACATGTTCAGTGCTTCTGGTTTTCCAAAACCACAGTATTTGAACGCCATGCATTGGTCTACAACCATCGTCTTCTCACTATGAACTTGCCTACTATTATTCTTACTACTGCTGATACCAATGCAACCACTATTAGTACTTCAGCTGTGGCTACTACAACCACCTAGTAGTTCTTAATAACCACAGAGGAAGAAACTGCCACACTTGCTATGATACTCTTTTTACTCATTTGCTATTGTTAGGGCCCGAGCACCAAAACGGAAAACGAGGCTGGCAGGGATGGTGGCGGTGCAAGGGCCTGGTCATCGCTGCTCGCAGCTTTAATTACACTTGTTACACAGAAAAGACAAACTACTATTACATTATTATGAAAGTACTATTACATAACCTAAATACCATAACTGCTTGTCCTTATGGTTGTGCAAGACTCACTCTGCTTGACTGCAGTCTATTACAGCTCCCAATGTTTGAGTTTTGGACTCTGCCTGCCTAGGGCAGGACAAGATGATGTAAACTAGCACTTTTGCTAAAATCTGGCATTCTTTCCAGCGGTAATTGTTACAGCTGTACATTAATATGCACTGTCTCTAACAACTAAATAAATTGTACAGCTATTTATTTTACACTGTAATCCTGCTTTATGATCTAGACAACATTGTAAATAAGGGGTTTTCCCTCATTTACAATGTACCCTCCATTTTGTCCATATAAAAAAAGGACAACGGTAATTGTATAGCTGTTTTATTGCTCAAATGTAAATCTACGATAATATCGGTTTGAGCAAACATGACTCTGCCAGACTCTGATTCTATGGTTATGTAAAGCGTGAACATTTTGGTTTTAAAATTTCCAAAAAGTAAACATGGAACAGCAAGCCATCAAAATGGAGACTGCTTTTAACTTCAGTGCAAGTACATTTCCCCATATAACCACTGTATTTTAGTCTGTAATGTAACTTGAACTAATTTTCCATATTACTAATTTTTGCAGGACGTGTACATGGAGGAGATTGACTGGGAGGACAGTGGCCATACACTCCAGCCTGATTTCGGTGTGGTTCTGCCAGAAACAGACGTCCCCCTGACTACAGAACAATGGGACACTCTAAGGGCAGCGATAAATCCACTGAGGGAATCTCCATGCAATGGTGTGGATATTTATGTGGAAACCGTGGGGTTTGTCCAGTCCCTGCTGCATGGCGGACTTTATAACACCCTCTGAGAAATAAAGATTGGACTCTTGAGCAAAGTCAAAAGGTTGTGTGGTCTGAATAATCCAGATTGACCCTGTTCCAGAGTGATGGTTCATCAGGGTAAAAGGAGAGGTGGATGAATGCCTAGGGCCTACTGTACAATCCTGTGGGGGCAGTATTATGATCTAGGTTCAGCGTTATGTGCAGGGGAAAAAAAATAAATAAATCCAAGATGACAATGGCTTAATCCCAATGTCCACCCTAGACTCAAGGAATTTGAGGTGCACGACTGCTAATTAATTGAGGGTTTAGGACTTTCCCAACAACTTTACAAGAGCTCACTAGTTGCCCTTTATGCACCCCTTGCCATGAATTAGCATCTCTGCAGTCAGAATAGAATATTTATAAAGCATTTCTGAACAAATGGTAACACAAAAACGAATTGTTTTAATGCTAGTAATCAACTGGAAAAGTTTCAAGATGATATCTACAAATATAACATATCCTATTCCCCTGCAGTGTCTCACCTTCAATGACTAGCTCTTACTTTTGCTGTAAGAGGGGAAAACCACCATAAAGCTTAAAATATAAAAGGTATATCGCAATACATATTCGAGAGGTGCACATGAGCACCAAGATTGTACCGATTTCTGGTCTGGCTCATGGACAAAGTGAACTCACAGCAACACACTATGTGGCCATTCAAGGGATATCCATAATTTATTTCAGATTCACAAATGGGTCCATAGCGATGCATAAAAAGTAAAGAAACATGTCAAATAAACATACATCCTCAGGATACAGTGTTTGGATTCAGTTCAGATTATTTGCAGAATTTGGTTATCCATAGTCATTGTGTTTTAGCTGCAGTAGATTGTGGTCGACATCACACAGTTTGTACAAGCAGGCAGGAGTGCCCGAGCATAGCAATGTAACGCCTGTGAACAGGGCAAGCAGCAAAAAACAATTACCCCCTAAAACAAATAAAATGTGTACAGTATAAATACAATATTTTCACCCCTTAACCATTTTCAAACTAGCCGTATGTGTCTGTGTCAAGCATGCAGTTACTCAATTATCTCCGTTTCCAGTTCTTTGGTAATTGTTAGTACAGTCCTTTAGTCGTTTGCACTTCCACAAGCTTTAAAATGGTCAAATTCTGGATTGGCTGGGAGATTCCCAGGGCTGACATGAGTGGAAGCAAGTGGAACATCCCACTTCATCAACATGCAAAACATGAAACCATATGCTCAAATACATTCACTTGTTTATTTTATTTCTGTAATTTTCCAACTTGTATACAATGGACTAATGCAAAATGTACATGGGTAACCAAGTAATGAGCATTGGGTTAATGCACTGCCTTTAGTCCTTGAGTGTGATATCTATAGGGTAATTTTAACCGGGATATGAGAGAGATGACCCTTCACATAACCAATGATTTGCATGTGGGATCTGAAGTTGGTTTGGTCCCGTAACAGTATAAACTGGAGATGGTCTAGGTCCACAGGTGCACCATGGTGACAGCTTTGCTGGTCCGTAGTGCAGTCAGTCAATGATTCAGCAGCATTTCCTAAAGGAGGAAAAATACCATATGTTACAAGAATGACAGAAACCTTATAGGTTACACAATCATGTGACACGAATATACATGTTTTAATAACAATCTCATTACACTTCTACTGGCTCTTGGTATTCTTAGCATTATTTTATTTTAAATCAGGTCTAGCTGAAAGCACCATAACAGTCAGGGGGAGGCTTGTAGTACCTTTCTTTGACAGCATGTGTTACGTTGTAAACTATGGATAATATAAAAATAAACAAGGTGATGCTAATCATGTTTTACCATGCTAAATTCTTATAATGGCAATCTCCCCTGAAGTGCATAATTATGAAACTCATCTGATCACAATACTTTGGCAATGTTACTGCAATTCTTTAACTACACCAAGCTCACAATACTATCACTTTAACCCTGTAACACCATTTACTAGATACACAGGAGGTGACCAACACACATATTACTAAGAGTAAAACGTTAATTTTTTTTAGAGGTATGCCCCACACATGTATAGCCTGCATTTAAATGACCATCTAATTAGTTGGCATATTGTTGTATTACAATTGAAATATTATATGAAAGGGAGAAGCTTTGCCTGTCGCGGGTCGCGGCATGTCTGTGTGCTAAAAATGATGGCGACAAACTCAAATAATCATGCTTAGTGTGTAACATGTCAGCTAGCTCGCTAAATAGCCTAGCAAGAAATGCTGATTACCCTCGCAGGTGACCAGCGCACAAACTACTGTATGATAGTATAATGGTGGGTCAGCATAACAACATACCTCTCTTATCACCGATACTCAGCTCCGCTAGTCTGCAGCCAGCTGCTTTCCTGCTCACTAACGAGGAATAATGTCCGACGAACTCGAGAATGAGCTTGAGCTGTGGACAGCTTTTTTTCCCTCCTCTGTTCGTGTGACAGGCCTCCAAATGAACCAATGAGGTGGCCGCCCCTAAACAAGCTCCTTTGATTGGTCAAGGGGACCATGTGGTTCGCCGATAGATAAAGGCTGCGCCGCGAGTGCGCCATCTGCTGGTGGACCTGTCTAACTGCACCTAAAGTTACAGAATTAAAAAATACAGGTCTCATTTTACAGGTGTGGTTTTGCAGATCCCTGCGGCACGAATGGGACAATATTCCGTGAGCGCACAGGAAGCGATCCACAAATGCGCAGAGCCAGTTTCACATGTAGAAATGGTTCTGTAAATGTGTAAATAAGAGTTGACATGTCTTTTTTTGTGGTGAAACTATTTGCATTAAAAAAAAATTAAAAAATTATGCAAAATTAAAATACACATTTACAGACTAAATTCTACATATTTGCAAATCGCTTTTTCTTTGTGTGGATATAACTTTACAAAACACAATTACACACATACAAATTATTGCACTTCACATTTGTAACGCTTGTTCTACAGATCTCGGTGGTAGAAGTTGGACAAAATTATGTAAAAATGTAATGTGGCTCACAAACTCACAGGAGGCAATCCACAAATATGCAAACCCCTTTTCACAAGCAGAAACAGATCCGTAAATGCGTAAATATGACTTTGTATTTTCAGAGTAAGTTCTACATATTTACAGACTAAATTCTACATATTTGCAAATCGCTTTTTCTTTGTGTGGATATAACTTTACAAAACACAATTACACACATACAAATTATTGCACTTCACATTTGTAACGCTTGTTCTACAGATCTCGGTGGTAGAAGTTGGACAAAATTATGTAAAAATGTAATGTGGCTCACAAACTCACAGGAGGCAATCCACAAATATGCAAACCCCTTTTCACAAGCAGAAACAGATCCGTATATGCGTAAATATGACTTTGTATTTTCAGAGTAAGTTCTACATATTTGCAAGTCAAAAATTACAGGTTTGTGGATAGTGAAATACGTGTGAATCATGATACACACTTGTCAATTGTCTTCTGTGCTTTTACAAAACTGTTTTGCTTTCACAGACATTAAAGTCTAATAAACTCTTCCATATGACAGAAGTTATGCACTATAAATTTAATGAAGAGTAGAAAGAAACCTCTTAACCCTACGTTTATGGTGTACCTTGCAGTTAAGGGCCCAAGGCAATTTGCCAACCTTTGCCTAGTAGTAAAGTCCGCCTCTGGAGGGAAGCAGAAACAATTATAATCTTCTGAAGATTATATATTCACAAGAATTCCTCTCGGTTTATCACATAAAATTATTCATTAATCAATCCACTCCACTTCAAAAGGAAAGTATTGTTCATTCAGGTTATTGATTTACAGTCACCTTCGTTCTTATAATCCATTCAGTTCCCGGCAGGATCTTGACTTGTTGGAATATTGTATTTAGTTCAGCTGCGTTGAAGTTTAACCACTTTAGGACAGGACAGGACAGGAAGTAAAACATGAAGTCAGCTGTCCTTTATTTTGAAAATCCAGCCTGTGAAAATGTCCAAGAGCACAATGCTGGATCTCTACTAGTGCCAGAGATGCTTGACTCTGCTCTTGAGGAAAAAGACAAAATGATATGGTTCAAAACTTCATGAGCGGCCTTCGTTGCAGTGGTCGCGGATTTAAATCCGACCCGTGGAACTTTACTGCAGGTCATCCCCTCTCTCTCTCTCTCTCTCCGGCTCCCCATTTCAACTCTGTACTATCTAATAAAGCTTGAAAATGCCCAAAAATAATCTTAAAAAAAAAAAACTTCATGAGCTTTGTGGTTTGTATCCAAAAGATCCTTGAAGGTTCTTCTAATGAGGTTACATCTACGGTGCCCACCATCTCTACCAGTGTGTCCTTGAGCAAGACACTTCACCCCAAACTGCTCCAGGGTCGCCGTACTATGGCTGACCCTGTGTGAGGACCCCCTCCGAAGTGTGGTAACTTCAGAGGGGATATAGGAAATAGACACATTTCAACGTGCCTTGTGTTCAATTGACTTAATTTACTTACTTACAAATGCCTTTTTTTGCACAGAATAAGTTTATTTTATATCAGGAACTAGTATTCTGTTTTACTGTTGTTGTCTAACATGTCTCTCTTGAGCATGAGACCCTGTGTTTCAATGGGACTACCCAAAATATACTACTATAAATAAACATTAAATATGTACATACATTTTAAGCCCATTTTACACATTCCTCTTTCATCCCTCATGTGAAGAACCACTATAGTCGACAACATTAAACTTTAAAAAAATCAAAAATGTCCTCTCTCTGTCCCAGTGGCCCATTAAAGGCCTTTTCACATCAGCGGATTACTGGATTGATTAAAAGGCGCCGAAGTAAATCCACAAGAATTTTGGCACAGAGTTTTAGTTTGCGTTGTTGACCAACAGCAAACTGTATTGACAGAGCGGACTGAACTTTGAGGTGATGGAGAGAATCCAAAATGGAGGAAGCTTTTTTTAAGCTGTGTTGGACTATTCACATTGTATTTATTAAACTGTCCTCCATTAGAATATTACCTGCTCCACCATATAGCAAGTTAGTTTCATACGTTGTTCGATTTGAACTGATGATCACCCATCCCTCTTAGTATTCAACTTTTTCTCCAGACCAGATTAACTAAAACTTTTTGGCAGCCATTTAAAAAAAAAAAGGTGCTACGAGATGTGTCATTAAAACATAATCCCCATCTGTAGCGACACAAAAGAATCTCACGATGAACGGATTCATTTTGCTGTCTCAGGTATGACCGAGCCTTAAAGCTGTACACACAGTAACAAACAAACACCAGCGAACAACTCTGACCTCTGCAAACTTTGCTCCTAACAGAGTTCCAGACGTAACCGCAGATGGTAACACTTTAGTTCGATAGTCCACAGTTGACACTCAACAAGCCATCAGTTGATACGCAGTTGCATGTCAACAGTGAATGAGTTTACATATCTCAACAGATAAGTAACATGAATTCAACTAACTGTAAGTTAACTATAAGTTGCACTATTAGTAGATGATTAGTTGATATTCAACAGAGCTTGTTCAACAGATAAAAAAACAAGGATTCAACTAACTGTCTGTTAACTATAGGTTGCACTATTAGTAGATGTTTAGTTGATATTCAACAGTGAGTAAGTTGATACATATTTAGAATGCATTCAACTGTCAGTTAACTATAAGTTGCATGTTTAGTAGATGTTGTTTTGTACACGTAGCATGCATTCAACTAACTGTCAGTTAACTATTAGTTGCATTATTAGTAGATGGTTAGTTGATATTAAACAGTGAGTTAGTTGATACTTAACAAAGCTTGTCATCAAATATGTAACATGCATTCAACTAAGTGTTAGTTAACTATACGATCATTTTATTTTGTTAATTTATTTTTACAAATACAGTCTGCAACAGACATTGTACTTTTTATTACATGTTCTTTACAAATATTCAACTATCAGTTGAGTGTCAACTTCTAGTAAGTTGACTATCAACTGCTGTTATCAACCAATTCTCAACTTACGTTTCATATGGATCAACTTTCCCCCACTCACAAGGAACACATCTAATGAATGAACATTCAACCCTCTGTTGATCATATATGTTCATTGTAAAATAAAGATGAGAATGTTTTATCAATCAATAGGCACTACCTGTAGGTGACTACCTGTTGATTGTCATATGACTGTCGACAAACTATCAGTCAATATTCAACTTAGCATAAGTAGACAGGTCTTGGGACTGTCAAATTAAAGTGAAAACAGTTTAGTGTCTACACACTATTAACAGAGCAAAACAGAGAAAATAGTTGATTCTCAACAAACTATCAGTCGACGTTCAACTAAGCATTAGTAGAGAGGTCTTAGGACTGTCAAATTAAAGTGAAAACAGTTTAGTGTCTGTAGACACTCTACAAACTAGTAACAGTAGAAAATAGAGACAAGTTTTGCTCAACTGATGAGTAACACTGGATGACCCCAAAGTAAAGTTAAAAAATATATAGGCAGCATATCTGAACAGGAAAGAACATTTATTTGAAGTAAATTTTACTTTTTTCAGTAGTTACACAACATGTAGGTACACAGCAAGTACCATCAATACCTCTAAAAAAGACAATAAAACTAATGCATGTATTTATTTAGGTGTCACTTAGGCAATTGTTTAACGACAGATCGTCCAAAAATTGACATTCAAAAAGCTCAGTAAAGTGTACCATAACACCCAGTACCACTAGTTATGATACTGAGCAAACATATGTAATATATAACATCAGTTCTCATGAAACGCTTTGTTATGGTAAGAAAAAGATATATAATTTTGTTATGGACCAGAATATCTGAAGCTCCTAGTAGCTCGGGACAAAATGGATTAACAGCAATGGTGAAACAAGACACACTGATTCAGCAGTTAGGTTTGACAAGTAAATGTAAAATACTTATTTTCTACTCTCTCTTCCTTGAAGTGTATGTCATTGTTGATTCTCAGTAAAACATAAAAAAAACACAACAGTGCCATTTTTTTCATTATGGACTCAAGATAAAAACAACTTAATTATCACTCTCCTGTGACCAACCACTAGTTTAACCTGGTCCTGCCACTGTTATTTGACTGAGCACATTTTAATAATTTTTCGCTCTCTTTAGATCCAGTTGTTGGGTTACTAGCCACTCCAGGCCTGCTGTACTCCTCTTCAATTTAAGCAGTCGGGCTGAAGAATCCAGGAATCTTGTCCTATCACCCAGTTGATGAACATAGAAAGAAATGATCTGAGAATTACCACAAAATAGTTCAAATGCATTTTGATTTCCTTTATCTAAATCATTATAGCATTGTGGTTCCACATTAACACACATAATGCTTTATATTGCTTTAATAAAATATATTTGGTACCCTAATCAAATAAAATTCTCACTGAACCTTGTACAGATTGAAATTATTTTTTAATTAAAGAAACATGTAATCTCTATGACCATTCTACACAACACCACATGCATAGACTCAGTTTTTGCTCACTTTAGACTGAAATAGCAATGTGCACTTTGAATGTGTAACATGCAAACATCTATTCAAATACAGTTTAGTGTCTACAAACACACTTTATTTAGACAGATACTTGTGAAGCTAGGCAGCGCTAGGCTCATGCTAACGTTGCTAATATAGCTAGCGCGCTAGGCGCGGCGCTAATGCTAACGTGGCTATGCTAGCGGGAGGCCGCGTCGCTAATATATATGACATTATTGTTACATACACAAAACGATATCTCACAAATACCTCAGTTAACTCACCAATTATTCCCTTTGGCTAATGGCAGCATACTTGTGACCACCACGGGTCTTCAGTGTGAGATGGATTGGTTGGTCAAGCGGTCTTTAGCATATAGCTGCTGCTTTTACTGACCAGACACACAACCTTCTCTATAGCTGCCAGTAAAGAACGAGACCTCTCGCTTAAACAGCCCTTACCAACCAAGCTGGGGGAGTTCAAGTGCTTGAAAAAAGTGGGAAATCGTAATGTCGATACAGTTAGAGATGAAATATGTTTCCTAAATAAAGTCTCTCCAAACATATTTTCACCTTCCCAAAGTTTAAAATACACATTAATAGATCAATATATATTTTTTTCATATAATTTCTGCTCACAATATTATCAATAATGTCCTACAGGTTATAGTTGTTATTTATCAGTAACCACTATACGTTCTCATTGTATTGCACACCACTCTATGTAGGCCTATTTAGGTCCTCTAATCTTGAGAGGTTTATACAGCCATTACTGATATTAACAATTATATAAAAAAAACTATCTAGCTATAAATATGTATTTAAACTTTGGGAAGGTGATAATATGTTTGGAGTCTGGATTTTCGAATATTATCGACATTACGATTACCCACCTTTTTCAAGCACTTGAACTGCCCCAGCGTGGTTAGGGCTTTTTCGAGACAGAGAGGGCTCGTTTTACTGACCTGGGCAGCTAAAAAATGGATGTGTGCCTGGACAGTAAAGCTATGTGCTAAAAGCCAGCTTGACCAACCAATCCATCTCACACTGAAGACCCGTGGTGGTCACAAGTATGCTGCCATTAGCCAAAGGGAATAATTGGTGAGTTAACTGAGGTATTTGTGAGATATCGTTTTGTGTATGTAACAATAATGTCATATATATTAGCGACGCGGCCTCCCGCTAGCATAGCCACGTTAGCATTAGCGCCGCGCCTAGCGCGCTAGCTATATTAGCAACGTTAGCATGAGCCTAGCGCTGCCTAGCTTCACAAGTATCTGTCTAAATAAAGTGTGTTTGTAGACACTAAACTGTATTTGAATAGATGTTTGCATGTTACACATTCAAAGTGCACATTGCTATTTCAGTCTAAAGTGAGCAAAAACTGAGTCTATGCATGTGGTGTTGTGTAGAATGGTCATAGAGATTACATGTTTCTTTAATTAAAAAATAATTTCAATCTGTACAAGGTTCAGTGAGAATTTTATTTGATTAGGGTACCAAATATATTTTATTAAAGCAATATAAAGCATTATGTGTGTTAATGTGGAACCACAATGCTATAATGATTTAGATAAAGGAAATCAAAATGCATTTGAACTATTTTGTGGTAATTCTCAGATCATTTCTTTCTATGTTCATCAACTGGGTGATAGGACAAGATTCCTGGATTCTTCAGCCCGACTGCTTAAATTGAAGAGGAGTACAGCAGGCCTGGAGTGGCTAGTAACCCAACAACTGGATCTAAAGAGAGCGAAAAATTATTAAAATGTGCTCAGTCAAATAACAGTGGCAGGACCAGGTTAAACTAGTGGTTGGTCACAGGAGAGTGATAATTAAGTTGTTTTTATCTTGAGTCCATAATGAAAAAAATGGCACTGTTGTGTTTTTTTTATGTTTTACTGAGAATCAACAATGACATACACTTCAAGGAAGAGAGAGTAGAAAATAAGTATTTTACATTTACTTGTCAAACCTAACTGCTGAATCAGTGTGTCTTGTTTCACCATTGCTGTTAATCCATTTTGTCCCGAGCTACTAGGAGCTTCAGATATTCTGGTCCATAACAAAATTATATATCTTTTTCTTACCATAACAAAGCGTTTCATGAGAACTGATGTTATATATTACATATGTTTGCTCAGTATCATAACTAGTGGTACTGGGTGTTATGGTACACTTTACTGAGCTTTTTGAATGTCAATTTTTGGACGATCTGTCGTTAAACAATTGCCTAAGTGACACCTAAATAAATACATGCATTAGTTTTATTGTCTTTTTTAGAGGTATTGATGGTACTTGCTGTGTACCTACATGTTGTGTAACTACTGAAAAAAGTAAAATTTACTTCAAATAAATGTTCTTTCCTGTTCAGATATGCTGCCTATATATTTTTTAACTTTACTTTGGGGTCATCCAGTGTTACTCATCAGTTGAGCAAAACTTGTCTCTATTTTCTACTGTTACTAGTTTGTAGAGTGTCTACAGACACTAAACTGTTTTCACTTTAATTTGACAGTCCTAAGACCTCTACTAATGCTTAGTTGAACGTCGACTGATAGTTTGTTGAGAATCAACTATTTTCTCTGTTTTGCTCTGTTAATAGTGTGTAGACACTAAACTGTTTTCACTTTAATTTGACAGTCCCAAGACCTGTCTACTTATGCTAAGTTGAATATTGACTGATAGTTTGTCGACAGTCATATGACAATCAACAGGTAGTCACCTACAGGTAGTGCCTATTGATTGATAAAACATTCTCATCTTTATTTTACAATGAACATATATGATCAACAGAGGGTTGAATGTTCATTCATTAGATGTGTTCCTTGTGAGTGGGGGAAAGTTGATCCATATGAAACGTAAGTTGAGAATTGGTTGATAACAGCAGTTGATAGTCAACTTACTAGAAGTTGACACTCAACTGATAGTTGAATATTTGTAAAGAACATGTAATAAAAAGTACAATGTCTGTTGCAGACTGTATTTGTAAAAATAAATTAACAAAATAAAATGATCGTATAGTTAACTAACACTTAGTTGAATGCATGTTACATATTTGATGACAAGCTTTGTTAAGTATCAACTAACTCACTGTTTAATATCAACTAACCATCTACTAATAATGCAACTAATAGTTAACTGACAGTTAGTTGAATGCATGCTACGTGTACAAAACAACATCTACTAAACATGCAACTTATAGTTAACTGACAGTTGAATGCATTCTAAATATGTATCAACTTACTCACTGTTGAATATCAACTAAACATCTACTAATAGTGCAACCTATAGTTAACAGACAGTTAGTTGAATCCTTGTTTTTTTATCTGTTGAACAAGCTCTGTTGAATATCAACTAATCATCTACTAATAGTGCAACTTATAGTTAACTTACAGTTAGTTGAATTCATGTTACTTATCTGTTGAGATATGTAAACTCATTCACTGTTGACATGCAACTGCGTATCAACTGATGGCTTGTTGAGTGTCAACTGTGGACTATCGAACTAAAGTGTTACCCAGCAGATTCATAGCTGCACTATCACCATACACCAACCCTCCATGAAGACTTTGAAAGCCATTTTTGTTTAAGGGCATTTTCTTCCTCGTTCGAAAAACACCCAAATACACCGAAGTAGCAAATTTAAAAACACTATAATTTATTTATTAGAATAGAAAAAAAAAGCTCTGGAAGACACATTCTGTTGCTAAGAAGCTGTTAGTTCCTCTTCAGTGTGTAGCTGTGCGCATGTTTGTGAGTATTCTGTTTGTTTTTTCAGGTTGTCTGAAGGCTGGTCTGAGGGTTGGATTGTCCGTTGTTGCCACCAGCTGAGGTTAAAGGGCTGCTCTCGCTCTGGTGACTGTCCACTGTCGAGTCTGTGAGGAAGACAGAGAAAAATCACTCAGTACTGTGTTCTGTGTCCTACTAACGTCCCTCCTACATACTCAACATGTATATACTACATACTGTCTACTTAACCATCCATTGTGTATGCGAGGATCGTCTGATTGTTTACACTGAAGTATACAGAAGCAATAAAGAATAAAAATAAAAAAATCCATGCCGTTTGAAAGGACTCAATGCATTGTGGGGCTGTTGAGTAGGAAAAGTAACCTATCGATCCATACACAAAATTTTCTCGGAAGCTAGTACTCATCCGGGCATTTCTCGCCTACACAAACTCGCATACACAACCGTCACATACTCAAATTGAGGTCAAAATGAGTACGAGTAGGACGTTAATAGGGCTTTTAGTATGAGTAGGACGTTAGTTGGACTTTTAGTATGAGTAGGACTTTCCTAACACAGCCTCAGTTCTGTGAGCTATTTCAATTAAAGGTGTAGTCAGCGATTCTGGAAAATGCTTGTTGTCATAATCACTTGCTGAAAAAATTAGCACCGCATGGCTAATTCTGGCACATTTACATGTTGAACTTTGGCGCTCATGTTTATTAATGTGCGCTGTCCCTTTTAAATAAAGAAATCTAAAAAAAATTATAATAATAATCCAGTGTTAAACCTGCAGTGTGTAGAATTTTGGGTTTTATTTCCTAGCAGATTTTGTAGAAAGTAATTATAATATCCATAAGTACATTTAATTTAGTGCATAATAGCTGAAAAAAATGTTTTGAATTATAATTTTTTCCCTTAGAAAGGGTCTCATATATGTCCATATTTCTGCATATTTTGGACCAAGGCCTAGTGCCGCCATCTTGAAAGTGTCATAGTTGGAATGTCATCAGGTGCATTGTTTAAAATTTAGATTTGTCCTTGTCCTTGAAGGCCACTGTAGCTTCTGTTATTATTCTAAAGGGTTGGGGTTACCCAGGGAGCGTTGCATTCTAGAACTTTGTAGAACTTTCTTGATGATGTCATATTACACACTGCACCTTTAATACACAACCTAGATTTTGTAAACAGGCATTTTGCTATCTACTGTGGGGACCTTTTTTTTTACTTAACCTTTGTTATAACCCTTATCTGTGTACAACTAAAGTATAGTGCAATATTTTAAATGTTTTTAAATATTAAAGTCTGCACAAAATCTCCTGAGAGTCTATTGCTCCATCTAGTGTCTGTTTCTGGTGTTTGCAGGTGATCTTTTTAAACATTTCTGACGTCCCACCTTTGACTAAATGCAGCTCCGTCACCTCCTCTGGGTCCGTTCTTTGCTTCGTTGTGGTGCTTCCTGTGAAAACGAGACAAAATGTCAATAAGCAAATCAGTTATGAATCCCAATTATGAGCTACTGAGCACACAAAAAAAACACCATGACTTGAAATGTGATTTGTATCTCGTAAACTAACCGAAATTCTTATAAAACTCTTCCTTTACGTCTTCTGTCTTGATTAACTTTCTTTTATTTTATATAATTTCAGCTTTTATTTAAACAACTTTGCCAGTTTTTTCCCACAGCCTATGTTACCCAAAATGCACTTGGCTTTGCCCCGGATGCATTTAGTTGTGGGAAAACTGGTGTGACTGGTTTGTCGTCACAGATGCAACACTAATCTATTATGAATGTGTGTGATTTATGGGGTTTATTTCATCCATACGTACACACACACACACACACACACGCACACACACACACACACACACACACACACACACAGGTGCAGTAGGCAAGACTTATTTTTTTTCTGAATGCATTTTTTAAAACCTGTACGAAGCATTTTATGATTTATTAAATGAGAAAAAGGCTCGATGCAAAATCTGTTCTATACAAACTTTGGACCCATCAACTTACAGATGTAGCAAAGTATTATGTTTAATACTTTGTACTTCACTCAAGTTTTCCCATATGAGATAAAATGATGTGACATGTGCATTCAAAAATGTCATAGTATATTAAGTAGTATGTATGTATGTATAGTTCGTAAATGGCAAATATAATATAGTATCGCCAATTGTACAGAGAATATATGGATTAAGAGAAGCGAATATAATAAATATTTGAATTTTTTTAATTTAATAAATATTTTTATTTTTTATTTTTTTTACTATGGAAAAGGGGTAGGATTAAATAAGTGTATACTTCTTCCTGCTCCTTTTCAGGCGTATCTCAGAAATACAGATCATTTTTTTTTTTTGTTGTGAAAACATAATTTGTTTATTGTATTTCCATGCTTTTCATTTTGTTTTGTATGTTTGATATGTCTGAAATAAATTGAATCAAATCAAATTCATCTTGTCAGTCCAGTCAAGCGTTCTTCTTCTTTTTATCAGTGAATGTCCAAAACTGCCAGAGTTCATTGTTACCTTTTAATTTCAGGTATGCGAACATTCCCACCAACACAAGAACCAGCAGCGCAATCACCAGACCCACAATCCACCAGTAAGACGGGCTTCCTGAAGAACTGCGCTCACCTGCACACAGGTAAGAAACACACACAGATTAGTACAAAAACAAACACTTTAACACAGGATAAAACACAATTCAGAAGCTGTTTTATGTGTTTTTATAAAATGGAGACTTTGTCATTGCATTTGTTATATAATACCTAGTTTAAACCTGCAGTGTGTATAATTTTGAGTTTTATTTCCTAGCAGATTTTGTAGAAAGTAATTACAATATCCATAAGTACGTTTAATTTTGTGCATAATAGCTGAAAAAAATGTTTTGAATTATTATTTTTTCCCTTAGAAAGGGTCTCATATATGTCCATATTTCTGCATATTTTGGACCAAGGCCTAGTGCCGCCATCTTGAAAGTGTCATAGTTGGAATGTCATCAGGTGCATTGTTTAAAATTTAGAATTGTTCTTGTCCTTGATGGCCACTGTAGCTTCTGTTATTATTCTAAAGGGGTGGGGTTACCCAGGGAGTGTTGCATTCTAGGGGGAGGGGAGAGGGTGTTGGGTGTTGTGTATGTATTGTATGTGTTTACTTATTGTGTTTTTTTTTGTCCATATGTAAAAAAAAAAAACATAAAACCACAAAAAAAAAGTTAAAAAAAAGAAGAGAATAAACTTGACATTCCCATACTGCAGTAAAGTATGTTTGTTAAAGTTTGTTGTGTCCAGGGGTGGACTGGCCATCTGGCATACCGGGCATCGTCCCGGTGGGCCGGCAGGCATTTTGGGCCGGGCCGGGTCCATTTATTAAAAAAAAAATAAAAAATAAATAAAAAATTAAAAATCCTTTTTTTTTTTTTTTTTTTTTTTTTTTTTTTTTTTATGGACCCTCGGCTGTGTGACTTGGCCGGGCCGAGGGCCCTTCCCTCTCGGGAGTGCCATGGACATATAATTGTGCGTGCAGGCTGTCAACTTCACCTGAAAGTTAAATAAAACTTTGTCCCAGGCCATTACTCATTATGATTGGTTCTAGGCTGGGCCTGGCCCAATCACACACACAGCAGAGGGCCGCCCATTCAGAGGCTGCATTAAATTGTATTATCATGCATTCAACTTCTACTCCGTAATTATGA
>NC_137225.1:24971210-24973710 GCF_949987685.1 Ammodytes marinus
CCAAATGTAGCACTTTGAAGTAGTTCAACATGTGTGATAAAGCCGACGTATTTGCTTAATTATAATTTATTTAATTTATGTTTTTGTGGCATTCTACATGCTTTATTTAATAGTTTTATAGAGACAGATATGAAATGGGACAGAGAGGGGAATGACATGCAGAGAACGACCGCGGGCTGGATTCTAACCCGGGTCTGCTGTGAAGAGGACTGAGACTCAATGGGGAGGGGGGGGAGAAGGGTCTAACCAATACACCATGAGCGCACCCCTCAAGTTAATGATGCGCAATTATTTCAAAGACCTTTTTGTGGTGTCACAGGATACTTTTGTTTATCAAGTCTTCAAAAGGCTGCAGTAAAAGGTCAGGTGAGTGTGGAGGAGGGGATTCCATAAAAGTCAGAAGTGGACCTTAAATAGCTTTTTACTCGTTTTAAAAGTCGTGATCTGTGTTTTAAATGTTTTTGAAAATTTTCAAAATGTCCAAGTTGCAGTCTGCTGTGAAGAGGACTGAGCCTTTATGGGGGGGGCTCTAACCACTACACCTTAACCAGGCACGCTCACACTCACTCACTCGCTCGCTCACTCACTCACTCACTCACTCACTCACTCACTCACTCACTCACTCACTCACTCACTCACTCACTCACTCACTCACTCACTCACACACACACACACACACACACACACACACAAATAAAAAACACACACTCACAAACAAAAAACACACTCACTCACACACATGCTGGCACGCACATACACTCACTCACTCACTGTTTTGGAGAGACAGAGATGAAATGTGTCAGAGAGGGGGAATGACATGCAGAGAACGACCCGGGCTGGATTCTAACCCGGGTCTGCTGTGAAGAGGACTGAGACTCTATGGAGGGAGGGCTCTAACCACTACACCTTAACACCCCCCCCCCCCCCCCCCCCTCTAATTATTGGCTTGTACCTGTGATGGCAGAAACATGTTTTATCCTGTGTGTCTCTGTGAACTCTTAGTAACACTCTGATGAACCCTGAGCCAAACTTCCACAATAGATCAATCTTTTGTTTGGAGGTTTTCATTAAAATGTTCATTAAGCAGAAGGGAGTTACCTCATGCTGACTTTGATGTCTCCCTTGGGGGTTCATTTGACTGTCACTTTAAAGGTGCTCCGAGGAACTTTCAGCTTGTGTTAATTCTTGCGTCGCCTTTTGGACAAAAGCAGGTAGTGTTTCTACTACGCCAGCTGTTGTTCCTGGGTGAGCGTATACCCATGACAAAGGCATTAAGAAAAACTATAAAAAAATAGCATTCTTTGCACTGATGGTCTCGTTTGCTGTTACATGTCATTTATAATCATCAGAGAAAAAATTAGACTGTTTCAGAAATATTTAAAAGTTCCTCATAGCACCTTTCAATGACTGTAATAATTGTCTCTTGTACATAACAGGCTCAGTCCTCTTCACAGCAGACCCGGGTTAGAATCCAGCCCGGGTCGTTCTCTGCATGTCATTCCACTCTCTCTCTCTCTCTCTCTCTCTCTCTCCAAACTGTCTAATAAAGCTTGGAAAAATGCCAAAAAAACGAGAAAAAAGAAAAAAAGTCGCTCACTTCAGCCTTACATCCAACTTTTCCCCTCGACACGTTCTATCAGTACGATCGTTGGAAGACTTAATCTGAAACCCGATCTTTTCTTATGTGTCAAAAGCTCTGGGATTATCTTTTGTTTGTTTCTTTAGAGTTCACTTAAGCCCATCCGCCTGTTTGTATGAGTGCGTGAGAGATTTCTGGCTTCACAAAAGGTACACACACACACACACACACACACACACACACACACACACTCACACACACACACGCTCGCTCATTCGCACGAATGCACACACACACACACACGCACACACGTACAGGCACGCTCACACTCACTCACACACTCACTCACTCTCTCACTTACTCACTCAATCACTCACTCACTCACACACACATACACAAATAAAAAACACACACACTCACAAACAAAAAAACACACTCACACACATGCTGGCACGCACGTACACTCACTCACTCACACACACACACACACAGGCGAATGACGAAGGGATTAATTGTTTCTTTTTCTTCCTAGCACGTCTTTCATCACCGGAGTGAGTGTGTTATGGCTCAAACTGACAGCTGTTCTTGTGTTCTTACTCTTCTCGGAAATCGACTACACACACCTCTGACACACACACACACACACCTCTGACACACACACACCTCTGACACACACACACACAGCTGCAACATGTAGCAATACTAGCAAAGCAGCCAACCTGTTTTTACCTGAGTGACAGCGCAATATTTTTATTTGACATTTTTATGCCCTTGTCGAAAAACCCACTTGAAACCAATTTACTAAGCAAACACAGTCCCTTATAGATAGCCGACAAAGTGTGATACATTAACCACATACATACACACGCGGTTACTAAACCCATATCTTATCCGTACAAATACAGTAACTGATAAAGTGGC
>NC_137225.1:24978710-24981210 GCF_949987685.1 Ammodytes marinus
AAGCAAAGAGGAAATATCTGCTAAACCCTCTCACGTTATCTCCACGCCACCTTAACTCTGAACAACAAACAGGTGAAGTCTGTGCCGCAGATCAAAGACAGTGTTGAAATGTGAGGTAAAGCCTGCTGCTGATAATGTCAGTCAGGCTGAAAGTACCTGCCGGAGTATTTATGTTAACTGCCTATCATCTATGTTTCAATTAGTTTAGCTTTTGAGGTCACATAGGCCAAAAGCTATTGCTAAAATATGTGCCTTCTTTAAAAAAAAATCCTCCCATGTTTTAAAGGTGCTACAAGGACATTTGAAATATTTCCGAAAAAGTAGAATTTTACGTACGTACACAATTGTTTTGTTTTGTTTTTGTATGTTTGTGCTTCGTAGTACATCGTCATGAGCCTTAAATACAGTAAGTGAAATTAAATGAAAGTTCTCTAGAGCTCTGTCTGAACGCAGAAGGGGAAGGAAGTGAGTTTCGTGATGAGTAATGGTGACAATTCCCTCTTTAAAGGTGGAGTCAGCGATTTCTAGAGAACGCTTGTTGTCAAAACCTGTAAACTGGTATGTAAACAAAGAGGCCACCGTAGTTAGCAACGTTCTAGTTTATAAATTCTAGTCTGTGTATTAACACTGGATTATTTTTTTCAGCGTCCACACTACATTACAGACAGGTAGCGGATCGTGAGGAGATATTCACTGATTTTGACAACAAGCGTTCTCCAGACTCCACCGTAAAGGAATACTTCACCTATATGTTACCGGCGTTCTATCATTATAAAATTGCTATTATAATATAATGAATGAGATTTTTTCTTCCCCCAGTCTTCCCTTTGGCCCAGCTGTCCTGTTAATCTTAACCCTACATTTTACCATGTGTGATGTCACACATAGGAAAATGTAGGGTGAGACAGTAAGAACATTAAACACTCTTTCTGCCTTTTCTCAGGCTAGGATGAACCGATTTCTAAAATGTTTGCACATTTATACTACATAGGATCTCAGAGTTCAATACACCTTCATATTTCCACCAGTGTAGTAGGCCTTTAAGTGAGTCACTGATATGTCTCCACCTTTTATAGAAGTGTTTTATGATACAGAAGCAGCAGATTATCTGATATAATTTACTGCTGGAGGATAATGGTAGCTCTTGGATTTTGGCCAAAAAATTCTTTTCGGTAGCAAAGTGAAAGAGGCAACCATGAAGCAAGACTGTAGTAAAGTTGATATGCGCATTTGCCATTTTTTTTTTAATTTTTTTTTCATTCATCCATTCATTCATTCATTCATTCATTCATTTGTTGTGTATTACTATAGTGATATATACACAAATTTGCCATAGTTTAAATATTATTTTCTTATTATTTTTTCTTATTATTTTTCTTATTATTATAAAAAATGCCACAATTAGTAAATGAAGATTTGTGCAAAGACGCTGTCGAACTGTAACGATTTATTATGTAACGCTAAATGAGTAAATTATTAAGTTACACTTTAAGGCTGAAATAACTTTATTAACACTTTGAATAAATACAGAAAAGTAACATCTAGAGAACAACATACAGCTCTGGAAAAAATTAAGAGACCGCTCCAAATGTTCAGTGTCTCTCGTTTCACTATTTATAGGCATACGTTTGAGTAGAATGAACATTTTGGTTTTATAATATAAACTACTGACAACATTTCTACCAAATTCCAATACATTTTTTGGCATTGAAGAGCATTTTCAATAAGTAATGTAGAGATGAAGATTGAAGAAAAATCCAGACTGGTCTCTTCATTTGTGCAAAGACGCTGGTGAACTGTAACAATTTATTATGTAACGCTAAATGAGTAAATTATTAAGTTGCTAACGATCAGTCTTTGACCCCATTAGTCCCAGATTATCTCGTTTTATGGCGTTTTAAATATATGACAAGAAAATTAAAATTAATCAGCAAAACACTACATCCTCTGAAGCATGTAGTAATTCTCAGGTAATAAGACGCTCACTACATTTTATCTAAATATGTCAAGTTACATTGAAACGTTAAAGGGATACTTCACCCATACGGAACCAGCGTACTATCATTATAAAATCACTATTATAATATAATGAATGAGGTTTGTCTTCCCTCAGTCTTCCCTTAGTCTTCCCTTGGCCCTGCTGTCCTGTTAATCCTGACCCTTACTGTGATGTCACAAGAAGGAAAATGTAGGGTGAGACAGTGAGACCATAAAACACTCTTTCTGCCTTTTCTCAGGCTAGGATGATCCGATTTTTTTTTTTTTTGCACATTTATACTACATAGGATCTCAGAGTTCAATACACCTTCATATTCCAACCGGTGAAGTATGTCTTTAACTGCTACAGTAGATCATCACATGTACAATATAAACTTTGTGAGAAGTTTTAAGACATACATACAGACATACTACTAAGGGCATTTTAAAGTCTAATTTTGTGTTAATTACTTCTTATTTTTAAGCCTTAGTTTTAACATTAAATTAAAATACATTCTGGATA
>NC_137225.1:24988710-24991210 GCF_949987685.1 Ammodytes marinus
AGTGTGTGAAACGTGGATATGCGGAGTTGAAAATATGTTGGCGTTTAGATGATTTAGTCGTGTCGGTTGGAAAGCTGTTTTAAAAAAAAGTGATAAAATGAATTTGGACTTTCTGGCGGTTTTGGTTCTGGGAGCGTTCCATCTCATCGCCACGGTGACCGGCGGCAGAAGTTCCGGACGGAAGAAAAACAAGGAAGTGTTCATAGAAGACAACAGCAAGTTCAAGTTCGGAGGGTGAGACACGCAGACAGACGGAGAGAGAGAGAGAGAGACAGACAGACAGACAGAGAGAGAGAGAGATAACAGACAGACAGACAGAGAGAGAGAGAGACAGACACGCAGACAGACAGAGAGACAGACAGACACGCAGACAGACAGAGAGAGAGAGAGAGATAACAGACAGACAGACACGCAGACAGACAGAGAGAGAGACAGACAGACACGCAGACAGACAGAGAGAGAGAGAGAGAGATAACAGACAGACAGACACACAGAGAGAGAGACGGACGGAGAGACATACAGACAGACAGACACGCAGACAGACAGATAACAGACAGATACACAGACAGACAGAGAGAGAGACGGATGGAGAGACATACAGACAGACAGACACAGACAGACTGACACTCACTCACTCACAGACAGACAGAGAGACACAGACGCACAGACAGACAGAGAGAGACACACACACACAGACACACACACACTATCTCATTCACTCACTCACACACACACACATGCATGGACACACACTCACACACATTCATCAAGTTGGTGTAAGGTCACAGTTTCACAAAATCAAAGTTTGCTTTGCTTCACCGTGGTCATATCACCATTATTAATCTGACACATGTAAATACATTACCTCATGGCCATGCATCCTGCCATCTCTCTTTCACTCTCTTCCTAAACAAATGCATGTGCCACCAGCACGCGCTAGCAAAGATCTTTAGGACAACAGGCGCTGGTGTGGTAAAAACAATACTGCTTTGGTCCTGTAGTGAGAAAAGCAACAATGGTACGTTTGTAGAAGCAAAAGGTTTATTTTCAATCAATAGCAAGAAACTCCGCGGAGTGGTCACTAGTCTAACACATGTAAGTATGTTACAAGGAGTGACAACCTTTCCTTAAATCGTCACATATTTAAGGAACATTTGCCCCCCAGGGGGGGAGGCGTCTAACCGTGGTTTTGGAGGAGAGACAGGCTGAGAGGTAGACAGTTCTAATATACATTGTTATTGTAAACATGAGAGGGGTCAGGTTGATCTGAGTAGGAGGGACAGGCAAGGGTGGGGGAGGTAGGAGACAGGTAGACAGGTAAGCTGGGTGGGGGAAGAGGAGGGGGAGACAGGTTGGGAGGCAGACAGGTTGAGATATACATTCATATTATAATCGTGGGTGGGGCAGGCTGACCCAGAACTCCAGGAGGCTGTCTGCAGGAACATTGTCCTCTTTCAAATGTATAGTCAGGCTGGCTACTCTCCCTCCACAGTCCAAAGGGGGCGCTAGAATCAACACAGATGTTGAAAGGTGCAGGACATTTATTACTTGTTGTGCGGTATTTTCACAGATTGGCATCAGTACTTTTACTAGAAAAGGATCTAAATACTTCTTCCACATTAACGTAGTATATTCTGACTGTTTTTCAGGAAGTTTTGATTTTATTTCTAGTGAGAACGTTTGGGGCGACTGTGTCTCAGTTGGTAGAGCGGGTCGGCCGATGATCAAAGGGTTGGAGGTTCGATCCCCGCCCTGCCACTTGTGTCATAGTTGTTGTGTCCTTGGGCAAGACACTTATCCCACCTTGCCTTGTGTGAATGTTGATAGTTAGCCTGCTATCTGTGTGTGAATGGTAACGTGGGAAAGGAAAACAGGTCTCCCTTGAAAAAGAGTCTTTGGTCTCAATGGGATTTACCTGTATAAATAAAGGTTAAAAAAAAAGAAAAAAAAGTCACAGAAGTTCCCACAATCTGATCTCTCTCACTTCCCTGTTTCACGTTAAAACCAACAACTTACCTCGACCACTTTCTACTGGGATTATTTAAGTCTTAAAATAGTGATCTCACAGCAATATTCCTCTCTAAACGTAGAGCAACCGAGACAGACACACACGCAGCAGGGAATCATCTGGAGAAGAAGAATGGACTGAAGAGAGAGAGAGAGAGGGATGGAGAGAGAGAGAGAGGGGAGGGACAGGGAGAGAGAGAGAGAGGGAGGGGGGGAGGGAGGGAGAGAGAGAGTTGGAAAAAATGTCTAGTGTATTCACTGACTGTGCTGTTTAAACCGCCGAGAGTTTGAAATATTCCAACAGGCAGAAATCCAGGAACGTTTGGTGGAAAGAACAAGTTTATGAATGAAAGAATGAAAGCAGCTTCAGTTCTGTCATGTTTGTGAGTAAAGTCACTGAATAGATTTCATTGAAATTCTCCTATTTGAACACGTCATACACCCAGTAGTAAATATAGACACAGGCATTTACAGGTACATAAGAATTTCACTG
>NC_137225.1:25006210-25013710 GCF_949987685.1 Ammodytes marinus
GTCTCAAATTAGAAAAAAATAAAAATAATAATTGCAATCACCCAGCTGCATTCACAACATCACATTCAAAGCAAGCATCAAGACACCAAGACAGGACCCAAATAAACACACTAATATAAACACAGCCACATTTACAATGACTTTCCTGGAAGTTATAAAGTCTAGGACGGGCCGAGCACATTTAGCCGAGAAAACCACGTCTGGCGCTTGGAGGAAAACAACATATTAAAGGGATAAACATGAGATTTGGTGCAGGAATTCAAGGATTAATTGCATTTGTTTTTGTAGATCCACTAGCCTTTCCATACATCGCCACCGTGAGGTTTGCAATTGTATTTTTAGGTAAAATGTTTGATTGTCTGAATGGATTTTCTTTAAAGCTGTAGTGCGTAACTTCTGTCGCCCCCGATGAGGAATTCTGAGTAATTACAACAACGCTGTCGGTGCATCGCCATCTACATGAGGTAAAGCCTTCAGTGATGGCTCATGGGTTTTATACCTTCTGCTGTACGTCCAGGTTTTTTTTCTTAGCAGTAGAATCAACAACTGAAACATTTCTTGGGCTCTTCTTGGGATTTTTCTGAGCTCCTGCACCAGTGTCAGGTTAGGGGCGACACCAGTTTGAAAACGCTGCCATACTGAGAAATACAGAGAGAGTTCTGTGGAGCTGATAATAGGCTTAATCAACTTTGTGTCAACTTGTTTGGCGATGGCTTGAATGTAACTGACATGCATTCATATGAAAAAGTTACGCGCTATAGCTTTAAATAAAACTTCATTCATGCGCCACTATCTTCTTGTCTTGCTCTAAACTAACTGTGGGAATATTTCCTCTCAAAGAAACACTCCCGAAGGCCTTTCAACAAAACCAAAACCTCATAAATCACCCTGGCTCCAGTGTTTCACCCGAAAGGATTTTAGACACAAGACGTGACATGTTCAGACTTCTCTGTAAAGGTTGACCTCTTGACTTTGTGAAGGTGAAGACATTAAAACTAAGAAGTGATCGATGTGTGTGTGTGTGTGTGTGTGTGTGTGTGTGTGTGTGTGTGTGTGTGTGTGTGTGTGTGTGTGTGCGTGTGTGCGTGTGTGTGTGTGTGTGGGTGTGTGTGTGTGTGTGTGTGTGTGTGTGTGTGACTCTGAACCAGCCTTTTACTGAGACTTCAAAGCAGTCAGATCAATGCTTAACTCTGTGGAATTTTGGGGCTATAAGTAAATAAGTAAAAATTACTTTTATTTTTACTTATTTTTATTTTTATTTCCTGGCACTTTATTTTTATGCACTTTGTGTCTCCTCAGGCTTGTGTATATACTGTTGTGTTATTGTGTCCTGATGTCTTATTTGTCGTGTGTCGTTAAACTTCTCCTGCTGTACACAAATTTGCCCTTGTGGGACATTTAATAAAAACCTTGAACCCTTGAACCCTTGAACCCTTGCTATTCCTGGTTTACTTGTTTAGGCAAAAACATATATTTTTTTTTCAAGCACTGGTCAATTTTGAGATTTGTGTCTATTTTGCTTCCATAACATGTCTTCTTTCATAACTGTACATTCAGGTGTTCATTTGACTAAACCTTGTCTGGTTGCGTCTGTATATTTCTCCTATACAACCATCTTTAAAGGTGCAGTGTGTAATATGACATCATCAAGAAAGTTCTACAAAGTTCTAGAATGCAACGCTCCCTGGGTAACCCCACCCCTTTAGAATAATAACAGAAGCTACAGTGGCCTTCAAGGACAAGAACAATTCTAAATTTTAAACAATGAATATGGAAATATGGACATATATGAGACCCTTTCTAAGGAAAAAAATAATAATTAAAAAAAAAAATTCAGCTATTATGCACTAAATTAAATGTACTTACGGATATTATAATTACTTTCTACAAAATCTGCTAGGAAATAAAACCCAAAATTCTACACACTGCAGCTTTAAGTTTGCTAAAGTAATAGTCATTCAGACCACAATGTTTGACGTCTCGAAGTCTTCCCGTTGTAACCAAATAGTCCCGTTTGAAATGTGAACACGTTGACATCCTGATCCCTAACACAAACATACCGAGAGAGGGGGAAAGTTCACCGTCAGGAGTGATGTAGCAGCTCTGTTAAGCTGACAGTCACTGTGACACATTCTCCACTGATTGTTTGACCTGTGGCCTCAGCCCTTTGACGACATACTGTAGTATCACTGGCGTAGTGGATAGAGCGCGCACCATACGTATACCGCATGTGTGTGTGTGTGTGTGTGTGTGTGTGTGTGTGTGTGTGTGTGTGTGTGTGTGTGTGTGTGTGTGTGTGTGTGTGTGTGTGTGTGTGTGTGTGTGTGTGTGTGTGTGTGTGTGTGTGTGTGTGTGTGTGTATGTGAGAGAGAGAGAGTTTGAGTGTGTGTGTGTGAGTCTGTATGTGTGTGTCTGTGTGTGTCTCCGGCCTTCGTTGCAGTGGTCGCGGGTTCAAATCCGACCCGTGGACCTTTACTGCAGGTCATTCCCCCTCTCTCTCTCTCTCTCTCTCTCTGTCTCCCCATTTCAACTCTGTACTATCTAATAAAGCTTGAAAATGCCCCAAAAAATCTTTAAAAACCCAGTACAGATGTTCTGTGATGCTTGTGGTCAGAGTGAGGAATGCTTGTGTGTTAGCTTGTAGGCTGCAGCAGCAGCGGTGGGTAAGTCCTTAAATTAGCCGAGCAGATTGACTACCACAGTTTTGGTCAGAGGTTGGACATGCAATAATAACGTCCTGAAGTTTGTCATGTCATGATTGCCGTGTGTGTAGGCAGAGAGAGAGAGAGAGAGAGAGAGAGAGAGAGAGAGAGAGAGAGGGAGTTGGGCTGATTGAAGCCTTGTGTGTGTGTGTGTGGGGGGGGTGGCGGCTGTGTGTGTGTGTTTGTGTGTTGTCACTGTCAGGTCATGATTGCAATGCGGAGGCAGACAAGTGAGTGAGTGGGCCTGATTGAAACATTTTGTGTGTGTGTGTGTGTGTGTGTGTGTGAGAGAGAGAGAGAGAGTGTCTGTCTGTCTGTCTGTCTGTCTGTCTGTGTCTGTTTTTTTTGGTGATGATTTGTGCCATGTTTGTGTGCAGAAGGTTTAGCGGTTGAATGTCTTAATGTGCTAATGAGGCGGGGGAGTGTGTGGGACGGAGGTTGATGGTTGTGGTGAACTAGTCGCCAAAACAAAGGATGTTGTTCCACTAGAATTAGGCTTAAGGACCGGGACATATAGCTACTGTTTAGGTCATTTAGGAGCTATTTTATCCCAAATAAATATACAAATCTACTGTGTTTTGTCCATGGTTTTACTTATTTTTGTTTGGGAAAGGCTTTGTTTCTTAATCTTTGTTTATACATGCATTTTATTTCTGTAATTTTAGGTTTGCCTTTTGAATATCTGGCCGGGGACAGCAGATGCAAACTAGCCTTGCAGATCTCCAGTCAATAGCAGCGATTTCCGTGTTTTCAGATATACGCAGTGAAATTAAAACAGAGCTTGTCATGCAACTAACGTTCATGAGGCTTCTATAAAAGCTGCATGAACGCCAGTGATGCATTTTCAATGTATTTCCGCTCAGGCAGGGGGCGGCAGTTGAGTAGGAGGTCCCTAATGTGGACAGGAGTCACATTGGTGTTTCCACTACCAAATGAATGCGAACACAAGCGACACAAGCAACGTAAACCACCCCCGAATGTGGTTTTGTGATCTGATCTCAATGCGTCTTGAGAGTGTTTTCACCTGTAGTTAGGGCTGTATTCAGGTGATCGGATCACGAAAGTCAGATGTTAATGCCAAGTGGAAACGGGGTCTTAGGCTAACTCTGGCTCCCTTACATGTTGACTGTTGATTAGTGAGCAATGTCCCTGAACTAAACCAACAACAACATGATGAATGTGCAAGTCTTAAAAAAAACTTTTTAAAGAAATAAATCATAAATCGGACAATTAACAAACAAATCTTTCTGTTATAACCTTCAAGGTTAAGTCAAAGTTGAATGTTTTAAATTGTTGTTGTCTGTGTGTGTGTGTGTGTGTGTGTGTGTGTGTGTGTGTGTGTGTGTGTAAACTTGTTATGTATTCTCATCAAGGGAGTAGGTTTGATTTGGACATTGGTGGGGTCCGTGGGATATGAAAGTGCTTCCTAAAGTTGTTTTTGTATTCGCAATGATAATTGAAAAAAAACTCAATAAATCGGCTTAATTAACATGTTTATAATGCATATCTGAATATCAAAAGAGAATATGCATTCTGTAATGTTATAGGTTAAAGCAACTAATGAAAGAAAATTAGTCAACTTAGAAGAGTTTTCAACTTTACTCTGGTGCAACTGAATCTCATGACTAACATATTAATCATTATTAACCTCACCTGTGAATTTCCAGCCTCTCTTCCATCTCCCCCAGTCTCTCCTTCTCTAGCCTCTCCTTCATCTTCTACAGCATCTCCTCCTCTGTCTCCTTCTCTATCCTCTCCTCCAGTCTCTCCTTCTCTATCCTCTCCTCCAGTATCTCCTCCAGTCTCTCCTTCTCTATCCTCTCCTCCTCTATCTCCTCCAGTCTCTCCTCCTCTATCTCCTCCAGTCTCTCCACTGTCTGTCACCTGACAGAAGTATGTTGATGCATGACATATGAACAGATATATTAGGGTACATACATGGGTAGACAAAATGTTCACACAATTATTATGTTTTATTCCCCCAAAATATATATGTATAAAATCACATGAGCATCTGCAATGTGCTTGTTGTTACTGTAAATGAGAGGGAAACCTTGAAGGAAAATAAAGGTTATTAAATTGAATTAATGTTTATTTATCCAAAAAAAAATGTTTAAACCATTGCTCCCTTTCCACACAAATAAAACATGAAAATAATGGTAGGCCTATACCTTAAAATGCGGATCTCTTTGGCATTATAGCCCATGCTGACTAATAATCAATATCAGTATTGTTATGGCTCTAAAATATATAACCTTTTAATTAACTTACACGTTGACTTCTAAAGAAGTCTCTTATGTCCAGTTTTCGTTTCTTCGACATCCTACACACACACACACACACGCACGCACGCACGCACAAGCATAAAACACACAAATAGGCTATAAGTGTAACTGCAAATGACATCACTGATATTAAAATCCATCTCGCTGACGTGACCGAAGGCAGAACTTACACTCGCAGATGCAGATATTAGCTATGCACTGAGACGTCCTGTTGCTCCTCCTGTCTGGGACTAGCAAATTGCCGGTAGCTTTTTTTTTTTTTAACAAGCAGATGGAGTGACAGCGGGGACGGCCAATCAGGTTGAATATAGGTTTGCGGGAAACCGCTACAGTCAATCAAAGCGCGATAGTTGTTTAGAGGCGGGACTTCTTGCAGAGACTGATTTTTAACCCTTTGTGTACTATAATTATTGCCTAAACAATACGGACAGCGGGTGTATTATTGGTAGGGACTACACAGTAGAGGCTGGATTTTGGTAGGGTCGGGACCCTACCGTCCCTATATAATCCTACGCCCATGATTCTCATTGTATATTGTGCATCTGTACAAACTCGACGTCATTGTAAAAGAGGGTCACCCCTCAATTGATCTTTCGAGGTTAAATAAAGGAAAATGAAATGAATGAAATAAGCAACTTAATCTACATTTTGGACCTTTTTATTTATACTTATATAAAAGAAGACATGTTATTGAAGCAAAACAGACAAAAATCTTTAAAAAAATGTACCATGTTTTTGCCTGCCGTGTCTGGCCTCAACACATCATCATTAACAGCTGACAAATTGATCTCAGATACTTATTTTAAAAGTTGTTTTCAGCCGAGCAGTTCCAGAGTGAAACCAGAGAGAGAGAGTATGTAACGCCTGGCTGTGTCCCCTCGAGGCTTTTCTCTCATCTGATTTATGAGTTCCAGAGTTTGAAAGCCGATCTTAATCTTTTCCTTGTCCTGTGTTCCAGGGGGAGCGATCCCCGTGGGCATCGACGTGCAGGTGGAGAGTATAGACAGCATCTCAGAGGTCAACATGGTGAGGACACACAGCACAGCACTGGTTTAACCTTTAAACTGCATATCCCAATGTATGTACACACAGCTCTGGAAGACATTAAGAGACCACTCCAAATGTTCAGTGTCTCTCGTTTGACTATTTATAGGCATATGTTTGAGTAGAATGAACATTTTGGTTTTATAATATAAACTACTGACAACATTTCTACCAAATTCCAATACATTTTTTGTCATTAAAGAGCATTTTTCAATAAGTAATGTAGAGATGAAGATTTAAGAAAAATCCAGACTGGTCTCTTCATTTCTTCCAGAGCTTGAGCATGGCAGGGAATCTGATCTGCTCAATAAATTCCTAATTTTTAAACATTAATATGGCAGATTTTAATGATCTGCTACCTGTCCATACTGTGTGAAAAAAAATCCAGTTTTGATACACAGCCTACACATGAGTGCCCCCATTCTTTTTTGTAAATGTGCATGTTGCTAGCTGCAGTGGGCCCCTTTGTTTACATACCAGTTTACAGAGCCTAGGCTGTGTATTAATGCTGACGGTTTTTTTCAGCGCACACAAAGCATGGACAGGATGCGGATCATGAGGAAATATTCACTGATTTAGACAAAAAGTGATTTTGACAACAAGAGTTCTCCAGAATCACTGACTGACTTTTGGGCGACTGTGTCTCAGGTGGTAGAGCGGGTCGGCTGATGATCAAAGGGTTGGAGGTTCGATCCCCGCCCTGCCACCTTTGTCATGGTTCTTGTGTCCTTGGGCAAGACACTTCATCCACCTTGCCTCGTGTGAATGTCGATAGTTAGCCTGCTATCGGTGTATGAATGTGTGTGTGAATGGTAACGTGGGAAAGGAAAACAGGTCTCCCTTGAAAAAGAGTCTTCGGACTCAATGGGATTAACCTGTAGAAATAAAGGTTAAAAAAAAAGAAAAACTCCACCTTTTTCATTTTCTTTCCCCCATTAGAATTTCATTGCCAATGACTGCTGCAGTAGTTGTTGTGCATATGACAAATAAACCATCTTGAATCTTTTTAATCTTGAGGTTGCTATCGAATCGCATACTTTCTACTATATAGTATGTATAAAAAAGATTTAGGATGTCCCGATTCTTGTGGCCAGATTTAGGATGGTTAGAAGTACCCGGATGTCCTACTTCATGCGGCCAAGATTGTTAGTGTTGAAAAGTGCATCCTATTTGGGGCGATTCTGACCCACAATCCAGTGCGCACGTGAAGTGACGTCACATCGACGAAGCCTCCATATGAAAACAAACGGGGATGCGACGGATATAAAAGCAAGAGGAAAGATCAAGGCGCAATGTTATGATGAAATAAGAGAGTAAAGTATGTCCCAATAGTATGCCTTCTGCATCCTAACTAGATTATTTTTATCGTTGGATGTAGTATGTAGAATAGAAAAAAGAAAGAGTATGCGATTCGGAACGCAACCTGATTGTCTATTTCCCTCCTCCAGGATTTCACCATGACGCTGTAC
>NC_137225.1:25024930-25040155 GCF_949987685.1 Ammodytes marinus
AGAAGCAGGACAAACCTGCAGAGGGCTGGTCCTCTCCCGCCAGGTTTCCCCCCCCCTCTACCACCAGCCAGAGTGTCACTGAGGTGTCAGGTGGTCAGGGGGATTCCCCCCAACAGGAGGAGGAAGACAGTGACCTGACCACTGCCCTGTGTCAGGGCCTGGACACACGCACACGCAGCTTCTACAGCATCTGCTCCATCGACGCAGACGACCTTGAACACGACCAGGAACAGAGTGACGCTGGGGGCCAAACAGCTGCTCTGCCCCGCATCGTGGAGTCTACGCTCTCCAGCCAATCACAGGCCGGCAGCTGTGAGCAGTACTATGTCACACAGTCCACAGTGACACGCCAGGCCTCCACAGAGGACCAGGCCTCCACAGAGGGGCAGGCAGCCTCGGTCCAGCCTGAAGTGTCTCCACAGCTGGTAGACCCTCAGCCTGAAGGGCTGAAGCTCCACACGGCTGCAGAGGAAGCTGATGAGAAGCTGTTGAAGACGTCACACACAGGTGAAGGTGCAGGTGTTGAGGAGGAACCAGGAGAGAGTGTGTGTGTGACGGCTGGGTGCTACATCAGGGACCACGACGCAGCACAGCGATCCAGCAGCTCCGAAGGTCAAACGCTGGAAGAATTTCCGGAGAAAGAAATTGATGAGAGTTTGGATTGTGACTTTAATCCCCTGGACGACCATGTGCTCCAGTCTGTTGGCCTGGTAACAGAGCAGAACAGTGAAAAATCACAACCAATGACCGCAACCCCTACACTGGGTCCTTTCAGCCAGAGCCCCCGTCAAGATCCTCCAAAGACTGACTTCAAACCGGACACTGCTTTGCCTCTGTGTGGAGGAGACATTCATTTGGATAAATCCTACCAGCAGACTGTAGCTATCCCTGTGTATATCAATGAGCAGAGTGATGCTAGCAGTGGCTACATCAGCACAGCAGACACCAGTCTAACTGAAGTCTCTTCCATCTCCACCCTCTCTGTCACGTCCTCGCTGCCCGTGGAGCTGACTGCCTTCTCCTGCCTCACGACCCCGTCTCCCCTCTCCCACCTCCACACGCCAGACCCGCCTCCCTCCATCACGCCCGACAAACTAGACGTGAACTCAAACGACCCAGAGTTTGACTTGAGCAGCGTTAAGCCTCATGGTCGGGTTGCCAGGTTTGATGACGAGCAGGTTGCCAGGTTTGATGCCAAGCAGTTTGAAGCATCGGTGGTTCAGTCTCGCCGAAATGAATCGGACAAAAGTTCTCGGGACGTTTTCATGAGCGGAGATCACAAAGAGGAAGTGACAAAACAGGAAGCAGAAATGTGTCAGAGCGGCCCACCTGTTGAGAGAGGAGACGGTGCAATGGCTGTTAATGGAAAGGCTAAAAACAGCTGGAACTCAGCGGCAAGGGAGGAGACATGTGACCACCGCACAGCTGTGAATACAAGCTTCACTCGTCACAGTCCCCAGAGCTACATTGAAGATTCCAGTCCAGTCCCTCTCACTAACACTCTTCCTGCTGAGAGTGAGTTCTCTATCACTCCCTCCTCCCCCTCTCCCCCCTCTCCCCCTTCTCCCCCCTCTTCCTTTGCTCAGTTCCTTTCCCCAGAGGAAGCAGAGCACAGTGTCTGTCCGGAGACGCTTATAACTGGGAGTGAATGCAGAGCGGATGAAGAATGTATACATGCAATGTGCGATGTACAAGTGACAACAGCTGCACAGCGAGCTGGGGAGGCTCTGCCCTTCAACATGGCAATAAAGAATGAATCTGTACATACAGTAGAGCAGCCAGCCAGCACTGCTCTGACAGCCCACAGTATTAACCCTAAAGTTAACATGAGCCTGAATGACACTGCTCACTGTTTACCTGGAGACTCCTCAAAGGGAAGTCACTCTGAGGAAGTTGATGAGATGTTAGTAAAGCAGCACACTGAACCTGACACTGATATTGCTCCAGAGATTCCCAGTATGTCTGTAGCTACTGACACACCGTCCCAAAGTGTTGACGTCCATGTTGGTCCCAGCGTCTGTGACTCATTCATGATTCCTCCTGACTTCAGTTGTCCCGGTAACCAAGCTTCAGTATTCTACAACCAAGAAGAAGGAGAAGAAGAGCTCCCCATGATGGCCGTGGACCCAGACCAGATAGACGTTTACGCCTCGACTCCGTCCTATGAGATCCACCTCCTGGGTCAGGGGCCGACGGCAGCAGCCAGCGAGGAGGGAGAGAGAGAGGGCGGCATGAGGGAGATGGTGTCTGAGCTGCTGGGAGACGACGCCGAGGCCTCCGTGTGTCTGTTGTACCCGCAGCCCTGGATCAAGCTGGGCCTGGAGGAGAGCTGCGTGGGATGGGCCCAGGGAGCAGCGCAGGCCGAGCCCAGCCACGGAGCTGACGGCCGGGCAGAGCACATCCCAGCGCTGGTCTCTGAGCTCCAGCCATCCATGGCTCTGCTGGGAGCTTACCCCTACAGCACGCTCATGCCTCAGGGACCCTGTGTGTGGGACTGGCACACCGAGTGCACTCAGCCTGTAAGTGTCCTAACCCTAACCCACTCAGAGCATTTTGATTATCAACTTGTCCTCAAAATCTAAATCTATGTAAAAAAAGTTGTGGCAGGTAAAGAAAGGCTTGTGGTTGGGAGTTTCTCAGGAGGTGACGTTGTTTATTGACACACACACACACTGTTCACACAGGCGTCTTTCACACACACTGTTCACACAGGCGTCTTTCATACATGGCCAAAGCTCTGTAAGAAATGTGAAAACAGTTGAAGATGAAATGTTTACAGGTGGACGTGTCATAACTTTATACTGAGCTGTCATCTGAGAGGAAAACTAATAACTTATCGCTAATATGTTTTTATTATTTCATTTTTACTTGTTGTATTGCTACATGGGACTTTACTGTTAGATTAATCTCGTGCACATTGTGTCTTCTTGTTTCAGGAACCTGTAGCGTCCGCCAGCCTTAACCCTAACGCTGAGGCATGGACCAACCCAAACTTTGAGCTGGACGTCCCCGACCCGGGATACCTGGAGGAGCCACAGACATGGCTACAGCTGCCCGACCAGCTCACCAGCCAGGAAGGTAAGAGCTACAATACACATACTTTTTATTTTGGTTTTTTTGCAACCATAAGCAAGCAAACAAACAAACAACACCAGACAATACATACAAAAGAAAAAAGAAAAAGGACAGATGTGTATGTTGTTCATTATTTGATCATCTTGACACCCTCTGAAAACATGCAGAGAAATGCATCCTTAAAGATTTTCAAATAGATATATAAAAAAAAATACACATACTGTCTTTAATGCTAGATACATTCAAATGATGAGATATTTGTAATGTATTCTTTGAACAAGATCTGCATTGCTGAGTGAATGTTACTGTGTGCATGTACATTGATAAGATGCTGTGTGGTTTGTAGGCTACATGCCAGAGTTCCAGCTGGAGACGCTGGGCCCGGTTGAGGTGGCTGAAGCAGAGGCTGTTCTCTGCTCAGACTACCAGACTCTGACTGAAGACGCTCCTTTAGCCAATGGAGAGCCCAGCGAGCCAACTGTCACAGGTAGCGGCCAACTCCACTTGTTTAGAGATTTTTCTCCACTGTAAAATGGACCAAAGATTTTTTTTTTTTTTTTTACTCTTCCATGATATTAACATGTTTTGAGATGCAGCTGTAAACATGATAACCTGATTTAGTTTCAGATGAGATCAGACAGGAGCTGACGACCGTTCTGGAGTCCTGCCTGACCAGGTAACACCTCAGAGCACAACATGATGTCATCAAATCTTTAGACGATCTCTGAATTAAAAAAAGTATTCAGACTCCACTGCTCTGATAAACCCGTCCCTGTCCGTCCCCAGAGAACACCTGGGCAACGACCTGTACCTGAACTCTCAGATGGACAGCGACCAGTACTTCCCCATAGCAACGCTGGCCAGCCTGGACAAGATCAAGAGCCTCAGCACGGACCTGGACCTCATCTCAGACATCCTCAAATGTACGTCTTGATTTAGTTATTTATTTAATATTAAAGCTTTTATAAACAGAGAACATTTTAAAAATGCAGTCATGGGGAGCTCCGGTGGTGTAGTGGATAGAGCGTGTACCATATTCGGCTCCAGCCTTCATTGCAGTGGTCGCAGGTTCAAATCTGACCCGTTGACCTTTACTGCAGGTCATCCCCCCCTCTCTCTCTCTCTCTCTCTCTCTCTCTCTGTCTCTCTGTCTCTCTCTCTCTCTGTCTCCCCATTTCAACTCTGTACTGTCTAATAAAGCTTGAAAATGCTAAAAAAAATAACCTTAAAAAGAAATATATATATATATTAAAAAATGCAGTAATTTCATGCTGTGAGTAGTTTGTCCTCACAACCAGTCTCAGAGAGAAGATAGATTTTTTTTCCTCAGATCTTCCATGAAAAAAATCCACAAATCACACGATTACAGAAAGCTGTTCCTCCTGGACTGTAGAGTTGAGAGTGATGCATGGTGTCTTACTGTTGAGCCTTCTCTCCTCTGATTGGCTGCAGCCCTGCCCCTGGTCCAGGTGGCTCCATGTGGACAGAAGGTCCGGCCCAGTCAGAGCCGATGTGTCGTCATCCTGCGTGAGATCCCCGACAGCACGCCCAAGGAGGCAAGAACACACACACACACACACACACACACACTCACACACACACACACACACACACACACACACACACACACACACACACACACACACACACACACACACACACACACACACACAGACACAGACACAGACAGACAGACAGACAGACAGACAGACAGACAGACAGACACACACTCACTCACTCACTCACTCACTCACTCACTCACTCACTCACTCACTCACTCACTCACTCACTCACTCACTCACTCACTCACTCACTCACTCACTCACTCACTCACTCACTCACTCACTCACTCACTCACTCACTCACTCACTCACTCACTCACTCACTCACTCACTCACTCACTCACTCACTCACTCACTCACTCACTCACTCACTCACTCACTCACTCACTCACTCACAGTCTATTTCATTCTCTCTAGCAACCCTTTCAGTGTGTTTAATATGCCTGTGGTTGTGTAGGAGGTGGAGGCTCTGTTTAACGGGGAGAACCTGCCCAAGTTCCTGAGCTGTGAGTTTGTGAGCAACGACAACTGGTTCGTCACCTTTGAATCAGAAGCCGACGCTCAACAGGTAAGATGCAGCCAAACATATTATTTTTAACCTCCTGAAATAATGCTTTTCATTTGCATCATCACATTGGACCACAGTGTACCAGGAGCACTATTGAACAGCAGTTTAGCTTGTATGATTTTGACTAGCCTGTCGCCCTGCTCGTCTTTTTAGATCTACAAGTACCTGAGGGAAGAGGTGCGGGTGTTTAAGGAGAAGCCCATCATGGTTCGGATAAAGGCCAAAACCATGGCGGTCACGTCCTACGCCCCAAAGAACGGCTACAGACCGGCCCAGCTGGAGCAGGGCCCCTACAGCTCCTACTTCCCCCCAAACTCCTACCAGCAGCCATGCCCCGCCCACATGACCTACGACCTGACCAATGAGGCCTGGGCTACGGCCGCATCGGGGTTCACAGACTGTGCTGAGGTCAGAGACTGGCCCTGTGTTCTAGATCTCATACTCTTTCTCTTTCTCTATTCTACATACTACATCTGACCATAAAAGGAATCTAGTTAGGATGCAGTATGCTACAATTGGGACATACTTTAACTTATTTATTTCATCATAACATTGCGCCTCGATCTTACCTCTTGCTTTTATATCCGTCACATCCCCGTTTGTTTTCATATGGAGTATTGTTTTCAAATCTCGGCCGGATCTAGTAGAAATCCGGGTATTTCTAACCAATCTGCACATCCTAAATCTTTTTTCTGCCATACTAAATAGTAGATAGAATGCGGATTGGAGCGCAGCCTGGATTTACTATTGCGTCAGTATACTGTTGTTGGTCACGGCTCATTGAATGTGTGAATAGTAACTCCGGTCCCTTTGTATCTTGTTGACTGTTGTTGTTTCTGTCACCAGGCTTCAACAATGATGACTGACTTCATGAATGGGTTCTCAGCCTCTTCCATCTTCAAACCTCACACCCCACACAGGCCCAGGTAGCTGCTCAGCATTCTCTTGGCCATTTGTATTGTAATAAAAGCCGATAATGTATTAACTTGCCAGTGACATAATAACCTGTTGCCTGTAATGTAGAATAGGGGTGTTTTTGTGGTTAGGTCTTTATGCAGTTATTTGAGAAAGGCAATAGTAAGGAAATGTGATACTTTACAGCCAATAAAACAAAGTTAAATAAAGTGATGTAAGTATATTATTACATTATCAGCTCCCGTTATGAAATGTTTAAAGGAGTTTTTAAAAATCTGGCCAATATTGTTATAATCCGCTAATAAATATCTTATAAACTTATTGTCAGATGTATTTCCGGCTGCTACATGTCTTTTCACCACAGCAGTAAAGCCTGTCGGTCTGTTCATAATGTCGGTGTGATACTCATGTCTTCCAGGAGAGGCTCGCGGTGGTCCAGCTCAGGGGACCGCTGGCAGACCAATCAGAACGGCTCTCCCGGGTCATGTGACGCGGCGGCTCCAGGCGAGCGCTCCTCCTCCCCTCTTCGGCCCGGGAGAGGACGCTCGAGAGGGAACACACGCAGACCCAGCAGAGGGGCGCGCATGGAGCCCAACAGACAGGTGGCCCAGGCCTCCTCTGACCGCGGCAGGTAAGGGGAACAACACAGCACAAGCATCTTAGAGTGGCAAATGCACCAATTTATTTATTGTAGTTTTTTTCTTTCACACAATCAAACAAACACCTGCACCATCACACCATGTTAAACATCAAACAAGAAAAACAAAACAGAAATAAAACAATAAAATGATCCCATGTTAAATGCACCAGAGTTGGTTTGAATCAGAATGGACAGGTTAGGAGTGGGCAGAAGGTCACATGATGCAGCTGGTAAAATAAGAAAATTAATAAATGAATTCATTTTATTGTTAGTTTTTATTTTTGGGATGTGATTTAACCTATGTTATTTATATATTAATATTAAAAAAAAAGTTTTTTCGTGATGATTTTTGGTGTTCAAACTAAAATAACCAAAACGTTTTTATTTTTTTTGATAAATTCAAAATAAATAAAATATATTGACACAAGTAGAAAATAAGAAAAGGAAACAGTAGAACCAACCAATTAAAAAACAAAAATATTGATTGTCTAAACGGTGGGTTGATTTTTGTGAATTATTATGCTATAAGTAATACCTAATAATCAATAGTGTTTGTGTAGTAGCAGCCATGGGGGAAGTAATGAATGGAGGGGTTTAGCTGTAGACTTCTACTGTACACACACTGACTGCAGAAGGGTAAATCAGTGTTGAGTCTGCACTGCAGTAACATAACTGGTGTGTGTGTGTGTGTGTGTGTGTGTGTGTGTGTGTGTGTGTGTGTGTGTGTGTGTGTGTGTGTGTGTGTGTGTGTGTGTGTGTGTGTGTGTGTGTGTGTGTGTGTGTGTGTGTGTGTGTGTGTGTGTGTGTGTGTGTGTGTGTGTGTGTGTGTGTGTGTGTGTGTGTGTGTGTGTGTGTGTGTGTGTGTGTGTGTGTGTCGCAGGAGAGGAAACTTCAGCCAGAGGAGGAGAGACAACCCACGCTCCTGGGACAGATCTGCTGGAACCAATCGGGTAAGTAGACTCTGTGTGTGTGTGCGCTGTTGTGAGGGGTGCCAACCAGATCTCTCTCTTGACATATAAAATTGATTTGTGATATTTTAAGTTCGGGGCGACTGTGGCTCAGGTGGCAGAGCGGGTCGGCCGATGATCAAAAGGTTGGAGGTTCGATCCCCGCCCTGCCACCTGTGTCATAGTTGTTGTGTCCTTGGGCAAGACACTTAACCCACCTTGCCTCGTGTGAATGTCGATAGTTAGCCTGCTATCGGTGTATGAATGTGTGTGTGAATGGTAACGTGGGAAAGGAAAACAGGTCTCCCTTGCAAAAGAGTCTTCGGTCTCAATGGGATTTACCTGTATAAATAAAAAGGTTAAAAAAGTTAAGTGTAGTTATTTAAAATCACTATTACCCTAAACTGTGTGTGTGTGTGTAGGGCGCAGCAAATCAGTCTCCTCCCCGTGAGCCGTCTCCTCCTCTGGAGCTGGGCCTGACCAGCTTCCCTCCTCTCCAACCGGCTAACGCTGCTGCCATAGCAACACTACCTGCAGCTAACAGCAACGTTAAGGTAACCAAGTCTCTCTCCCACACACACACACACACACACACACACACACACACACACACACACACACACGGTTCTTCTGACTCTAATGCAACATACTTCAAACTCCAGACCGTGTAAGACTTTAACACACACACACACACACACACACACACACACACACACACACACACACACACACACACTCACACTCACACTCACACTCACACACACACACACACACACACACACACACACACACACACACACACACACACACACACAGATGTCTGAAGTGTCTTGTGCTCATCACAGAGTCCAGTCAGAAGCAGCAGCCCGTGTGTATCAGTGCCGGCAGACTCACCAGAGCTTCAGGCAGACGAGCAGCAGTAAGTTTCACTCATACATGGTTTAGATTTATGTGATCTAATTCTCTGTTTCTACGTTTGTGATGGAATATGCACAAGCCTCTCCACTTTGCTATATGGACCTGTGTCTGCAACAAAGCTGTATTATACTGTTGAACTTTGATCAGCTGTCCAGTTGCCATGGTGCCAGCTGTGCCCTGACTGTGTGAGTGTGTTGCACTGTGTAGTGAGTGTGTTGTGTTGTTCTCCATAGGAACGTGAAGGAGCTGACAGAGGAGATCACAGAGGCCAAACCAGCCACGCTCACACCAGAACCAACTACAGTAAGACTAAAGCAACACTTTACAAACCAGAGGGTGAAGAAATGAAAGCAGTGTTTGTATGTTTCATAGATAACCAATGGCCGATAGATGAATAGATTTTTGATAAGCCTCTCTGAGCCCAGATTGGTGATGTAAGATGGAGAGTTGATAGTTTAGTTGAGTGCACGTAAAGCGTATCAGGTATTTATAAGGTAAAGGTGTTTGACACTGTGCTCTGGTTGGTGTGCAGGAGTCCAAGCGTCTGAGCTACGCCCAGATCTGCCAGAGAGCGTCTCCCAGTGAGCCTGCTGTGTCCGGTGACGCCCCCGCCCCTCCAGAGGCAGAGCTCCAGCCCCCCCCAGCCTACCCGGGACAGGCCTCCAGTCCTGCTCTAATGCCACGGTGATCAGTCTGCCTGGAGGGAAAAGACACTTGTTTTGTTTTTCTGTTGTCCCATGGGACGTCACATTAAGCTGATTAAGCCTGATTTATTGTACTGTCCTTATCACACAAACCAGCCTCACACTATGAGGAATAATCTGACACAGTGGCGTTGTAATTCATATTCCAGTAAGAATCAAATAGTAGAATGTAGGTGGTATGGGTCTTTAAAGGGATCCCATTCATAAACACAACGTAACATTACCTGTGGTGGGATGGGCAGGTGTGGGGTCTGTAACCACTAAGCCATCGTTTTCAGTTTTAAGAGAAATGAACTCTTAATATGTAAATGTTGATCTGCTACTTTCCGTTAGTTTTTATTTCTTGGTTTCTAGTTGAGAGCAGTTTATTAATAGCCAGGTTCCATTTTGATTTAGTCTTGTTTTAGCGGATGGCTCCACTGGCGCTTCTCTTCCTGTTCTTTGTGTGTGTTTGATGTTTTTCTCGCTGTACAGGATGTTCCGCCATGATTCTTTTTTTTTCGATACATCGGTGTTATTCTTTAGTCCACAGGGCTGTGGGCACACGTGATGCTTTGTCTCTAAATATTAGTCCTGCCCTCCCAGCCAGCTTCCATTTTCAGACGTTGGAGAGATGTCCGTGCCTGTAACGAAACCAACGGTCACCGTGAGTTAGTGAGAACTTCCCCTTTAGAAAGCACTTAATGTCAAAACTGCATGATTTTTTTTTTTTTTTTCATTTTTAGACTTTAATTTTATTTGATGTCATGTTTATTTATGTTGGATGGGAGTGTTTTAGTGTGTTAAAGCCCCGTTTAGAGAAGGAAATCTAGCTGACGTACCTCAGGGTCAAAATGTCCAGTGTTTAGTGAAAGGATTCTCATTTTCAGGTCGTCGCATTAAGAGGATATACTTTGTGTTGGGTGTAGGAGGTCATTTACCGCACAGAAGTTACATCTGTATTTCAGAACTTTAATTTGATTTTACTGAGTTTATTGCTCATTTGTTCAAAATATAAATTTTTTAAATGTAAAACAGTTGTCATGGACAAAGAGTAGGCATAGTTGTGGCACATGTTACTTTGTCTGTACAGATGTACATATTATTGAACAAATATTAAAAGTGCCTTTCAAGTTAAAAGTTTGTTTTGTGTGTTAATATTGGTAATCGGTTGAGCATTTTTCTCTTGACCATTTCTCAAAATATTCTAGTACACATTTTAAAAAAAAAAAAAGTTTTTTATGTGTATATTTGTGTGAAGCTTTTAAACCATACAAGACATTATCTGCTGTACATTTATGTTTAAATGTTTCCCTAAAGTCTAAACTAACAAATGATGTTCACACCCTCGGTAGTAGTTCCTTCTTCCAACCAGCAGATGGCAGACCAGCCCCATTGGAAAGCTTGTTACTCCATTATGAGGCCCCAGCACTTGTTTACAGTGAGGATGATTTGATTCCTGGGAGGCTGCTGCAGGCCTAATGAATGTTCAGAATAATACTAATGAAAGACTCTGAATTAGAAGAACAAATTGACGCTCACTTATGTGTCACTGCCACATTAGGCCGGTTCACTCACACTGGACCGCTTGACCTTTTAATATTAATCTCATTATTTTTTTGGGGCTTTATTTTCCACATGCAGATGTTAGATAAAGAATGACCACACCAAAAGGGAATTGGCCAGAGCTGTGGAAAAGACAGGCTAACATTGCCTCATTGAAAACAGCTGTGCAGACAGTGTTTGGCTTGAAAAACCAAAATAAATCTGTTTCCAGAAAGTAGGAAGCTCACAGTGTTGTCAGAGAGGCCCATCTCTTCTACAAGTGAACAATGGACACAAGGGTTGCGTTCCGAATCGCATACTTTCTACTATATAGTATGTAGAAAAAAGATTTAGGATGTCCCGATTCTTGTGGCCAGATTTAGGATGGTTAGAAGTACCCGGATGTCCTACTTCATGCGGCCAAGATTGTTAGTGTTGAAAACTGCATCCTATTTGGGCGATGTTTTCTGTAGAATTGCTCCATTTTAAAAGAGTATTCTTATTCCTAAACTGGCATGTTATGTATCCATTTGGTTGTGTATGTATCGGTGACATTGTGGTTTGATGAAATGAATTATGAAACTAAATTTAAGGAGATCATGAAAAAGGTTGTTGCTAAAAGCGTCAGAAAATTGTGAATTTCTGCTCAGATTTCCACCAAGGGAGCTACTGTATGTGTGTATAACTTAACACTTTAGGTACTTATTTTAACTCCCGATTTAATCTGTTACACGACAAAACATAAAGATTTTTTAGCTTCATAAGATGCTTTCTTTTTATTTTAAACTTAATCGTTTGAATAGTATATATATTTGAAAATATAAATTTAATTTTGAAAAGGTTTGGTTAGTAAATAAACAAATAGCCTAAGTACAAATGAAAAACTTTAATGTTTTTTATTGGCAAAATATTATGGACAAAAATTACGGCAAGAAAAAACGCCACATATATATATTTATTTAATTTTTTTATATTTTTATTTATTTATTGTTGATGAAAACTCCACCGTCACCCTGTGCTGTATGTAGGTGTGGTTGCTCAGTCTCTCGCTTCGCCCCCTGCCGGTGATGACGTGCACCTCCTCCGCCTCCTCCTTCCTCCGTAGAGTCACGTGACGTCACACCAGCGGCAAGAAGCTGCAAACGGCTGTGACTGAGAGCGCGAGCCTCATCACCACCATCAATAACCAACGGTCCAACGCTAACCCAACTGAACCAACCGCCCCTAACCGCCGAGCGACAAACTGAGGGGCTTTTACTATGGCGGCCCTCCGTTAAAAAAAACAACAACCAAACGCCAGATTTATTTATCTTCTTTGTTCTCCGACTCGACGCCTCGTAGTCTTTTGGTTTTGAGCGCCGCCGTCAAAGAGCACAGCAGCTACGGGCGAGAGGAGGAGGAGGAGGAGTAGCGACTAGCAACGGCTGGCTTCTTGGACCGACCGACCGGGGAGGACTACGTGTTTTCTGCGGTACAAGCCACGACGAATGGCGGACCGAGAGGCGTCGCCGATACCGCTGGAGATCAGAGCCAGGCTCGCTGAGCTGGAGCTGGAGCTGTCAGAGGGTAAGAAATTCATCAATTAATCAAACGTAGCCTCCTTCGTTTGAACTCGTTATCCTCGTTATCTCATCACCATCATTATCATCACCACCACACCAAGGGCGTAGGTTTTGTTCCAGCATTAAGAGGGACACACACCATACACACCACACACACACCGCACAACACTTAATATCCTGCATTTTTGGTGACATTTTATGCACCAATTTGTGCCTTTTCTGCATTGAGCCGGAGCTTGGCAAGGTTACGATGGTACGGTCCACTTTAGGGGTGTGTGAAATCGCAGGGAAATATCTAGTTACACATAAGAACGGATATATACATGTTTCCTCCCCTGAACTGTTATTTTAACCTCTTCTTAGGGAAGAAGGGGGTTGTGTTTCATATTTTTTTTGAGGGGGACAAATGTACCTCTTCTAAATAACGGGGACATATCTCCCGAATCCCCCCAAAATCTACGCATATGCTACGATCACCACCATCCACATTGGAGCCTTTCCCTACTAACGGAATCTAACCGTTCATTCCTGAGGCCCCCACCTCCCTCCTCCTCCCATCCAGATGTTTGTGAGCCAGGGACCGGGCCTGGCCAGCTCTGTGTAGCCGGGAGAGAGTGAGTGCAGAGCGGATACACACTGCGGGATTTGACCGCTGCTCTTTGTCTCGGAAAAACACACGTTCGCTACGTTTTTGGTCCGAAAACCAACACGTTGTTTGACCTTGAGATGTTGACACTATCAGCCGAGCCGAGCCTACCTGTGTGTGTGTGTGTGTGTGTGTGTGTGTGTGTGTGTGTGTGTGTGTGTGTGTGTGTGTGTGTGTGTGTGTGTGTGTGTGTGTGTGTGTGTGTGTGTGTGTGTGTGTGTGTGTGTGTGTGTGTGTGTGTGTGTTTAATAATAGCATAGCGATGCAACGCTGCGTGACAGAGCACAGCACAGAAGGGGCAGTACTGGCGTCTGATGGCGTGTGATCTCGTGTGTATTTGGGCCTAGAACATAAGGATGAGGATGCTTCGGATTTGGAATATTTTTTCACGCACACCCCCCACCCCTCCCATTCGTACCCCCCCTCTCCCCCCACCAAATTTCCATACAACAAACACACACTTTTCTTCCATGGGCCATTTCATCCCAATCACAGCGATGCACCCGGCTGTTGTTTCAGTATAACCCATCTTCTGCCTTATATAATGGATGGAGATGGCATATTTTATTCATACAGGCTTTGCGATGGGCCTACATACATAGTGAGTGAGGACTCCTGGATAGATAGTGACACGTGCTGGATATGAGCCACCCTGTTGCCTTGAAAATGTCCATTTATTGAGGATACGTCTTGTGCTGGTGTCTGTTTGCTATTCTGTGTTGCAGTGTACAAGGTGTATTTGTGTTTTGTCGCAGTAAACTAGGGTTCATTAAATTGTTTTGCTTTGCAGAAGGAATACGATATTGTGTGTGTGTGGAAAGCTGTTGATTCAGATTTACCCGTGTGTCACTTTGGTTGCGTTCCGAATCGCATACTTTCTACTATATAGTATGTAGAAAGAAGATTTAGGATGTCCTGATTCTTGTGGCCAGATTTAGGATGGTTAGAAGGACCCGGATGTCCTACTTCATGCGGCCAAGATTGTTAGTGTTGAAAACTGCATCCTATTTGGGCGATTCTGACCCACAATCCAGTGCGCACGTGAAGTGACGTCACATCGACGAAGCCTCCATATGAAAACAAACGGGGACGCGACGGATATAAAAGCAAGAGGCAAGATCAAGGCGCAATGTTATGATGAAATAAGAGAGTAAAGTATGTCCCAATAGTATGCCTACTGCATCCTAACTAGATTCTTTTTATCGTCGGATGTAGTATGTAGAATAGAAAAAAGAAAGAGTATGCGATTCGGAACGCAACCTTTGTTTTTGGCAGGTCTGCAAAAATCTGCAGTGGATCCACTTGCCTCACCTGCACTACTGTAGTGTGTAAGCAGAAGATACACTGTTTTTAATAGAGTAATTTAGCAAGAAAATTGGTTAGATTTAAGAATATGCTGCCTTTTGAACCCATAACATTAGCGTTAGTCTTTGAGTCCCACGATGGCAGTGAAACCTGGATACATCAAACTGTCCCTCATCATTCATATACAAGATTTTATTTTCTCACTCTCACCGCAGTAACACACACACACACACACACACACACACACTGCTACACACACACACACACAGTCTCACACACACACACAGTCACACACACACTGCAACACACACAGTCACACACACTGCAACACACACACACACACACACACACACACAGTCACACACACTGCAACACACACAGACACACACTGCAAAACACATACACACACACACACACTGCAACACACACACACACACTGCTACACACACACAGACACACTGCAACACACACACACTGCAACACACACCTGCAACACACACACTGCAACACACACACACACACACACACACACACACACACACACACTGCAACACACACACACACACACTGCAACACACACACACACACACACACACACGCAGAGGCTTAATCCACAGAGAGTGTTTATCGGTGCAGAACCTGCTGCGGCTGACAGATGTTATTAATGATGGAAACGGCAGGAGGAAGTGGAAACGTCACGCCCAGAACGTCAGACGGCATAAACCATCAGGTGTGTGTGTGTGTGTGTGTGTGTGTGTGTGTGTGTGTGTGTGTCTGTGTGTGTGTGTGTGTCTGTCTTTGTGTGTGTCTGTGTGTGTGTTTGTGTGTCTGTCTTTGTGTGTGTGTGTGTGTGTGTAGC
>NC_137225.1:25040355-25052855 GCF_949987685.1 Ammodytes marinus
AGGCCGCCATGTTTCTACAAAGACATATGGAAAGACTTGGTGCAGTGGTGGACTACACACCACACTTTTTATTGTCATTAAAAGAAACCAATTGTTAAATTCTCTTGCGACTTTAAAATAATTATGCGATTCAATAACACACACACACACACACACACACACCTCCCGCGGCGAGCAAACCCACTGACAGATTCACAATAAACCCAAACCACAGTCAGCAGTAATGTTGGCCTGCCATGTGGAATAGGACACAACAAATACTCATTATTAACTGAATGTTAAAAGTTTTGCCACCAGAAGTTGCCTAAGTTGACCTTTACCTGTGAAGGCGACTTTGGGCGACTGTGGCTCAGTTGGTAGAGCGGGTCGGCCGATGATCAAAGGGTTGGAGGTTCGATCCCCGCCCTGCCACTTGTGTCATAGTTGTTGTGTCCTTGGGCAAGACACTTCACCCACCATGCCTCGTGTGAATGTCGATAGTTAGCCTGCTGCTATCGGTGTATGAATGTGTGTGTGAATGGTAACGTGGGAAAGGAAAACAGGTCTCCCTTGAAAAAGAGTCTTCGGTCTCAATGGGATTCACCTGTAGAAATAAAGGTTAAAAAAAAACTGAGCTCATTACAATGAACATAATCAGAGTTGAAACGTAATTTGGTTGCTGATTGAATTTGAATGAAGGAATTGTAATAAGTTTGGTCAGCGGTGATTAGCTTTTTAACCTTTTGAGAAAACTCTAAAGTGAACCTGACGTCTCCACAAAGCTTAACACAACTCACACATACATTTATAATGGTCAAGATGTTCAAGATGGTTCATTTTTTCATATGCAATTACATTATATTCGACAATTACAACAGCAGAATGGCAATTGGCAATTACATTTTTTAACCTCTGGCCGCCTTAATCAAGAGAAGGAAATTAAGAAAAATGTATAATCGAAACATACAACTGAAGAGAACCACCAAAATTCTGTAAAAAAAGAAAGCGTGTGTGTGTGTGTGTGTGTGTGTGTGTGTGTGTGTGTGTGTGTGTGTGTGTGTGTGTGTGTGTGTGTGTGTGTGTGTGTGTGTGTGTGTGTGTGTGTGTGTGTGTGTGTGTGTGTGTGTGTGTGTGTGTGTGTGTGTGTGTGTGTGTGTGTGTGTGTGTGTGTGTGTGTGTGAGTGATACAATGAGATCATGGTACAAAACTAATGACTCCATCTGTCGAACTTGGATGGTTTTACTGTTTGCGTTGGAGTCCCATATTTTTTGAAAGGGAACATGAGCAGAGAGTTTAAAACATAACGACATATCACATGACATAATGGCTTTTGAAACACTCGCTGTTTTTTTAAGATATTTTTTTGGCATTTTTATGCTTTATTGATAGTGTAGAGACAGAGTTGAAATGGGGCAGAGAGGGGAGTGACATGCAGAGAACGACCGCGGGCTGGAATCGAACCCGGGTCCGCTGCTGGCCGAGGCCCATGGGGGGGGGACGCCCTACCAACTGAGCTAAGGGCGCCCCCTACACTCGCTGTTTTTAATAAAAATGTTTACTAGTAAATGATTAACTTTTCCGTTAGGTTGTTACCATCTTGAGCAAGTTAGTTTGCGGACAAATTTTGTATTAATCTTTCAAACCCACGATACTCTCTTATTTTAAGTCGCTATAAGACTATAATGTGCCAACTTTTAGTTTTTTGACTAATGAATTGGTTCGGTTTACACTATGTAATGTTAGCGTTGTATGAATGTTTCCTGTGTGTTAGCCTAGCCTGTTTATTAGCATGTTCATGTTGTGTCAATGGTCAATATATCCAATAACAGCGCTCACTGACTGTCTCTAGGCCTGTGTGTTAGCCTAGCTTGTTTATTAGCATTGCTCATGTTGTGTCAATGCGTTTAATAGCATCACTCACTGACTGCCACTAGGTCTGTGTGTTAGCCTAGCTTGTTTATTAGCATGCTCATGTTGTGTCAAAGGTCAATATATTGACTGTCCCCAGGCCTGTGTGTTAGCCTAGCTTGTATATTAGCATTGCTCATGTTGTGTCAATGCATTTAATAGCATTGTTTATTAGCTTGTCTATTAGCATGCTCATGTTGTGTCAATGCATTTAATAGCATTGTTTATTAGCTTGTCTATTAGCGTGCTCATGTTGTGTCAATGCGGTTAATAGCATCACTCACTGACAGTCACTAGGCCTGTGTGTTAGCCTAGCTTGTATATTAGCATTACTCATGTTGTGTCAATGCATTTAATAGCATTGTTTATTAGCTTGTCTATTAGCATTGCTCATGTTGTGTCAATGCGGTTAATAGCATCACTCCCTGACTGTCCCCAGGCCTGTCTCCCCTGTGCTCAGACTCGTCGTCGGGCTCAGAGGAGGAGGCTGGTTGCCCCGGAGACATGGAACACTGGATGAGCCGCCCGTCATCCCAGCTAGGCCCCTCCCACTCCCACCTGGGCTCCACCTCCTCCTCCTCCTCCTCCACGCAGAGCGGGGGCAGCGGCAACGCGGGCAGGCTGGCCGACTCCCTGGCACACACACACATCTCACACCTCACACACTCGCACCTCGCACACACACACCTGGGCCACCAACACCAGCACCTCTCCCAGTCGCACCACGGTAAGATTCTAGTCACACAGGCACGCACACACACGAACGCACGCACACACACACACACACACACACACATGCACGCACACACACACACACACACACACACATACTTTTACACCACGGTAAGACTCTAGGTTTTGAAACGCTGGTTGCTCAAGTTCAAGTTAAAGTAGCTACGAGGAACTTTCAAATATTTCTGAAACAGTCTCATTTTTCCTCTGATGATCATAAATTACATGTAACAGCAAACGAGACCATCAGTGCAAATAATGCTATTTTTATATAGTTTTTCTTAATGCCTTTGTCATGGGTATATGCTGGAACAACAGCTGGCGTAGTAAAAACACTACCGCAAGGGGGCGCTAGAATTAACACACACTGAAAGTTCCTCGGAGCACCTTTAAAGTAGTCTATTGTCATATCATTGTAGGTCAGACAACAATGCAAGGATATTTAGGTAGCACGCCCAGAGACATAATAACGTTCTACTGACTGTGGCTCAGTTGGTAGAGCGGGTCGGCCGATGATCAAAGGGTTGGAGGTTCGATCCCCGCCCTGCCACCTGTGTCATAGTTGTTGTGTCCTTGGGCAAGACACTTCACCCACCTTGCCTCGTGTGAATGTCGATAGTTAGCTGCTGCTATCGGTGTATGAATGTGAGTGTGAATGGTAATGTGTAAATGGGAACAGGTCTCCCTTGCAAAAGAGTCTTCGGTCTCAATGGGATTTACCTGTATAAATAAAGGTTAAAAAAAGAAAAAACACTTACAGTAACATCTGTCCCAGTCACACCACAGTAAGAATCACCGCTGGTTGGGTTTGTGTAGCGCTAGGGTTAGAGCAAGGCAGCAAGCACTAAACTGCTTCTGCTATTGATTGCTATTCACTCTGACATCACTCCACTAATGCATGTCTATAGGTCCTGTGTGTGTGTGTGTGTGTGTGTGTGTGTGTGTGTGTGTGTGTGTGCGCGTGCGTGCGAGAAAATGAAATTACTCCGTGAGGGATTAATAAAGTGCTTTGTCTTGTTCCATATAGACTGTGTAGTATCTCACTGTCTTCACCTCTGCTTCTGCACTGCTGCCACTTTAAAGGTCACCTCTTATTCAAAGTGAACATTATCGGTCCACTCCCCGCCCGCTGTGACTACAGGCTCCCAAAGTATGAGCGAAAAACAACCCTCTCTATTTTTTTTCTACACCTCCACCTTTCTGAAAACCTGTCTTCAAAAAACCCCCAGTCAGATTTCTCTCCCCATATGATGTAATTAGGGGAGAAGTTTGGGGTTCAGTGTCTTGCTCAAGGACACAATGGTAGAGATGGTGGGCACAATAGATAGTAATAGCAGCCACCACTAGTTTTACTACTAACACCCTCCTGTCCAGTGCCGGGGATCCAACCAGAGACCTCATGGTTACTGGGAGGAGGAACCAGAGACCTCATGGTTACTGGGAGGAGGAACCAGAGACCTCATGGTTACTGGGAGGAGGAACCAGAGACCTCATGGTTACTGGGAGGAGGAACCAGAGACCTCATGGTTACTGGGAGGAGGAACCAGAGACCTCATGGTTACTGGGAGGAGGAACCAGAGACCTCATGGTTACTGGGAGGAAGAACCAGAGACCTCGTGGTTACTGGGAGGAGGAACCAGAGACCTCATGTTTACTGGGAGGAGGAACCAGAGACCTCATGGTTACTGGGAGGAGGAACCAGAGACCTCATGGTTACTGGGAGGAGTAACCAGAGACCTCATGGTTACTGGGAGGAACTAGAGACCTCATGGTTACTGGGAGGAAGAACCAGAGACCTCATGGTTACTGGGAGGAAGAACTAGAGACCTCATGTTTACTGGGAGGAGGAACCAGAGACCTCATGGTTACTGGGAGGAGGAACCAGAGACCTCATGGTTACTGGGAGGAGGAACCAGAGACATCATGGTTACCGGGAGGAGGAACCAGAGACCTCATGGTTACCGGGAGGAGGAACCAGAGACCTCATGGTTACCGGGAGGAGGAACCAGAGACCTCATGGTTACCGGGAGGAGGAACCAGAGACCTCATGGTTACTCGGAGGAAGAACCAGAGACCTCATGGTTACTGGGAGGAGGAACCAGAGACCTCGTGGTTACTGGGAGGAAGAACCAGAGACCTCGTGGTTACTCGGAGGAAGAACCAGAGACCTCATGGTTACTCGGAGGAAGAACCAGAGACCTCATGGTTACTCGGAGGAAGAACCAGAGACCTCATGGTTACTCGGAGGAAGAACCAGAGACCTCATGGTTACTGGTCAGCCCTCTTTCCTCTAGGCCATCCTACCATCGGAGGTATGATGTCAGTATTCCTCAGTCTTGATGTGTTAACACGTTGTATCTTCTGGCCCCAGGCATCGGCCACCTGTCCCTGAAGAGGAAGGGTGTTCTGAGTGTAGCGGAGAACGGAGGCTCTCTGAGAAGGTCCTGTGAGTTTGGATCTGACATGCTGTGGCCTCCGCCGCTGGAGTCGGACGGTAAGAACTACTTCATGAAGGAATAACTTTTCACAGACATAGATTCATTATTTTCTGGTCAATTTTTTGGGGATTATTGAGTTTTAATGAGCTGGTGAGGTTTTTCCTTATGAGCCCCCAACGTACGCACGCATAGGCACGCTTGCTTGCTTTCTCTCTCTCTCTCTCTCACGCACTCACTCACTCACTCACTCACTCACTCACTCACTCACTCACTCACTCACTCACTCACTCACTCACGCACGCACACACGCACTCACTCTCACGCGCACACACATGCAAACACACAATTGTACTTTAAATGGACAGTCTCCATTCAAGATTCAATTCAGTGCAGGACTTTATAGGGCTTTATAATCACATGAAAACAGACCTCCTACAGGTTTACAGTTCACACATTTTAATATTGATTTAAGGACAAACTGAGTGAGCGACAAAAAACGATGGCTCCCAGTAAAGGTTTTGTTTTGATCCTTCATCTGTTTGAACTGTGTTTCTATTGATCTCGGGACATTACAAGTTATCGACAAGCATTCACTTATAAAATGAATTGATCACTTACTTATTCCAGGATTTTCGTATTGAAGAAAACGGTTAAATGTCAAAAGCACCATGAACGGTGCTCTAAATTGAAGTGTGTGTACTCAAAGGCTGCAGTACTTTTAAGCCGATATTGTGTTGAATAGATGAGACACTCAATCACTCCGTGTGTGTGTGTGTGTGTGTGTGTGTGTGTGTGTGTGTGTGTGTGTGTGTGTGTGTGTGTGTGTTTATGTGGCAGGGAATGAGCATCATCCTGAAGTGTTAATTTGTCCATAATGGCCATAAAACGAGGCCCTTGACAAACAGTACAGTCATAGATATGAACAATGAGTCACCACTAGCTGTGTGTGTGTGTGTTTTTTAGATTTACATTTTGATTGGTTTGAACACATACATTAAAATACAAAACAATACACCATAAAACACAAAAAATATATATTTCACATAGAAAGAGAAATCAGAAAGTGAGTGAGTGACTGACTGACTGACTGACTGACTGACTGACTGACTGACTGACTGACTGACTGACTGACTGACCTAGTGAGTGAGTGAGTGTGTAATTGACTGAGTGAGTGAGTGAGTGAGTGAGTGAGTGTTTAAGGAAACCTCACCAGGTCATTAAAACTCAATAATGCAAAAATTAAACTTCAGTTAAATTTCAGGCTAAAACAACTTTTTACGAAAAGGAATACAAAATATTATCAAAAACAAACTACTACATGTCATTTACTTGAAAGTACCGTTCTCTCCCCCATCCGCCCCCCCCCCCCCCATCCAGAGAACCACACGGCCCCCCCTGACGTGACGGGCTACTCCTCTGACTCCTCCCACTCTCGCCCAGAGCGCCACCACATGTCCAACATGGGAACTATCGCCAGGAACACACAGAAGTACGGCAACGCAGAACGCATGGAGACCGGGGATGGTAAGAGTTACATGCTATACTGTACATACTAAGCTGTTTAGGTCGGTAGGATGTTCTGACTGTATGATGACCTTAAAGGTGCAGTGTGTAATATGACATCATCAAGAAAGTTCTACAAAGTTCTAGAATGCAACGCTCCCTGGGTAACCCCAACCCTTCAGAATAATGACAGAAGCTACAGTGGCCTTCAAGGACAAGAACAATTCTAAATTTTAAACAATGCACCTGATGACATTCCAACTATGACACTTTCAAGATGGCGGCACTAGGCCTTGGTCCAAGATATGCAGAAATATGGACGTATATGAGACCCTTTCTAAGGGAAAAAAAAATTATTCAAAACATTTTTTTCAGCTATTATGCACTAAATTAAATGTACTTATGGATATTATAATTACTTTCTACAAAATCTGCTCGGAAATAAAACCCAAAATTCTACACACTGCAGCTTTAAGCAATAAATACCACGCTTTCACTGCATTGTGATTACAACTCTGAAATGTGTTATTTTTTGAACTGTTTGAACATTCTATTTTTGGGTAAAAATCTAAAAAAATTTCAAGGTTTTGCAAAAAGTCAAGATTGCAAAACCAATATTTTTCTGCCATACCGTTCTAAGGGATATCCCCCCCCCCCCCTCCCTCTCACAAACACGCACACAGGATGTAACCACACAAAATGATTAATATTCAGAATATTCCTACATTGTCACTTTTACTAAAAGATAAATGTGTAGAACTCGAAAGTGAGCATGTCTCTAGAAAACTTGTTGAGCTGCTTTTGTTTAAAATTTAGTTAAAAAAATTCAATTATTTATTGCTTTATGTCATCATATACATTTATTAATGTTCAGAATATTCTATTGCCTTGCCATGTGTGAATGTCGATAGTTAGCCTGCTGCTATCAGTGTATGAATGTGTGTGTGAATGGTAACGTGGGAAAGGAAAACAGGTCTCCCTTGTAGAAGAGTCTTCGGTCTCGATGGGATTTACCTGTAGAAATAAAGGTTAAAAAAAAAAAAAAAATGTAACACATTTCAGAGCTGTAATCGTAATACAGTGAAGCAGTGGTAATTTTGCTAAAGTTATCATCATCCCGGGCCATGCCTAATGCTGTAAGAGTCATACTAAACCCCCCCTCCCCCCCCTCCCTCCTACACTGTGTCAAACATAGTCACAGTATTCTCCCTCTACCAGCCTGTGAATCTAAAGACGCTGAAGCCAAGTCAGGCCAGAAATAGAATCTCCTTAATCAGGCTGGGAGCTGGATTTGGACCCGCGCCTTAGAGAACCAGCAATTACACGCTGTCTGTTCATGTCACTCCCCGGGATGAACAGATTGGGATGTGTTTTTTTCTTTTTTTTTTATTATTATTATTATTATTTCTTCTTCTCTTTCCCTTTTATTGTCTTTTTAAGGAAACGCTGAATGAGCGCCCATGTTTCTTTTCTCAGCATGCCTCACACAAACACACAGACACAGTTAGAAATCAGAAGTCTGAGGTCTGGTTGTGTTCCGAATCGCATACTTTCTACTATATAGTACGTAGAAAGAAGATTTAGGATGTCCAGATTCTTGTGGCCAGATTTAGGATGGTTAGAAGTACCCGGATGTCCTACTTCATGCGGCCAAGATTCTTAGTGTTGAAAACTGCATCCTATTTGGGCAATTCTGACCCACAATCCAGTGCGCACGTGAAGTGACGTCACATCGACGAAGCCTCCATATGAAAACAAACGGGGATGCGACGGATATAAAAAGCAAGAGGCAAGATCAAGGCGCAATGTTATGATGAAATAAGAGAGTAAAGTATGTCCCAATAGTATGCCTACTACATCCTAACTAGATTCTTTTTATCGTCGGATGTAGTATGTAGAATAGAAAAAAGAAAGAGTATGCGATTTGGAACGCAACCTGTGTTTCACATTCAATTCTTTTTTTATACTGTATACACTAGGATCATATATTAATCTGAGTCACTTTTTTACATGTACAACATCATACACAATATAAACAAAACAAAAACAAAAACAAAATTCAATTATTGTGTAGAAGATTTGAAGCAGCAGTTTGGCCCTGATAGAATGATAAAGTATGGTGGAGTGTTTTTTGACACTACACCATGAAAGCAGTTTTCCAATAGATGCTGAAAATGATCATAATATGTTCTCAAAGTGAATAATGAAAATTCACTGTGAGGAAGTAGCCCCCCTCAAACCCTTTCCCCTGACCCCCATGTGTGTGTGTGTGTGTGTGTGTGTGTGTGTCCGTGTGTGTGTGTGTGTGTGTGTGTGTGTGTGTGTGTGTGTGTGTGTGGTCCTTGCAGGCGTTCCGGTCAGCAGTCGTGTCTCAGCTAAGATCCAGCAGCTCGTGAGCACGCTAAAGCAGCCGCGCAGGCCGCCACTACGAGAGTTCTTTGTGGATGACTTTGATGAACTCCTGGAGGGTTAGACACTTCTTCTGCATGACTCCTGTGATCCCGTCTGTCTGCCTGTCTGTCTGTCTGTCCCTCGGTCTGTCTGACTGTCTGTCGGACTGTCTGTCTGTCTGTCTGTCTGTTTGATTTGAGTTTCACTGTGTTTTTATCATCCAATCTGTTTTCATACTTGGGAGACATGACTGAAATGGTTCATTTAAAAGGTGCTATGAGGAACTTTTAAATATCTCTGAAACAGTCTCATTGTTCCTCTGATGATCATAAATTACATGTAACAGCAAACGAGACCATCAGTGCAAAGAATGCTATTTTTATATAGTTTTTCTTAATGCCTTTGTCATGGGTATAATTAAACTAGTGTATGTGCGATTTGTGTTCAGGTATTGAGATTCGCCCCATTCTGTCAAGCTGTGAAACAAGGCTTTGTGAAGAGGGGCGGGGGGGGGGGGGGGCGGGGGGGGAGAAAGAAAAAAAATATGCTGAAAGAAAACATCTTCACTACATTTATCCGACAGCTTTAGTTACTTTAATAATAATAATAAATAATAATGATAATGGATTGGACTTATTTAGCGCTTTTCTAGGCACTCAAAGCGCTTTACCGGGTTCCATGTTCCATTCATTCACACACAGTCATACCGATGTATCATTTAAAGTGATACTTTACAAAGAAATTGTAGGAAATTTCTGCATATGTTGTTGTTTTCTTTAGAAATATTTATTTGTAAAGTACTAAAGTTCCAAGCAGAGACAAACCCTATGTTCCAAATCACATACTGTACACATACATTCTTTTTACCATAGTACATACTAAAGCATGCTGGTTTGGACACTGCACAATGCGACTGGATATTATTAGGACATCTGGGCATTGCTGGCATACTGCATTTGACATGCATGGATTAGGGGCATACCAAATAATTTTTTTCTGGCATAGTAAATAGCATGGAATTATGGGTAGATTTAGTTTAGATCCTTTAGATGTCCTATTTCCTATTTTTCCTATTTATAGATTGAAGTACATTTCTATCATACAGTTCAGTCATAGATATCATTATTTACATGTACACACAGCACATCAATGAAGTGACAGCATGTTCTCCATCTTGTCTCATATCTCCCTGGTGAATAGACGAGCGCTCAGAAAGACTCGGGGAGTGATGAAAGCAGATATCCCTCCACGGGGACTAAAGTCAGAGAGCCAGCAGCAGCACAGAATGATGGAGAGAATTCTGGAGCAGCTTGTGTAGAGCAGAGGGAGAGAGAGGGGGAGAGAGAGAAGGGGAGAAATGGAAGGGGAGAGAGAGAGAGAGCTGGGAATGCCACAGTGAAAGGATGTTTTGGATAGTGTAAGCAGAGAGTGGGACATGAAGACAGTAGGTCTCTGATGGGGATGGGCTCAGTAATATTAATACAATTAACCAAAAGAAAAAAAAATATTAATTTTTTTTTTTTTTTGGAAAATGTACTCTAAATAAATAGTTTATTATTTATTTTGATGCTTAATTGCTTTATCTTGAACACCTTAATCTGAATCAGAATCAAATGTATTGTCGGGTAGGTTCTTCTCACACACACGGAATTTGCTGAGATGCACAAAATAAAGATAGAATTAACATAAACCCTAAAGAATAAAAGAATAAGACATAAATAGATATGAATAGAATATTTACAAAGAGAGAAATATGTGCCAAATGTTCTATTTTAGAAACAAAGGAGCCGTACAGATGTGATGTGTGAACAAGATCAAAAGTGTGCCATGAAACACAGATTAGCATAAACATCCACATCTGTCTCTCACACCTGTGTCTGTGAAGAATGAAAGAGGCGTATGGAGGGCTACATCACACACCTGGTATATGGGACACACAGCATTTTAAAATATACAGCTCTGGAAAAAAATAAAGAGACCACTCCAAATGTTCACTGTCTCTTGTTTTTACTATTTATAGGCATACGTTTGAGTAGAATGAACATTTTGGTTTTATAATATAAACTACTGACAACATTTCTGACCATATTCACAATAATGATATTGTCATTAAAGAGCATTTTCAATAAGTAATGTATAGAGATGAAGATTGAAGAAAAATCCAGACTGGTCTCTTTATTTTTTTCCGGGGCTTTATATTGTAGGATTCAGGAGCCTGGATATCAGCTGTTTGTTCTGCTCTCACCGTCTGGCAGTGTTTTCTATATCTGTCTCCACTCATTAACTGTCTTCTTTGCAAACCTTGCCTCATAGAAAAAAGGAGAATTCTAGTGTATTTTGGATATATTTGTCAGTGTTTTGTTGTTATTATCCATGGTGTGGTCATACAAGATGAAGTGTAGCTAAGTATTGTCTGTCTATCTATCTATCTATCTATCTATCTGTCTATCTATCTATCTATCTATCTATCTATCTATCTATCTATCTATCTATCTATCTATCTATCTATCTATCTATCTATCTATCTATCTATCTATCTATCTATCTATCTATCTATCTATCTATCTATCTATCTATCTATCTATCTATCTATCTATCTATCTATCTATCTATCTATCTATCTATCTATCTATCTATCTATCTATCTATCTATCTATCTATCTATCGCTAGTAAAGAGTGCATGTTGGTACTGGCAGTATGTGTCTCCTATCTGTCTATCTATCTAAACGTCTGGTACTGACAGTATGGTTATGCATGTGTCTCCCCCCCCCCCCTCCAGTCCAGCAGCCTGACCCTAACCAGCCCCGTCCGGAGGGGGCAGAGATGATGGCAGTGCGGGGTGAAGCTCTGGGCGTAGTCACCAACTGGCCCCCGTCCCTGGAGGCAGCGCTCCAACGCTGGGGAACCATCTCCCCCAAAGCGCCCTGCCTCACCAGCCTGGACACGGCAGGGAAGCCCCTCTACGTTCTCACATACGGTAAACACACACACACGCAGGCGCCTACGGTTTATTCATTTGAGTGAGTTGAGTGGTCTCGTAATTAAACATTTATTTAAAACATTTAAAGAGTTACAGGAGACTCATAATTACACACACAAACATGCTCTCCAATTCTTTCATGTCATGCTGCATAAGATAAGTTAAGATAAGATCGAACTTTATTCATTTCAAAGGAAATTATTTTGCCAAGTTGCTCCAAAATGACATTAACAAGAACAAATAATGTAAAATAAGTGATATATATAAAATACAAAGTTAAAGTTAATGCTCATGAGTTGATGTTAATATCAGTGCTGTGTGCTTTCATTATGCACTCATCATTTTGTGACTTAGTTCCTGTCGATATTTTTTGTATCAAAATAGTTTCGGTTTCCAAGTGTTTTAATTGTTCGCTTTTCAAATTAAAAGCCTCTTAGAGTAGGACATCAAACTAAAAGTCTCCACAGAATCGTTGTTTACAGCCTATTTTTATTTGAGCACTTCTGCTCGAAGGAAAAGTAAGTGCTTGATATGAGTATAGGTCAGGCTGGGTGTCATTCTAAATAT
>NC_137225.1:25060355-25062855 GCF_949987685.1 Ammodytes marinus
TCACACACCCTCACACACACACACACACTCCCTCCAGGTCTGTATTCAGTCATTTAACCCCTTCCTGTCCCTCTCTGCTCCCTGTAGCGGAGACCATAGTGAACGTCCTGGACTTTAAGAAGGATGTTGGTCTGTGGCACGGCATCCTCACGGTAAGCCCCGCCTACTCTGTGTGATAGCGTTTACAGAACATATGAAGCTTTATAAAGGTGTTGTAGAGGTGTTATTATGGACAGTACAGCTGATAATGTAATGAGATAGACAGGGCATTGGGGCGCCTTTAGCTCAGTTGGTAGGGCGTCCCCCCCCCATGGGCCTCGGCCAGCAGCGGACCCGGGTTCGATTCCCACCCGCGGTCGTTCTCTGCATGTCACTCCCCTCTCTGCCCCATTTCACCTATGTCTCTCTGCACTGTCAATAAAGCATAAAAATGCCAAAAAAATATCTTAAAAAAAAAAAAAGAAGACAGGGCATTATTAAAAGAGTTGAAACATCTGTATTTGAATTTTTTTATGACCACATAAAATTGAGAATTGAGTCAAAAACGTTTTCAGATTTAAGAGTGAAAGATTGAAAATGTCCGTCAATGCTTTAAATGCTAATGTAAGTGTGTGTGTGTGTGTGTGTGTGTGTGTGTGTGTGTGTGTGTGTGTGTGTGTGTGTGTGTGTGTGTGTGTGTGTGTTACAGAGTGTGATGAACATGATGCACGTCATCAGCGTCCCTTACTCCCTGATGAAGGTCAACCCTCTGTCCTGGATCCAGAAAGTCTGTCAGTACAAAGGTCAGTCTCCCTCCATTCACCTGGCTCTCCTAAAGCCCCTGTTACAGTTTTAAAGGGACACTGTGTAACATTTTAAGTAATTCATTAGCTAAAATCAATATCCTCATTCATGAATATGTCCTCATTGGTGTAAAATCACCTCTGCCAATAATCTGAATTATCCTCCTGAGCGGAGAATTACAAATATTAATATTACATTTTCTACATTGAGCAGGCAAGTCTTATAGAGGCATCCATGTTTTTGGAATGTCATCAGGTGCATTGTTTAAAATTTAGAATTGTTCTTGTCCTTGAAGGCCACTGTAGCTTCTGTTATTATTCAAAAGGGTTGGGGTTACCCAGGGAGTGTTGCATTCTAGAACTTTGTAGAATGAACTTTCTTGATGATGTCATATTACACACTGCACCTTTAAGTGTCCAAATTTGGATTAGCACTGGAGCACTTTAATTGTTTTAGCCTACTGTATGTAACTGTCCCATTTGTGTTTGTGTGTATGTGCTCACCTTTAAACTGCAACACAAGTTTACCTACGGGTATGAATAAAGTAACCTGAACCTGTGACACCAAACACACATGATCCTTCTAACTATGTCATTGAGGTAGTTCATTGAATTATTATTATTTTATTTTTTTATCAAATTTTTATTAATTTATAACATACAAACAACTACAACGAAGACATGAGACAGACCTACAAGAGGGAGTTGGTTTCATGATAGGTAAACCTGCAGTGTGTAGAATTTTGGGTTTTATTTCCTAGCAGATTTTGTAGAAAGTAATTATAATATCCATAAGTACATTTAATTTAGTGCATAATAGCTGAAAAAAATGTTTTTAATAATTTTTTTTCCCCTTAGAAAGGGTCTCATATATGTCCATATTTCTGCATATTTTGGACCAAGGCCTAGTGCCGCCATCTTGAAAGTGTCATAGTTAGAATGTCATCAGGTGCATTGTTTAAAATTTAGAATTGTTCTTGTCCTTGAAGTCCTTAAAGATGAGTATTTTGAACCAATCACGTCAGTTCTCTGCTTAAACGTTCTTTAAAAATAGTAAACTGTTGCCATGGAGACTGTTTGATACGGCCACGCCCCTCACAGTCCTGTCAAACTGGCCAGTAAAAAAAGCTATCAGTTTTAACTAAGTTTTATAATATGTTCGCGCTAATTGAGGCAACCAACTTTGATTTTTTTTCTTTTACTATTTTACACTATGTCTCCAGAGGCTTTAAAGATGATAAAGGAAAAGGGGTAGGATTAAATAAGTGTATACTTCTTCCTGCTCCTTTTCAGGCATATCTCAGAAATACAGATAATTTAGTTTTCTTTTTTTTTTTTTTGTGAAAACATAATTTGTTTATTGTATTTCCATGCTTTTCATTTGGTTTTGTATGTTTGATATGTCTGAAATAAATTGAATCAAATCAAATCAAATATTAATTGTTCATTTTGTCTCTATCAGCCAAAGTAGCGTGTGTGAAGTCCCGGGACATGCACTGGGCTCTGGTGGCCCACAAAGACCAGAAAGACATCAACCTGAGCTCTCTGAGGATGCTGCTGGTGGCTGATGGATCCAACCCATGTGAGTTCACTTTCTTTATTTCTCAATATAGACCAGGTTCATCGAAATCCATTGTTCGCAAATCCCCTCTCAAGTTCCCACACTCCAGAGGGGGTCAGACATAGTACAGACAGACAGACAGACAGACAGACAGACA
>NC_137225.1:25077855-25085355 GCF_949987685.1 Ammodytes marinus
AATGACAGTAAAGGAACCTTCTGTTTTTTACTCTATACTGTGTGCAGGTATTGACCTGATAGCAGCGTTCTACGGCAGCCTGTACGCCGGCTGTGTTCCCATCACCGTGAGACCGCCTCACCCACAGAACATCTCCACCACTCTGCCCACCGTCAAGATGATAGTCGAGGTCAGACCCTTAATCATAACGTGCACATTTTAAAGTTCTGTTAAAGGTGCTACGAGGAACTTTTTATTAGTTCTGAAAAAGCCAAATTTTTCCTCTGATGATCATGAATTACATGTAACAGCAAACGAGACCATCAGTGCAAAGAATGATGTTTTTATATAGTTTTTTCTTAATGCCTTTGTCATGGGTACAAAAAAAATAATGTTATCATGAACCTGAATAAACCACCTAGTCTTTCTCTCTATCTCTCCCTCTGTCTCTCTCTCTCTCTTTCCCTCTTTCTCTCTCCCTCTGTCTCTCTCTCTATCTCTCCCTCCCTCTGTGTGTGTGTGTGTGTGTGTGTGTGTGTGTGTGTGTGTGTGTGTGTGTGTGTGTGTGTGTGTGTGTGTGTGTGTGTGTGTGTGTGTGTCTGTCTGTCTGCAGGTCAGTCACTCAGCCTGTGTGATGACCACGGCCGTCATCTGTAAACTGCTGCGCTCTAAAGAGGCTACAGCCACTGTGGACATCAGGAACTGGCCCCCTGTCCTAGACACTGGTACACACACACACACACACTCACTCACTCACTCACTCACTCACTCACTCACTCACTCACTCACTCACTCACTCACTCACTCACTCACTCACTCACTCACTCACTCACTCACTCACTCACTCACTCACTCACAATGAAACCTATTCAACTTCAATGTTTATAGGTACACAAAGTAATTCAAACAAGAACTTTTAAGTTAAAGCTGCAGTGTGTAGAATTTTGGGTTTTATTTCCTAGCAGATTTTGTAATAAGTAATTATAATATCCATAAGTACATTTAATTTAGTGCATAATAGCTGAAAACATTTTTTTGAATTATTTTTTTTCCCTTAGAAAGGGTCTCATATATGTCCATATTTCTGCATATTTTGGACCAAGGCCTAGTGCCGCCATCTTGAAAGTGTCATAGTTGGAATGTCATCAGGTGCATTGTTTAAAATGTAGAATTGTTCTTGTCCTTGAAGGCCATTGTAGCTTCTGTTATTATTCGAAAGGGTTGGGGTTACCTAGGGAGCGTTGCATTCTAGAACTTTGTAGAACTTTCTTGATGATGTCATATTACACACTGCACCTTTAATTAAAAACTCAGGATATTTGTCCCTCTAGAATCACTAGTAAATATCCCATCCAACCTTTTGCCCTCAGTACTTAATGTTAATGGTAGAGTATTGACATACCGCGGGCTATTTTAAAGCCCCATCAGTGGAACATTACAAGCTGCTGTAGTTTCATTATGAGTTCAGCTAGAGTTCAGTGTCTTTCTGAAATGAATATAACTCAACAGACTGTCCACTTGAGTGTAATAAAAAAAAACTTGTGTGTGTGTGTGTGTGTGTGTGTGTGTGTGTGTGTGTGTGTGTGTGTGTGTGTGTGTGTGTCTGTGTGTGTGTGTGTGTGTGTGTGTGTGTCTGTGTGTGTGTGTGTGGATGTGTGTGTGTCTGTCTGTCTGTGTGTGTGTGTGTGTGTGTGTGTGTGTGTGTGTGTGTGTGGATGTGTGTCTGTCTGTTTGTCTGTCTGTGTGTGTGTGTGTGTGTGTGCTTGCTATGTGTGTGTGTGCTTGCTGTGTGTGTGTGTGTGTGTGTGTGTCTGTCTGTCTGTCTGTCTGTCTGTCTGTCTGTCTGTCTGTCTGTCTGTGTGTGTGCGTCTGTCTGTCTGTCGTAGATGACCTGCCAAAGAAGAAGCCTGGAGCGCTCTATAAGCCGACCAACCCAGACGGTCTGGCCTATCTTGACTTCAGTGTGTCCACCACCGGCATGCTGGCTGGGGTCCAGGTCAGATTAATACTAACGTGACAGACACACCAAGAAATATGCTGCAAAATAGTCACCGACAATGAATGTATTATTATTATTAAAGGCCTATTTCACCGGTGGGAATATGAAGGACAAGTGACATCACAGAAAGAGAAATGTAGGGTTAGACAGTGAGACCATAAAACACTCTTTCTGCCTTTTCTCAGGCTAGGATGAACCAATTTCAATTTTTTTTTGCACATTTATACTACATAGGATCTCAGAATTCAATACACCTTCATATTCCAACCGGTGAAATAGTTAAGTTTAGTTAAGTTAAGTTATCTTTATTTGTCAGTTGTACACGAGGCACATTGAAATTCGTCTTTTCGCATATCCCCTCTCAAGTTACCACACTTCGGAGGGGGTCAGGGCGCAGGGTCAGCCGCAGTACAGCGGCCCTGGAGCAGTTTTGGGGTTAAGTGTCTTGCTCAAGGACACAATGGTAGAGATGGTGGGCACCGTAGACGCAATACCAGCCTCTGCTAGTTTTACAACTAACACCCTCCTGTCCGGTGCCGGGGATCGAACCAGCAACCTCATGGTTACTGGTCGGCCACCTTTTCCTCTAGGCCATCCTACCACCATAGGCCTTTGAAGACATTGTACCAGAATTAAAGGTGCATTTTGTAGTTTCAGGGGAGGGGGATTTGATAGCATTCACAGAGCCTGCAGTTGGTTTACAAAACATATTTTATGTTCATGTAATTCTTAGTTTTGAATAATTCTATCGTCATAAATCAAAAGACAAAAATATTGAGAACTGAGAATGACGTTTAAAATGTGAATCTTAACTTCAATTTAAACTGTCCATCTTTCTACCTTGTTCCTTGTTTGTCTGTCTGTCTGTCTGTCTGTCTGCCTCTCTGTCTGTCTGTCTGTCTGTCTGTCTGTCTGTCTGTCTGTCTGTCTGTCTGTCTGTCTGTCTGTCTGTCTGTCTGTCTGTCTGCCTCTCTCTCTGTCTGTCTGTCCCTCTCTCTGTCCCTCTATCTGTCTGTCTGTCTGTCTCTGTTGTTGTGTTGTTGTCCCCCCCCCCCCCCCAGATGTCCCATAATGCAGTGGGGGCGTTCTGTCGCTCGGTGAAGCTGCAGTGTGAGTTGTATCCGTCCAGGGAAGTTGCCATCTGCCTGGACCCGTACTGTGGCCTGGGCTTTGTGCTCTGGTGCCTGTGCAGGTCTGTGTCTCTCTCTAGTCACACTACATTTAAACACTGTTTTACTTATACATCTTTAAAGGGACACTGTGTAACATTTTAAGTAATTTATCAGCTAAAATCAATATCCTCATTCATACATATGTCCTCATTGGTGTAAAATCACCTCTACCAATAATCTGAATTATCCTCCCGAGCGGAGAATTACAAATATTAATATTACATTTTGTACATTGAGCAGGCAAGTCTTATGGAGGAATCCATGTTTTTGGAATGTCATCAGGTGCATTGTTTAACATTTAGAATTGTCCTTGTCCTTGAAGGCCACTGTAGCTTCTGTTATTATTCAAAAGGGGTGGGGTTACCCAGGGAGCGTTGCATTCTAGAACTTTGTAGAACTTTCTTGATGATGTCATATTACACACTGCCCCTTTAAAGTGGTAATAATCAGTGTTTTTATCATGGCACTGTGTCAAGCAGTGTTCATTTAGTTAATGAAAACTGCAAAGAAATTAGGCAACAAAAACTTTTTTTTGTCATCACTAAGACAACACCAGTTCACCAGTTATAATAATTTTTATCAACGACTTTGACAATTAAAACAACAATAGACTAAAATGTTAGTGGTTCTTTTACAAACTAAAGAAAGAAAGCTTAGTATATTTCTCCATTTGCTACAATAAATATCATATATTTTGACGTTTGAATCTGTCCTCTCTGGCTGCAGATCTCAGGTCTGTTTAGTCTGAAATATTTCGCTCGTTAATTGTGAACTTGGCGAGAAGTGATTTCTGCTGCTGAATAGAACAGAGAGTAAATCATGGTCGCTAAGAGAACCATAACTCACATGGTGTGGACTGGTATAATAAATGGCTGGGCGGTTGGCTCTCAGATTGTTTTGGGGGAAAAAAGTTTCCATCTTGATGACAAAAACTGGTTATATAATGAATTAAAAGTTGTTTTGTCACATGTAATCCTTAAAAAGTTTCCCCTCTGTGTGTGTGTGTGTTTCTGTTTCTGTGTCTGTCTGTCTGTCTGTCTGTCTGTCTGTCTCTCTCTCTCTCTGTCTCTGTCTCTGTCTCTGTCTCTCTCTGTCTCTCCCTGTCTCTCTCTCTGTCTCTCCCTGTCTCTCTCTCTCTCTCTCTCTCTCTCTCTCTCTCTCTCTCCCTCCCTCTCTCTCTCTACAGTGTATACTCGGGCCACCAGTCCATCCTGATCCCCCCAGTAGAGCTGGAGACGAACCCTGCTCTGTGGCTGCTGGCCGTCAGTCAGCTGAGGGTCAGAGACACCTTCTGTTCCTACAGCGTCATGGAGCTCTGCACCAAAGGCCTGGGCCTGCAGACAGACGCGCTCAAGGTCAGTAGCAACACACACACACACACACACACACACACACACACACACACACACACACACACTCACACACTCACACACTCTCTCTTTGATGATTTTTTGGGTGTTTTCAAGCTTTATTTGATAGTTTAGAGTTGAAAAAACATATAAATTAACATTGTAGGAGTGAGTGTGTTGGGGTGCTCCAGTGGCGTAGTGGATAGAGGGCCTCGTTGCAGCGGTTGCGTGTTCAAATCCGACCCAGCTAAAGTCTAGTTTGTTTCACCAGTGTGAGTGGCACTATACAATTCCCTTGACCCCGGTTGGAAGAGGTGAGCTTCAGCACGGTACGGATGCTCATGTACAAGCACCAGTATAGAACGGACGCCCTCCTGACGTCAATTTATAAAAGTTCCAATTGGTCTCATTCGTTGGAATATTTTTCTGAAAATCTGTCCGAAAACATTCAAGAACAATAGCCTATGCAAAAACACTTTGCCCTGTAGCTGCATTTAAAGGTGCAGTGTGTAATATGACATCATCAAGAAAGTTCTAGAAGGCAACGCTCCCTGGGTAACCCCAACCCTTTCGAATAATAACAGAAGCTACAGTGGCCTTCAAGGACAAGAACAATTCTAAATTTTAAACAATGCACCTGATGACATTCCAACTATGACACTTTCAAGATGGCGGCACTAGGCCTTGGTCCAAGATATGCAGAAATATGGACATATATGAGACCCTTTCTAAGGAAAAAATAATAATTCAAAACGTTTTTTTCAGCTATTATGCACTAAATTAAATGTACTTATGGATATTATAATTACTTTCTACAAAATCTGCTAGGAAATAAAACCCAAAATTCTACACACTGCAGGTTTAAACAGTCAGATAGACCCACCGGCCCTGAGTCAGTATAATAGACTTGAGCCTTCAGCAGGAGACTGTAATGAAGTGTCTGTCTGTCTGCTCAGCCCCAGGCCTGCTCTGATTGGTTACTGACAGAAGCTGCTACTCTGTATCTCTGTCATTATTATTATTTTTTTTATTTTTATTTTTTTTTTTTAAACCTTTATTTATACAGGAATATCCCATTGAGTCCGAAGACTCTTTTATGTCTCTTCAAGTCGCCATGGAGACTGAAGGCCCAATGCAGATCACATGTACAAATGTTTTCTTGCTTTACTCACATACAACAAAACATTACATTATTAACTTGGAAAAGAGTTTTTTGGGTCAAGGTCCTTGACAAGACAAAATGGAAGTTTGTATAATTTTTTAAACTTTCTGATAAAGTAAAGTAAACCAAACCTTGGGCCAAAAAAGACCTCCCCTAAAACCTAAAGCCAATATAGTCAGCAATGAAATAATTAGAAAAAATAAGAACAAATATAATTGGTCCATCAGTAATTGACCAATCAGTCTCATAATGAAAACATTCAAACATATATGACGGAGCCCCTCATTCCATAGTCTGATAATATTTACTCACTGTAGTAGTCGATAACTTTATTATCCCAGACAGACATAACATGAAGAACATACATCACACACTACAATACACCACACACCCTTGGGTATGACCAGGCCAGCTGGACATCTAGCTTATTCTGACTGATTTAAGGCTTCTATGGCTTGTAGTACAAAAGAGAATTTGGATCAGAGGACCAGATAGCAGTAGTTTAAAATGGGATGCCATGGGGTTTGTATAGTCTCTCACATACAATGTTATTGGCCTCTTTCACAAGTCGGCCTTTGTAAATGTGTTCAATGCTCGGTATTGTGATCCCAAGTAACTTGCTGGGAGTTGTAACAGTTTTTTTCTGATTTTATTCTTTAGGCGGATATGAAGGAGCCCCTCAGTGTGATATGATTTAAAGTGAAAAGTGTCCTTGGGTGATTTGAATGGTGCTTACAAATACATTTTATTTAAGGGGCGCACCGGTGGAGTAGTGGGTAGAGTGCGTATGATATTAGTAAGGTTAAAATACCTAAAAAAGATCTAAAAAATTGTGATGATGATGATGATAATGAATATTTCCCCCCCCTCCCCCCTTGTAGGCGCGGGGTCTGGACCTGTCCCGAGTGAGAGCCTGTGTGGTAGTAGCAGAGGAACGACCCAGGATGTCTCTCGCTCTCTCCTTCTCTAAACTCTTCAAAGACCTGGGGCTCCATCCACGCTCTGTCAGCACAGCGTTCGGCTGTAGAGTCAACCTGGCCATCTGTCTGCAGGTCAGGACACACACACACACACACACACACTCGCTCACTCACACACTCACACACACACACACACACACACACACACAGTCACACATTGACACAGATACACACACCTGATGAGCGCAAGCAAGCATGCACACACACAAACACACACACACAGACACACACACAAACACACACTCACACTCACTCACTCACTCACTCACACACACTCACCTGACAAACACATACACACACACACACACACACACCTGACGACCGCTAACACGCACGCACACACACAAACACACACACACACACACACACACTCACTCACTCACTCACTCAATTACTCACGCACAAACAAACTCAAACACACACTTTTACTTCTTCTTATCAAGTATTTCCTGATTTTAATGAAAACGTTCCCAACTTGAGACTTTAGAGTATTGGTTCCTTATTGATACCTGTACCTGTAGCCACTGGTGCTCTGTGGTCACATGCTCACTGTGTCTGTGTTGTGATTGGCTGTAGGGAACATCAGGCCCGGACCCCACCACAGTCTATGTGGACATGAGAGCACTGCGTCATGACAGGTAGAAAACACTCTCTACTCTCAGCTTTTATTTTGAAATTTTGTGTGTTGCATATAAACATGTGTGTGTTTGTTCACTTTCTCAGTTGTGTGTTTGTTCTTTGGCGGGGGAAAAAAATCCAAAAATAAAGTAGGGGAGAACGGGGTAATCTGAGCCACTTTTTACATTTGATTCCCCCGTTCTCCCCTATTTAAAAAAACCCATGTGTGTGTTCCAGGGTT
>NC_137225.1:25090355-25092855 GCF_949987685.1 Ammodytes marinus
TTTAAATAGTAAAACGAGAGACACTGAACATTTGGAGTGGTCTCTTTATTTTTTCCAGAGCTGTAGTGCAGAGTGTAAATGGGGAGAGGGAGGGGGATGACATGTGCTCACAGCTGGAATCCCAGGGGTTTATTTCTTTGTTTTATCTTATAATGTGTAAGTTGATCCTAACTGCGGCTAAAGAGCCAGTTATAGGTTGCGTTCCGAATCGCATACTCTTTCTTTTTTCTATTCTACATACTACATCCGACGATAAAAAGAATCTAGTTAGGATGCAGTAGGCATACTATTGGGACATACTTTACTCTCTTATTTCATCATAACATTGCGCCTTGATCTTGCCTCTTGCTTTTCTATCCGTCGCATCCCCGTTTGTTTTCATATGGAGGCTTGGTCGATGTGACGTCACTTCACGTGCGCACTGGATTGTGGGTCAGAATCGCCCAAATAGGATGCCGTTTTCAACACTAACAATCTTGGCCGCATGAAGTAGGACATCCGGGTACTTCTAACCATCCTAAATCTGGCCACAAGAATCGGGACATCCTAAATCTTTTTTCTACATACTATATAGTAGAAAGTATGCGATTCGGAACGCAACCATAGTTTGAGTTCAACATGACAACATTTACATGTGTTCTGATGCCCCCTTGTGGCCAAAGTGCAGCTCTAACACCTAAGGCAAAAGGACCATGTTTGTATTGGATTAAGAGATTGTGTTACTCTTTTCTTTCATGCTTACCCTTAAAAGCATGGCACATCAAACTTCGTTGGACATGTTGACACTTTTTTATTTTATTTAACTAATTAATAAATAATAATAATAAAAAACTTTATTCGTATACAACTTTTTTACAGAGCAGATTAAAACTACATACAGAAAATCTACCTAAAAACTACAAGAGATTCCTTAAAACTCATCTCTTATCCCCCTGTCTCCCCCTCAGTGCGGTCTTCCCCTCTCTGACCCATCTCTCCCTGTCTCCCCCTCTCTGACCCATCTCTCTCTGTCTTCCCCTCTCTGACCCATCTCTCTTTCTGTCTCCCCCTCAGTGTGTTCTAACCCTCTCTGACCCATCTCTCTCTCTGTCTCCCCCTCAGTGCGGTCTTCCCCTCTCTGACCCATCTCTCTCTGTCTCCCCCTCTCTGACCCATCTCTCTCTGTCTCCCCCTCTCTGACCCATCTCTCTCTGTCTCCCCCTCTCTGACCCATCTCTCTCTGTCTCTCCCTCAGTGCGTTCTTCCCCTGGACCAACCTGCTTGTTGTGGTGGTGGAGCTGGAGGGCTATAGAACCAGTGACCTGTTTAGTTTGTTAGTTATATATCATATAGTAATAGTCATAGTCATATCTCTTACCCCCTGTCTCCCCCTCTCTGACCCATCTCCCCCTGTCTCCCCCTCAGTGCGGTCTCCCCCTCTCTGACCCATCTCTCCCTGTCTTCCCCTCTCTGACCCATCTCCCCCTGTCTCTCCCTCAGTGCGTTCTTCCCCTGGACCAACCTGCTTGTTGTGGTGGTAGAACTGGAGGGCTATAGAACCAGTGACCTGTTTAGTTTGTTAGTTATATATCATATAGTAATAGTCATATCTCTTACCCCCTGTCTCTCCCTCAGTGCGGTCTTCCCCTCTCTGACCCATCTCCCCCTGTCTCTCCCTCAGTGCTGTCTCCCCCTCTCTGACCCATCTCTCCCTCTCTCTCTCCCTCAGTGCGGTTTCCCCCTCTCTGACCCATCTCTCTCTGTCTCTCCCTCAGTGCGGTTTCCCCCTCTCTGACCCATCTCTCTCTGTCTCTCCCTCAGTGCGGTCTTCCCCTCTCTGACCCATCTCTCCCTGTCTCTCCCTCAGTGCGGTTTCCCCCTCTCTGACCCATCTCTCTCTGTCTCTCCCTCAGTGCGGTTTCCCCCTCTCTGACCCATCTCTCTCTGTCTCTCCCTCAGTGCGGTTTCCCCCTCTCTGACCCATCTCTCTCTGTCTCTCCCTCAGTGCGGTCTTCCCCTCTCTGACCCATCTCTCCCTGTCTCTCCCTCAGTGCGGTTTCCCCCTCTCTGACCCATCTCTCTCTGTCTCTCCCTCAGTGCGGTTTCCCCCTCTCTGACCCATCTCTCTCTGTCTCTCCCTCAGTGCGGTTTCCCCCTCTCTGACCCATCTCTCTCTCTCTCCCTCTCTGACCCATCTCTCTCTGTCTCCCCCTCAGTGCGGTCTTCCCCTGGACCAACCTGCTTGTTGTGGTGGTGGAGCTCGAGGGCTCTGAGCAGGAGGCTCTGGACCTGGTTCCCATGGTTACCAAGGCCGTGCTGGAGGAGCATTACCTCATCGTGGGCGTCGTCGTGGTGACGGACATCGGCGTCATCCCCATCAACTCCCGCGGAGAGAAACAACGCATGCACCTCCGCGACGGCTTCCTACAAGACCAGCTAGACCCCATCTATGTGGCCTACAACATGTAGCCCTGTGCGTGTGTGTGTGTGTGTGTGTGTGTGTGTGTGTGTGTGTGTGTGT
>NC_137225.1:25095355-25097855 GCF_949987685.1 Ammodytes marinus
GTGTCTGTATGTTTATCCGTGTCTCTCGCTCTTTTACGAGCCGTCGTTACATTTCTGTAAATACAGTTTGTAGGTCTAAACTTTAAGCTTTTAACTGGAGTACGTTTTTCTGTTTATATACAGCCCCGGGAAAAAAATTAAAGAGACCAGTCTGGATTTTTCTTCAATCTTCATCTCTACATGACTTGATAGAAATGCTCTCAATGACAAAAAAACATGTTGGAATTTGGTAGAAATGTTGTCAGTAGTTTATAGGATAAAACCAAAATGTTCATTCTACTCAAACATATGCCTATAAATAGTAAAACGAGAGACACTGAATATTTGGAGTGGTCTCTTCATTTTTTCCAGAGCTGTATATTGATTTGTAGCCAGTAGAAGCAGTTTGGATCTGGGAATCTTTATTTATTTATTCATTTATTTTTTAACTTTTATTTTAGTGGTTTTATGTTTTTTTTTTTTTACATATGGACAAAAAAAACAAACAAACAGAATAAGTAAACACATACAATACATACACAACCCCCAACCCCCTCTCCCCTCCCTCCTCTCCCTCTCTCCCCTCCCTCCTCTCCCTCTCCCCCCTCCCTCTCCCCTTCCCCCTCCCTCACATAAACAGACAAGGAATACAGAAAAAAAAGTGAAATTCCGTAGCTTTCTACAACACAAAATGCTCTTTATACTTCACAACATTAATCTGACAGTTTTAGTTCTTTACAAACGGAGATTCTTGCAGGTTTTTGTTGGACATGATTAATCCAATAAAACCAGTCGGACTATGTTAACAGTAAAACTCCTGCAAACCCCTCCTATGTATGCAAGTATTATCACCAGGGCCGCCCATAAGGGGTAGAAAGTGGGAAAGCTTTCTAGGGCCCAGTCACTTGGGGGGCCCATGGTCTTTGGAAGCCAAGAACCTAACTAAGCTAAACTTTATTTTTAGATTTTTAGATATTTATGTCCATATCTATTCAGAGTTGGGTGTTTACACAGAGCCGCGGCTCCGCTTACGGCCATTTAAAAACAGTAGAAAAGCAGAAATGTTCAAAATGTTTCAGATTGAGCACAGCGGAGTGTAACTGTTTCAAACATAATCCATCCTATAAACCCTTTGTGTGCCAAATGGTGACAAGATTGGGTTTTGATATTAAACATATTGGTTGGATTATATTTCCTGAGTCGTTCCTGCTCACGGAAAACACATGTAGGGTAAGGGGGCCCATTGACTGGAGGTTTCCAGGGGCCCAGCCATTTGTGTGGGCAGGCCTGATTATCACTATTAGTATGTTAGTAAAACTGGTCATTAAAGTTTTCACAGCTGTCCACCAGTAGAGGACTTACTATTACAACATGGCGGCCTCAGCACCCCAGTCCTATGTAGGCTCATTTTAAGGTCATAAAAACAACATTTTATTTTCAAGTGATTACACACTAATTAAAACATACTTATGGTTGTGAATATTATATTCCATTCATACGAAGTCTGTCCTGAAACACGCCAATTCATTCTACACACTGAAACTTTAATTTTAGGGTGACGGTTCGTTCTGCGTTCAGCCACACGGTGTCGCTGTTGTTCACATTACAAAAACACTCATGACGTTTATTCAGATCCGTGGGAGCGCGCACTGACTGATATATCCTGGGAGACGTCTGAAGTCTGACGTGACCGCGCACGCAGGCACTTGTTTGAAAGTGACCAGACCCACCGCATCACTGCAGCGAAGAGTCAGTCCTGTGTACAGTTACTACTAACACGAACCAGCTCGTGACAGCTCCGACCGCTAATGGTGATTTCATTCTGTACTTTTTGGCGGGAAAGAAACATCTAATCTTGTTATTTATTTTGTTATATGGACTCAGCGGAGCTTTGTACCTGCGCGTAAATTGTACCAAACCTGCCCAACAACCGGATCTACCTCCGTCCACTCTGAGGCATTTTTGCGCTTTGAAATTGAAGCTACACAGTTCACTGTTTTCTTTTTTTATTGATTTTTTTAAAGAACACAAACAGTTCACTTTTGGAGGAAGCTCGTGAGCGCACGTGTTTCCTGGTGAGGATGTCAGTGCGGTAAGCGCTCGCTGCTGCTGCTGCACACACACACACACACACACACACACACACACACACACACACACACACACACACACACACACACACACACACACACACACACACACACACACACACACACACACACACACACACACACACACACACACACACACACACACACACACACACACACACACACACGCGCGCGCACACACACACACACACACGCGCACACATACTGATGATCCATGGTCCAGGTGTCTCGTGTGTGGATGGATGAGACGTCCCCGGCACCATGTCCTTTACGCACCGGCTCGCGCTGCTCCTGCTCAGCCTCTTACACACGGTCAGTTTATTCTTGTTATTTTCTATTTCTTATTTTTCATTCTCTTATGTATTGACAGAAAATAATTATTTAAAGGGTCACTATGCAGTTTCAGAGGA
>NC_137225.1:25105355-25107855 GCF_949987685.1 Ammodytes marinus
CTTTAAAACCTACATTTTAAATTGATGGTCTGCTCTCTAGAAAATGTGCCAGTGTAAACTTTATTAAGCCTAGTTTAAACTTTGAAAACCAGTTCTGCATGCTAGAAGAACGTCCTACTCTCAAGCCTTGCTCTGTGTGTTTGTGTGTGTGTGTGTGTGTGTGTGTGTGTGTGTGTGTGTGTGTGTGTGTGTCCAGTTGTTTAAGGTGCGTTCAGTTTTTTTCTCAGTGTACGCCAGGTCAGCCTTGTTAAATGAGGCCCGATGCCTCCGCCGGCCTTTGGCATAAAAACCAAATCCCTTTTGGTTTTTCTTTGATGGTGACTCTGGTGTCTGTGTGTTGACCCCTGTGGACTCTTTCCTCTCCTCTTTCCTCTCCTCTTTCCTCTCCTCTTTCCGCTCTATCCATCATTCTGATTACCTGTCGTCCTAGAGCCTTTCATCTGCTGTCATGGCGACGCACAGTTCCATCTCTACCTCCACTTCCTCTTCCTCTTATTCTTCCCTTTCCTAGACCAGCACTTCCTACTATTTTCTTTTGTGATTTTGAATGAACCTTCAGGGGCTCAGCCAGTGGTTTTGGGCTCCGTCAACAAAGAAATTTGGGGTTTAATGACTAATGTTCTTCATAAGAAATGTGTTAAAGGCCAAATTTGATGGTTTAAAGCTGCAGTGTGTAGAACTTTGAGTGTTATTTCCTAGCAGATTTTGTAGAAAGTAATTATAATATCCATAAGTACATTTAATTTAGTGCATAAATGTTTTGAATACTTTTTTTTCCCCTTAGAAAGGGTCTCATATATGTCCATATTTCTGCAAATCTTGGACCAAAGCCTAGTGCCGCCATCTTGAAAGTGTCATAGTTGGAATGTCACCAGCTGCATTGTTTCAAATTTAGAATTGTTCTTGTCCTTGAAGGCCACTGTAGCTTCTGTTATTATTCTAAAGGGGTGGGGTTACCCAGGGAGCGTTGCATTCTAGAACTTTGTAGAACTTTCTTGATGATGTCATATTACACACTGCACCTTTAAAGGCCAAATTTGATGGTTTAAATGCTGTTTAATTAATCTTTAAGATTATTTGGTGGGAATTGTCCATGTTTTTATTGATAGTGCAGAGAGACAGAGATGAAATGTGTCAGAGAGGGGAATGACATGCAGAGAACGACCCGGGCTGGATTCTAACCCGGGTCTGCTGTGAAGAGGACTGAGACTCAATGGAGGAGGGGAGGGGAATCTCCACGGCATCCATGCGTTTTATATGTTGACACTTCTTCATGCATCATTGCTAATGTGATATTTTTTTTCATTTCATTTAACTTTTATTTATCCTCGAGAGACCAATTGAGGGGTGACCCTCATTTTCAATGACGTCGAGTCAAAACAAATTCAAAACAACAATACAAACAAAATATTCAATGCAAAAACATCAAATACACAACAAGTGAAGAGAAGAGAAAAAAACAATTGAAACATTTACAGAGTGGGGAAGAGTGGCAGCAATTAAAAGGCATAAAGTACAATATAGTCTAATTAAAACAGTTACAAGTAGAGTTTGGCAGATCCAAGATAGTCTGTTTAAATTGGCCAAAGGATATGAATGTATTTAGTTTAATTTTGAGCTGTAAGTATACAACAGTGCTCTATCACACCTGCTGTAAAAATAAAAAGAGCCGTCCAGGTTTAACTCATTTATTGGACTAGGAACGTGGGAGAGTTTCTAGCTCTTGCACTTTACCGTTGTGCTGCTCGACTCTTTCATGTTGACGAGGTTAATAATTATCACAAAAGGTTAGTTTTTATTTGGGATAATTAGTAGAGAAAATATGTTTTGTAAACTAACGTCAGGCTCTCTGTAAACGTGAAGAAATCCCCCTCCTCTGAAACTGCATAGTGACCCTTTAAAGGTGCAGTGTGTAATATGACATCATCAAGAAAGTTCTACAAAGTTCTAGAATGCAACGCTCCCTGGGTAACCCCAACCCTTTAGAATAATAACAGAAGCTACAGTGGCCTTCAAGGACAAGAACAATTCTAAATTTTAAGCAATGCACCTGATGACATTCCAACTATGACACTTTCAAGATGGCGGCACTAGGCCTTGGTCCAAAATATGCAGAAATATGGAAGTATATGAGACCCTTTCTAAGGGAAAAATAAATAATTAAAAAAAATTCAGCTAGGAAATAAAACCCAAAATTCTACACACTGCAGGTCTAAAGGATGAGGCGTGAAATCAGCTAAAACACTTTGACAGACAGACTGGGGCTCACCTGTCTGTCTGTCTGTCTGTCTGTCTGTCTGTCTGTCTGTCTGTCTGTCTGTCTGTCTGTCTGTCTGTCCTCTTCACAGCAGACCCGGGTTAGAATCCAGCCCGGGTCGTTCTCTGTCTGTCATTCCCCTCTCTGCCTGTCTGTCTGTCTGTCTGTCTGTCTGTCTGTCTGTCTGTCTGTCTGTCTGTCTGTCTGTCTGTCTGTCTGTCTGTCTGTCTGTCTGTCCTCTTC
>NC_137225.1:25122855-25132855 GCF_949987685.1 Ammodytes marinus
CTCTCTCCCTCTCTCTCCCTCTCTCTCTCTCTCTCTCCTACAGGAATCCCTTTCGTCTTCATGGTAGCGTGGATCGCATGTCGTATTAACCTGGAGGACACACGGTGAGTGAAAGCTGCAAAGTGTTTGAGAAACATTTTAATAATAGTGGCCTCTAGTGGCCTGTACCAGCACTGCAGCCAGAACAGGTCACCAAGTCAACATGCACCTTTATTTTATTTTTTTAAGATATTTTTTGGGCATTTTTATGCTTTATTGATAGTGCAGAGAGACAGAGTTGAAATGGGGCAGAGAGGGGAGTAACATGCAGAGAACGACCGCGGGCTGGAATCGAACCCGGGTCTGCTGCTGGCCGAGGCCCATGGGGGGGGGGGACGCCCTACCAACTGAGCTAAGGGCGCCCCAACATGCACTTTTTCTTGGTTATTCAACATTATAGTGCAGTATGCTACCAGTCATACCTTGAGAGACATTGTTATAAGTGCCTTTTATTTATTCTACTGTGTGTGTGTGTGTGTGTGTGTTGTCTATTTTTTGTATTACATGCTTTAAACCTGAAAATATGGCATAATATGGGATTTGTAAAGGCTCAGTGTGTATAATTTTGGCATTTTTCAAAATAAACTTACAAAGAAATTAAATATTATATTCATAGGTATTTTTTAAAGGTGCAGTGTGTAATATGACATCATCAAGAAAGTTCTACAAAGTTCTAGAATGCAACACTCCCTGGGTAACCCCAACCCTTTAGAATAATAACAGAAGCTACAGTGGCCTTCAAGGACAAGAACAATTCTAAATTTTAAACAATGCACCTGATGACATTCCAACTATGACACTTCCAAAATGGCGGTGACAAGGCCTTGGTCCAAATCAGGCCCCCAGGACGCTGCCTTCTCCGAGCAGCCAGCATGGACAGGTGGCCACGCCTGGTATTACACGCATTAGACTGTCTGTGACGGGTCCGTAAATCAAAATGGAGATCATAGAGGTCCAGCCCAGGTCCAGCCCCATTCATTCCCAATACAATTTCGTCAAACAAGAATGTATCTCCGCTAAATTTTTTCTGGATATCGATCAAAGGCTCATACTTTTCTTTAGACCATGTACTAATAGAATGGAAGTTTTCGCTTTTCAAAACGCCACCGAAAGCGTTTTATAGCCGTTTTATTTTCAGTTTTAGCCGTTAGGCGTGTAGCCGCTAAAAGGAGCCGTAGTGAAACAACCGTTGCTTTGGCCGGCCCGGCCTCCGATGGCGGAAGGAATCTTCGTTTATCACTATATTACTTTACAACGACGGGGTGTAATTTAAAGATTACATATAGAGAATCATCGGGGATTAGTAACTTATACTTCCATGGTCGATAAACAATGCAACTGTGCTCGTCCCGCTTAGCTTAATGCACAGACATATTATAACGTTACACTGAGTAACGTCATGCTTTAGGGGCGTGCCAAGCTCACGTGAAGCAGAAAGTCACTTCCTTGTGGCTTCCCTGCGCCAATGAGCAGCTTTCATAGGAATGAATGGGCGCCATGTTTCAATACGGTGTCCATTTCTTTATATGTCCATGGTCCAAATATGGAGAAATATGGACATATATCAGACCCTTTCTAAGGGAAAAAAATAATAATTCAAAAAAAGAAATTCAGCTATTATGCACTAAATTAAACGTACTTGTGGATATTATAATTACTTTCTACAAAATCTGCTAGGAAATAAAACCCAAAATTCTACACACTGCAGGTTTTAATTAGTGTATAATCTTGTAGCAGCAACTCTGTTTTTCAAGTGCCCAAAAAACTGAAAAATTCACTGAAATATTTTCTTATTTTCAGGTGTTGGGAGATGAATGAAAACCCCGTCCCAAACCGACTCATCAACTGGCCCATCATGGCATCGGTCATCGTGAGTTCGCCACCAAAATGTTCCCATAAGATGTTTTTAAATTACTTTTCTCATGTATTTTAAGATTTATTATTTTATGGATGTCATTTTCAGCATGTTTTTAAGAACTAAATGTCTCGTGAATCGGACAATTAACAACATATGAACGAATCCTTCTGTAATAACCTTCAGAATAGTGCTGAGAATGATCATGGAAAGTTTAGTTGATGTAAGTGCTTTAGAAGTTGAGATTTTTGATTCAGAGTATTGAAAAAAAAAAAAAAAGTACTTTGAGATAATGGCCGTTAAAGATGGTTGTATAGGAGAAATATACAGACGCAAACAGACGAGGTTTAGTCAAATAAACACCTGAATGTACATGTTGGACCTTTTGATTTATACTAGTATGAAAGAAGACATGTTATGGAAGATAAATAGATAGATAGATAGATAGATAGATAGATAGATAGATAGATAGATAGATAGATAGATAGATAGATAGATAGATAGATAGATAGATAGATAGATAGATAGATAGATAGATAGATAGATATATAGATAGATAGATAGATAGATGGATGGATGGATGGATGGATGGATGGATGGATGGATGGATGGATGGATGGATGGATGGATGGATAGATAGATAGATACATAGATAGATATATAGATAGATAGATAGATAGATAGATAGATAGATAGATAGATAGATAGATAGATAGATAGATAGATAGATAAAATAGATCAATTTACATATTTCTTTTGGTCTGTTTTGTGTATTTCTACCAGGTCAACTTCATAATGTTTATCAGTATCATTCGTATCCTGGTGCAAAAGCTTCGCTGCACTGACGTCGGGGGCAACGGACAAACGCATTACAGGTAACGCTCTGTAAATACATTACTGATCTGCTGATACGTTATGAACCGTCCAGAGCCCTTAGGTCGTCTGGGACAGGTCTACTTACAGTCCCCAGAGTTAGGACTAAACGAGGAGAAGCAGCTTTTAGTTTTTATGCACCAAATATCTGGAACAAACTCCCAGAAAACTTGAGGTCTGCTGCAACTCTCAGTTCTTTTAAATCAAGTCTGAAGACTTTTCTGTTTCCATTTTAACCTGTACTTTTTATTTTATTTAAATGTTTTACTTCTTTTCATTCGCTTTTAAATGTCTTCTAATGTGTTTTATGTATTCTAATCTTGCCCCTGTAAAGCACTTTGAGTGGCCTTGTGTCTGAATTGTGCTATAGAAATAAACTTGCCTTGCTCTCTGAACACAAGGACTAATTTAAACGTGCTCTGAGGATCTTTTCAGTGTGTGTTAATTCTAGTGCCCCCCTTTGGACAAAAGCGGTAGTGTTTTTACCACGCCAGCTGTTGTTCCTGGGTGAGCGTATACCCATGACAAAGGCATTAAGAAAAACTATATAAAAATAGCATTCTTTGCACTGATGGTCTCGTTTGCTGCTACATGTCATTTATGATCATCAGAGGAAAATGTAGACTGATTCAGAAATATTTAAAAGTTCCTCGTAGCACCTTTAGTCAGTAACAATCTGTGTGTGTGTGTGTGTGTGTGTGTGTGTGTGTGTGTGTTGTGCGTGCCTGTTTGCGGGCATGTGTGTGTGTGTGTGTGTGTGTGTGTGTGTGTGTGTGTGTGTGTGTGTGTGTGTGTGTGGTGTGCGTGCCTGTTTGCGGGCATGTGTGTGTGTCTGCGTGCCTGTGTCTGTGTTCCTGTGTGTGTGTGTGTGTGTGTGTGTGCCTGTGTCTGTGTGCCTGTGTTCCTGTGTGTGTGTGTGTGTGTGTGTGTGTGTGTGTATGTGTGTGTTCTCTGCAGACGTCTGGCTAAGTCGACCCTGCTGCTCATTCCTCTGTTTGGTATAAACTACGTGGTGTTTGTCTATCTGATGGACCCGGCCGACAAGAACATGAAACACGTCAAGATATTCTTTGAGCTGGGACTGGGCTCCTTCCAGGTAACACACACACACACACACACACACGCACGCACGCACGCACACACACACACACACACACACACACACAGACACGCACGCACGCACGCACACACATACACACTCACACACACACAAATGCACACGCACGCACGCACTCACACACACGCACGCACACACACACAAATGCACACACACGCACGCACACACACACACACACACACGCGCACACACACACACACACACACACACACACACACACACACACACACACACACACACACACCACACAGGTATCACCGAATTTACATATTTATTCAAACATTCCTGAACATAATCGTTACACAAAATATAATATTTTTAATGTAAGTTATCAACTGGCAAAGTTCCATGATAATATCTATCTATAAGTTTACATTTATAACCTGCTCACCTACAGTGTCCCGTCTTAAGCCTGATTTATACTTGTGCGGCTTTGCGCCTCTGCGTTCTCTGCTGGGTAGCACGGACACCGAACGTTCTCATGAACCGTTGGTAGTAGTTTCGCCCATGTGGCAGATTGCACGCTGCACTTTTGATGTAAATCGGCGAAATCCGTTACTAAACAAATGAAAAACTGGAAGATTTTGAGTTTGATGATAATGAGGAAGAGCTCCTGTGCTGTTGAAATCCCTCCTTGTTGCTTTGATGCCCAACCAAACCTCTGCGGCGTCTGCGGCATCTGGCGCGTAGTCACAATTTTCAGTTGGTATGCGACGCGGCTCTGCGGGGGTCTGAGGCCACCGCACAGGATCTCTGCGGCTCCGCGGAGGCTCTGCGCACGCGGTACCGCACAAGTATTAATCAGGCTTTACAATCTTTCTGTTTGCAGAACTATGAGATGCGTAATCACTATATGTGTTTCAGGGTCTGGTGGTTGCCGTGCTGTATTGTTTCCTCAACAGCGAGGTAAGGGAACACACATTATTCTCTCCCTGAGATTTCTTAAATTTTTTTTTAATCCCGGTAAAGGGTTTTTACTGGGAGTTTTTTCTCAGCCGAGCTAAGGGTGTAAGGGCAGGGTGTCATATTGTATCATATATCATATTGTATGAAATGTAAAGCCCACTGAGACAAATGTATTTGTGATTTTGGGCTATACAAATAAAACTGATTTGATTCTCCTGTATTGTTCAAAACATTAATTTTAGAATTTTTTAAAGATTTAATAAAAAAATCCCTGCCACTCTTCTTCTCTGGTGTATTAAAGCTGCTCTTCTTCTTCTCTGGTGTATTAAAGGTGCAGGGTGAGCTGAAGCGGACCTGGAGGAGTCTGTCACTCAAACGTTACGTCAGACGCGACTGCAGACCAACTGCCATGTCACTCAGTCGCCACGGAGACGGGAACTCACATCACCATCCCAGGAACTCAAGAGCCCAGTCCATACTGCAGACTGAAACCACTGTGCTCTGACCATAGTGTGTGTGTGTGTGTGTGTGCGTGTGCGTGTGTGTGTGTGTGTGTGTGTGTGTGTGTGTGCGCGCGTGTGTGCGTGTGTGTGTGTGTGTGTGTTTGTGTGTGTGTTTGTGTGTGTGTTTGTGTCAGCCTGGTCCTACCAGACCATCGTACTTCATTTCATTTGTACAGAAGGTCTGGAATCGCTCAATTGACAAAACGTTAACTCACTTGAAGGCGGGTGTCTGTTGAAGTTTAAAACTATTGGATCTGCCCAGTGCCACTTTGGATCTGCCAACCAATCGCATAACGTTTGGTCGTGCGCCGGCTTCTGACTACAACTGAAACTGACGCACAACCTCAACGTCATTGTTCTCAGCCACTCCCTCTGTTCGCTGATTGGACTGGCAGAAATCTGTCCGGAGAAAACCTAAGAATATACCGCAGACCCAGACTGACTACTGAAGGGAAATGAAAATTGAGCAGAAGTATGAAAGCGGGCGGTGCCAGGCTAGCTGACCAAAGGCTGGCTCTGGAATTATTTTTTATTTTTTTTGTGGCATTTTTCAAGCTTTATTTGATAGTGCGGAGAGACAGAGATGAAATGGGGCAGAGAGGGGAATGACATGCAGAGAACGACCCGGGCTGGATTCTAACCCGGGTCTGCTGTGAAGAGGACTGAGACTCTATGGGGGGGAGGAGGGAAGGCTCTAACCACTACACCACAAGCACCCCTCTACCCCCCACCCTCCTAAAGACTTTTAATATCCCTTTTTTTCAACATTTCTGCAACTCCAAACACACATGAAACAGATGCAGAAAAGAGAGACGCCTAATTCACCTTATTCATTTATAATTCTTCCTTTTATATCATTCAACGTTATGCAAAACAAACAAGTTACAAAAGATCCGTCCACAATACTTGACGTGAGAATTTTGAACATTTGAGTTTCCATGACTTTGTAATTGTTACAGTGCGTATTGGGAACCACTGTCCCAAACAGAATATGGTAAATGGTAAATGGACTTGATTTATATAGCGCTTTTCTAGCCGATTTTCTCAGCCCCAAAGCGCTTTACATATCTTACCACATTCACCCATTCATACACACACTCACTCATACACCGATGGCAGTAGCTGCCATGCAAGGCGCTCTCTGAACCATCGGGAGCAATTTGGGGTTCAGTGTCTTGCCCAGGGACACTTCGACATGTGGCGGGTAGGCGGGGAATCGAACCTCCGACCCTGCACTCCAGAGGCAATCTTCCTACCCACTTCGCCACTGCCGCCCGTATATAATATAACATTTATGAATTACCCACATGTTACTGTAACTCATATAAACATTGATATTTTTTGTATGAATGTGGTTCTCTCATTTTGTATAAGTGTATTTGCATTGGACCCAACTCTGGGTTCACTGTTATTTTAAGAAGCTACACACTATAGCTTTATAATCATAGCTGCCATGTACAAAGGAGGATGTTCTGTATTTGATGTCTTTTTATACTATTATTGTTGGTTGATGAACGTGAGGTCGAGGGAGATTTATAAGCTCTTAAACACAAATGTTAAATAGTTACTTTTTATGTTCTGTGATGTACTTAATGTTTAAAGCTTTTTACTATAACGACTGAGTTTTGAGTTTGTTTTTACACACACACACACACACACACACACACACACACACACACACACACACACACACACACACAGACAGATACAGAGTAGATAGACAGACAGACAGACAGACAGACAGACAGACAGACAGACAGACAGATAGATAGATAGATAGATAGATAGACAGATTTGTGTGTGTGTTTAGATCATAATGGCTTAAACTGTGAACACGTTTCAGTTCTCACCTGTTGTTTAGCCTATATTTCTATTGGCAAAGACTAAACTGTGTGTGTGTGTGTGTGTGTGTGTGTGTGTGTGTGTGTGTGTGTGTGTGTGTGTGTGTGTGTGTGTGTGTGTGTGTGTGCGTGTGTGTGTGTGTTTAACTGCACTTGACAGTTCACTCTGACCCCACAGACTGTAGGCCCATATGACCCGTGATGTCACAATGATGTCAGAGGTCAACCAGGAAGTGAGAGCGTTTATAAACAGAAGTAAACAAACTCCAGCGTCAAACAAATACACGTGTCGAGACTTTATTGACTTTTCTTGGTCGCGGTTGTGTTTACTTTGGAGCGTGAAGCTTTTCAGCAGCTTGGAGATAAGCGAGCGTTTCAGAGGCAGTGACAGCGTGTGTGTGTGTGTGTGTGAGTGTGTGTGTGTGTGTGTGTGTGTGTGTGTGTGTGTGTGAGTGAGAGAGAGTGTGTGTGTGTGTGTGTGTGAGTGTGTGTGTGTGTGTGTGTGTGTGTGTGTGTGTGTGTGTGTGTGTGTGTGTGTGTGTGTGTGTGTGTGTGTGTGTGTGTGTGTGTGTGTGTGTGTGTGTGTGTGTGTGTGTGTGAGTGTGTTTGTGTGTGAGGGGGGCGGCATATGTCCAAACAGCTTTATAAAGGGTTCATGTTAAAAATGATGGGGGTTAAAATGTCACATACTTTTATACAGGTTAAGTTCAAATTATTTCCTTTTACAGGCGATTTCACCCAACGTGTTGCCAGGTAACACCAACGTTCGATAGGCTAACTGATGGTTTCGGTCTTTGGTGAGAAGAAAACATTGAGACTCGGATTATAGTTTAAGTTAGTTTAATTATAGAAAAAAAAAAGCAAATAGCTACACAGTTACTCACACAGAAAAAGTAAGAACACGTGTTTTTATCTGTGTGTGTGTGTGCGTGCGTGTGTGTGTGTGTGTGTGTGTGTGTGTGTGTGTGTGTGTGTGTGTGTGTGTGTGTGTGTGTGTGTGTGTGTGTGTGTGTGTGTGTGTGCGCGTGTGTGCAACTCCTAACCTCTCTATGGATGATGAGCAGAACACGCCGAGTCTTTACAGGTACGTAAACAGTAAAACAAAATAACAGTGGACAGTGACACGGCAGTGCAGAAGAGTAGGCTAATTATTAAAGCTAGAGTGCGTAACTTTTTAATATAAATGAATGTCGGTTACTTTCAAGCCATGGCCAAATTAGTTGACACAAAGTTGATTAAGCCTATTACCAGCTCCACAAAACTCTCTCTGTATTTCTCAGTATGGCAGCGTTTACAAACTGGTGTCCCCCCCGCCCCCCGACTCTGACATTGGAGCTCAGAAAAATCCCAAGAAGAGCCCAAGAAATGTTTAAGTTGTTGATTCTACTGCTAAGAAAAAACCTGGATGTAGCTTACAGCAGAAGGTATAACATCCATGTGCCATCACTGAAGGCTTTACCTCATGTAGATGCACCGACAGAGCAAAAGTAAGTAGCACAGAATTTACGCACTATAGCTTTAGAATCAAAGCTGCCATGTACAAAGGAGGTTGTTCTGTATTTTCTGTATTTTTTCATACACATGTTGAGTGTATTAATGTTGGTTTTATGTACGTGAGGTCGAGGGAGATTTATAAGCTCAGAATTCCTCAATGGGGCCTCAACAGAAGTTACTCACTATAGCTTTAACCTAATGCATTGTTTCTAATCAGACTATATGAGTGTAAAATACGTGTCTCAGCGTGTGTGTGGCTGGTGCAGGGGGTTTCAACAGGAAAAGGTTTTGCTTAGACGAGCGGCGACTCTTCACACCTTTGTCATAGCGGACGTGACTAGAGAGAGAGAGAGAGAGAGAAAAAAGAGCATTAGTGTGTGTGTGTCTGTGTGTGTGTATGCAAGCATGCGTGCGTGTGTGTGTGTGTGTCTTTGTGTGTGTGTGTGTGTGTGTGTGTGTGCGTGCATCTGTGTGTGTGTGTGTGTGTATGCGTGCATCTGTGTGTGTGTGTGTGTGTGTGTGTGTGTGTGTGTGTGTGCATGTTTGTTACTGTGTGTGTGTGTGTGTGTGTCTTACGATTTTTGGCCCACTCAGCATTGGGATCAACACAGACCATGCCATCTCTGGTTTTGAATCTGGAGGGAAAAAAGAAAGCGATGGAAAGTGAGTGAGTGAGTGAGTGACAGACAGACAGACAGACAGACAGACAGACAGACAGACAGACAGACAGACAGACAGACAGACATGTATTAACTTACATGATAGCCTTGACACAGGGATGTTTGGCCGGCTGTGCGGTGTATCTGTCTCCAGTCACGTCTGTACTGATATCAGTTCCGCTGACCCTAACACAGCACGGAGGGACGTAGCCTTTGGACGGGTGGCGGTCTGAAAACACAGAATTATAAATATGTATATTAAACCTGCAGCGTGTAGAATTTTGGGTTTTATTTCCTAGCAGATTTTGTAGAAAGTAATTATAATATCCATAAGCACATTTAATTTAGTGCATAATAGCTGAACATTTATTTTTTATTTTTATTATTTTTCCCCTTAGAAAGGGTCTCATATATGTCCATATTTCTGCATATTTTGGATCAAGGCCTAGTGCCGCCATCTTGAAAGTGTCATAGTTGGAATGTCATCAGGTGCATCGTTAAAAATTTAGAATTGTTCTTGTCCTTGAAGGCCACTGTAGCTTCTGTTATTATTCTAAAGGGTTGGGGTTACCCAGGGAGCGTTGCATTCTAGAACTTTGTAGAACTTTCTTGATGATGTCATATTACACACTGCACCTTTAATGCAACAAACTGCAATGGGAGAATGATACAAACGAAAGCTTAATGCATAATCTAGACTAAGTCAAAATCAT
>NC_137225.1:25137855-25150355 GCF_949987685.1 Ammodytes marinus
CTCTATTAACTTTTGTTTGCTTTAAAGGTGCTCTGAGGATCTTTTCAGTGTGTGTTAATTCTAGCGCCCCCTTTGGACAAAAGCGGTAGTGTTTTTACTACACCAGCTGTTGTTCCTGGGTGAGCGTATACCCATGACAAAGGCATTAAGAAAAACGATATAAAAATAGCATTCTTTGCACTGATGGTCTGGTTTGCTGTTACATGTAATTTATGATCATCAGAGGAAAAATTTGACTGTTTCAGAAATATTTAAAAGTTCCTTGTAGCTACTTTAAAAGACATTGTTAATAATTTCTACTCTTTTGTCTGTATTGACAACAAAAGAAATACATTTAAACCTCCAGTCATTGTGGGTTCATCAGTGATCTAACCATTAACCACAGCAGCTGCCACACGGGTTTCATATTTGATATTTGGGGCGACTGTGTCTCAGGTGGTAGAGCGGGTCGGCTGATGATCGAAGGGTTGGAGGTTCGATCCCCGCCCTGCCACCTGTGTCATAGTTGTTGTGTCCTTGGGCAAGACACTTCACCCACCTTGCCTCGTGTGAATGTCGATAGTTAGCCTGCTGCTATCGGTGTATGAATGTGTGTGTGAATGGTAACGTGGGAAAGGAAAACAGGTCTCCCTTGCAAAAGAGTCTTCGGTCTCAATGGGATTTACCTGTATAAATAAAGGTTAAAAAAATAAATAAAAATAAAATAAAATTACGTTGATAAAACTGTATGTGAGAAAAAAAACGAAAGAACACAGGATGCAAGGTCACAAATGCAACTTTTATTTCTTTAAATATGTTCATGGTTTCACAACTTACAACGTGCTTTGTACTTCAATAAATACAGTAAATACTTTTATGAAGATTTGTCAATTAAATTAAACTAATAAATAATTTCACTCATTTAGAGAAAAGTATAAATTGAAAGAAACTACATAGAAACTACATTTTCAAGTGTTATAAGATTCGACATTATTATTTCTTCCGTCAGAGTCTTCCGTTGAGGCTGTAACCTACTTTTTTAAATTTAGTCAAACTAAAGTAACATTCAACTTTAAACCTGCAGTGTGTAGAATTTTGGGTTTTATTTCCTAGCAGATTTTGTAGAAAGTAATTATAATATCCATAAGTACATTTACTTTAGTGCATAATAGCTGAGAAAAATGTTTTGAATTATTATTTTTTTCCTTAGAAAGGGTCTCATATATGTCCATATTTCTGCATATTTTGGACCAAGGCCTAGTGCCGCCATCTTGAAAGTGTCATAGTTGGAATGTCATCAGGTGCATTGTTTAAAATTTTGAATTGTTCTTGTCCTTGAAGGCCACTGTAGCTTCTGTTATTATTCTAAAGTGGTGGGGTTACCCAGGGAGCGTTGCATTCTAGAACTTTGTAGAACTTTCTTGATGATGTCATATTACACACTGCACCTTTAAAGGTGCTCCGAGGAACTTTCAGTGTGTGTTCATTCTAGCGCCCCCCTTTGGACTAAAGCGGTAATGTTTTTACCACGCCAGCTGTTGTACCTGGGTGAGCGTATTACCCATGACAAAGGCATTATATAAAAAATATATAAAAAATAGAATTCTTTGCACTGATGGTCTCGTTTGCTGTTACATGTTAATTTATGATCATCAGAGGGAACATGAGACTGTTTCAGAAATATTTTAAAGTTCCTCGTAGCACCTTAAAGGCAGGAGGAAGTAATCTATAGTCTAAGTTGGAGGTTGAGAAGGCGCTGGTCTACTCAAAGTCATTTTCGGAGAAGCTTTCACCCAAAGGGGAATCGGTCTGGGATGTGGAATGGATAGATTGAAGAGAGGATGATAAAGGAGTGGTTGATGGAGGGATGGTGGATGGAGGGATGGTGGATGGAGAGATGGTGGATGGAGGGATGGTTGATGGAGGGATGGTTGATGGAGGGATGGTGGATGGAGAGATGGAGGCAGTGGATGTTATGATGGAGAGCAGAGAGACGGGAGACGTTGGAACCACAGATGAAGCAGCAGCAGTGGCCTGAGCTTTAGCTTTCCTGAGAGAAAAAAATAAAAATATATTAGACAATAAGTTTGGGATTGAAGGACTGTGTGTGTGTGTGTGTGTGTGTGTGTGTGTGTGTGTGTGTGTGTGTGTGTGTGTGTGTGTGTGTGTGTGTGTGTGTGTGTGTGTGTGTGTGTGTGTGTGAAATCAACTCGTATAATAAACTCACTCGAATGCCCTGATCTTGGCGAGAACCCATGGAGCCTTCACATAACTGCAGAACAGACCGCTCTCCGTTTGAAAACTACACAAAAGACAAAATAAAAAGTTTAACATCAGAACTTCACACTCTTTTCGTAAAAAATACAGACTGGCCCGAGTAGTATAATGTACAAATAAATAAGTTAAGAAAACTCACATTTTCAAGGCTCTTTTGTTGAGAACAATTATCATTTATATGTAGTTTAACTTTGAGTATATGGGCCAACTAAGATTTCCAAAAACTTTACGTTGTGCCAACTCGTTTTAAATAAGACAAAAGATAATCAGTTGGCTTAAACCTGCAGTGTGTAGAATTTTGGGTTTTATTTCCTAGCAGATTTTGTAGAAAATAATTATAATATCCATAAGTACGTTTAATTTAGTGCATAATAGCTGAATATTTTTTTTTAGAATTATTATGTTTTTCCTTAGAAAGGGTCTCATATATGTCCATATTTCTCCATACTTTGGACCAAGGCCTTGTCACCGCCATTTTGGAAGTGTCATAGTTGGAATGTCATCAGGCGCATTGTTTAAAATTTAGAATTGTTCTTGTCCTTGAAGGCCACTGTAGCTTCTGTTATTATTCTAAAGGGGTGGGGTTACCCAGGGAGCGTTGCAATCTAGAACTTTGTAGAACTTTCTTGATGATGTCATATTACACACTGCACCTTTAAGAAATATCGGCAGTTTTCCTTCAAACAAAAATCTAGTGAAGACAGTTGCCTTGTAACTTTTTCATTTCTACAGGCTAATAGAGGATCTTATTTATATATATATTTTATAATCTGCCATATTCAAAAGCATGAATGTAAGTAAGTAAGTTAAATGGATTTATATAGCACGTTTCACAGACAGAATAGAATGCGTTAAAAAACACAACAGATAAAATAAATAAAACACAAGACAGAAGTTACCCACAAGTTAGCCTATGTTACACACAGCATTGATATTGTTTACTCACATGACAGCGTTGACACAGTCGTGGTTTGCCTTCTGCACCAAGTATCCTGTGATGGGTTCAGTTAGCTCCTGTCTGTTCACCGTCTTACAGCAGGTCGCTAGCTTCTCAGCTGGAGAAACGACACGGATAAAAGTTAGAAAAAATACATTGGGAAATCAAATAAATACAAAATATGAAAGATAAAAAAAAATTAAGTAAATGTTAAAAAAATCATTAAAATTTTATACAATAAAGTAAATTTTACACAGAGCTTAAACCTGCAGTGTGTAATATGACATCATCAAGAAAGTTCTACAAAGTTCTAGAATGCAACGCTCCCTGGGTAACCCCACCCCTTTAGAATAATAACAGAAGCTACATTGGCACTAGGCCTTGGTCCAAAATATGCAGAAATATGGACATATATGAGACCCTTTCTAAGGGAAAAAATAATAATAAAAAAAAAAAAAATCAGCTATTATGCACTAAATTAAATGTACTTATGGATATTATAATTACTTTCTACAAAATCTGCTAGGAAATAAAACCCAAAATTCTACACACTGCAGGTTTAACGTAATAAAATGACAAAAATAAAATAAAACATTGAATATTCTAATTTGCTCAGATAAATAGAATTATAAACAGTATAAATAATGGGACATACTGCACAAGACATTACTAAAAACTTACACAAAGAAAGAAAGTTCAAGAAAATAGTTTTCAAATAAGTTACAGCATTAAAAAAATACTGCCTATCTGACCATCAAATCAAATCAAATCAGTTTTATTTGTATAGCCCAAAATCACAAACACATTTGTCTCAGTGGGCTTTACATTCCATACAATATGATACAATATGATACAATATGACACCCTGCCCTTACACCCTTAGCTCGGCTGAGAAAAAACTCCCAGTAAAAACCCTTTACCGGGATTAAAAAATTTAAGAAATCTCAGGGAGAGTCGACAGAGTCCATACATGCAGTTAAATGAATGGCGTTAAGAATCAATCTCTAGATAACTTGTAACTATTTAACCAAACGCATATTCTCACCTGCTGATCCATACTGAACCACTGCCATCACGACGAGAGCGACAAGCGCACTGTTCAGCTGACTTCCACACTTAACCATTTTCACAAAAATATTAAAACTTAAACACAAAACTAAAAGGATAAATAGTGAATAAATTAATCTATAGCTAAGCTGGTCCTTCCTTTTACCAGAGAGCTTCTTGGTGAACTGAAAATCGTCCTCAGACATCGGATACTTAAAGACCGCAAAAAGCAGAAGTGTTCCCTCCGGTTTGTGAGTCACCTTCCGACGGCTATCCGGATATTTCAACATTTTTATGAATGACCAACTGCCTGCTGCTGCTTACATGGGGTTTCCATTGAATGACAAACAGAAAAAAATTATTCGGAAGCACTTTCTTTCTTCACAGCGGTTTCGTTTGGGGAAAATGAAGTCACGGATTTTTCTTGAAATTTAAAAGTGGGGAGTGTTAGGAATCCCTTGTAGGCCAGAGGTCACCCTTAACTTCCAGCAGAAATATCTTTCTTTTATTCCATTTTGTTATAGTTACCTGTAACTCTGATGTTTTTAATCATATTGTTGTTTCTTATTGTTGTTAAACCTGCAGTGTGTAGAATTTGGAGTTTTATTTCCTAGCAGATTTTGTAGAAAGTAATTATAATATCCATAAGTACATTTAATTTAGTGCATAATAGCTGAATTTTTTTTTTTTATTATTATTTTTTCCCTTAGAAAGGGTCTCATATATGTCCATATGTCTGCATATTTTGGACCAAGGCCTAGTGCCGCCATCTTGAAAGTGTCATAGTTGGAATGTCATCAGGTGCATTGTTTAAAATTTAGAATTGTTCTTGTCCTTGAAGGCCACTGTAGCTTCTGTTATTATTCGAAAGGGGTGGGGTTACCCAGGCAACGTTGCATTCTAGAACTTTGTAAAACTTTCTTGATGATGTCATATTACACACTGCACCTTTAACCTTCCTATTATATATATTTTTTTTATTTTTGCTAGCTCTTAATCCTCATAAATCAAAATCAAAAATCAACCAACACCCTCTCATGTCAGCACATTTGTTAAAGATTTATTAAAAAGAGTTGAGGGATGCATCAGAAAACACTACTGCAAACTGGTTCAGGGTTTACCGTGAATCTAGTTCTTTTCTTTTCCTACCAACAGTGGAGCGTTTACAGCTGGATCACATTGCGCTTGTGGTGTGTTGGTACTTGCCCTCCGCTCCGTAGAGTCTCAGTAAGTGGGGGTGTTAGGAATCCCTTGTAGGCCACAGCAGGTCATCCTCAACCAATGAAATCTTACCATAGCACATTTATTAAAGCTTTAAAGCTGGGGTAGATGATTTCTGATTGGTCAAAGTTAACATGAGCTGTACACTTTGACCAATCAGAGCGAGGTTACAGTTCTCTGTTCTTATTGGCTGTTGGGACTGGCCATTCACTTTGGCACAACATTGTTGGTGTAGAGCGTGTCAGGTAGGGACCATAGGGGAGGGACCAAAGAGAACAAGTGGAGCGGTTGAGGTATTTGAATTCAAATTTCTATCCCAACTGCCATTTTCTCCCCAAATCCTCCACCCCAGCTTTAAAGGTCCACATGACATATAGTCTATTTTTTTTTTTTTACTTATTTATTTTTCAATCTTTATTTATATACAGGTTAATCCCAGTGAGACCGGAGACTCTTTTTCAAGGGAGACCTGTTCCCATTCACACATTACCATTCAAACACCGATAGCAGGCTAACTATCGGGAGCAATTTGGGGTTCAGTGTCTCTTTGCCCAGGGACACTTGGACATGTGGCGGGGAGACGAGGGATCGAACCACAGACCCTGTAGTTGAGGGGACAACCGCCCAACCCACTTTGCCACAGCCACCCCATACTGCATTATACTGTATATATATACAGTGGAGGAAATAAGTATTTGATCCCCCACTGATTTTGTAAGTTTGCCCACTTACAATGAAATGAGCGGTCTATAACTTTAATGCTAGGTTTATTTTAACAGTGCAAGACAGAATATCAAAAAGAAAATCCAGAAAATCACGTAAAAAAAAAGATATAAATTATTTTGCCTTTCATTGAGGGAAATAAGTATTTGATCCCCTATCAAAGCATTGCTTAGTACTTGGTGGAGAAACCCTTGTTGGCAAGTACAGAGGTCAGACGTTTCTTGTAGTTGATGACCAGGTTTGCACACATCTCAGGAGGAATTTTGGACCACTCCTCTTTGCAGATCCTCTCCAAATCTTTGAGGTTTTGAGGCTGTCGCTTGGCAACTCCAAGCTTCAGTTCCCTCGACAGATTTTCGATGAGATTTAGGTCTGGAGACTGGCTAGGCCACTCCATGACCTTAATGTGCTTCTTCTTGAGCCACTCCTTTGTTGCCTTTGCTGTATGTTTTGGGTTAGCTGGAAGACCCATCCATGATCCAGTGACCTGGCTGAGGGAAGGAGGTTGTCAGCCAGTATGTCACGGTACATGGCCCCATCCATCTTTCCCTCGATGCGGTGAAGTCGACCTGTCCCCTTAGCACAGAAACACCCCCAAAGCATAATGCTTCCTCCTCCATGCTTGACGGTGGGGATGGTGTTCTTGGGGTTGTACTCAGCATTCCTCTTCCTCCAAACACAGCGTGTTGAATTAATACCAAATAGCTCAATCTTTGCAATCTTTGTTTCATCTGACCACATCACCTTCTCCCAAGCATTCTCTGAGTCGTTCAGGTGTTCATTGGCAAACTTCAGATGTGCCCTCTTGAGCAGGGGGACCTTACGGGCGTTGCAGGATCTTAAGCCATTACGGCGCAGTGTGTTACCTATTGTTTTCTTGGTGACTGTGGTCCCAGCTGCCTTGAGATCATTAACAAGCTCCTGCCTTGTAGTTCTGGGCTGATCCCTCAACGTTCTCATGATCATTGAGACCCCACAAGGTGAGATCGTGCATGGAGCCCCAGACCGAGGGAGATTGATGGTCATTTTGTGCTTCTTCCATTTTCTAATAATCGCACCAACAGTTGTCTCCTTCTCACCCAGCTTCTCGCCAATGGTCTTGTAGCCCATTCCGGCCTTGTGCAGGTCTACAATCTTGTCCCTGATGTCCTTAGACGGCTCTTTGGTCTTGCCCATGATTGAGAGGTTGTAGTCTGATTTATTCTGTGGACAGGTGTCTTTTATAGAGTTAACGACAGGTGTCTTTTATACAGGTAACGAGTTGAGATCAGGAGAACTTTCTTAAAGTGAAAGGACTGTTCTGTGGAGGCCAGCATCCTTTATTGTTGGTAGGGGATCAAATACTTATTTCCCTCAATGAAATGCAAAATAATTTATATCTTTTTTTTTATGTGATTTTCTGGATTTTCTTTTTGATATTCTGTCTTTGACTGTTAAAATAGCATTAAAGTTATAGACTGCTCATTTCATTGTAAGTGGGCAAACTTACAAAATCAGTGGGGGATCAAATACTTATTTCCTCCACTGTATATGAATGGGTAGCAATGTAACTGTGAAAATGAGACTTTCCCAGACTTTCTCTGTATCCCCAAAACTCTTAGATCCTTTGTTTCTATGATAAAGGAATCCGGTCGAATTTTTAAGATATCCTACGTTATGTTTATTAAAGTTTGAAGTATAAAAAAAAAAGTTTTGAATTTATCAGAAAACACTGATGCAAACTGGTTTAAGGTTTATCGTAAATCTGCCTCTTTTCCTACCAATAGCGTTTATAACTTGATCGAAATGCGCTCGTGTGTAGTGGTTAGAGCCCCCCCCCCCCCTCCCCATACCCCCCACCCCACCCCACCCATAGAGTCTCTGTCCTCTTCACAGCAGACCCGGGTTAGAATCCAGCCCGGGATTTTGACAAAAAGTGAATTTGACAACATGCGTTCTCCAGAATCACTGACTCCACGTTTAACAAACAAATAAAGTGTGAAACCGCTTCATTTCCAACCAATCATCATCATGACCAACCATCGCTCATTTCTTGGATGAATGAGATGACAATTTTCGTTTAATACGAAACTGTTCACATTTCGAGGAAGTGGCTTTTCTGTCATGGAGACTTTTGCAATCACTGTAGGCAGGACTTGCTACTTGGTCATAATGTGCTCCACCCCAATGACACACACACATGTCACAACACGGCCCTGTAGTGTAGTTGTCTGTGTGGCAGGCGATTTCCCGTTATCTTTGTAAGTAAAGTTTTAGTGCCATGAGGTGGATTGTTTTATTATTGACATTTCCAGACTGAAGTAAAGCAGGAAAGACTTTGACAGATAGGAACATCCTGGATCTCATAAAGAAAACGTTATTAAAACACAAATGATGCATCTTTGTTATATGTTCATAAGGCAGACAGACAGACAGACAGACTTACGGACAGACAGACAGACAGACAGACAGGCAGGCAGACAGATGGACGGACAGGCAGACAGACAGACAGACAGACAGACAGACAGACAGACAGACAGACAGACAGACAGACAGAACAACAGACAGACAGACAGACAGACAGAACAACAGACAGACTTACAGACAGACAGGCAGACAGACAGACAGACAGACAGACAGACAGACAGACAGACAGACAGACTGACTTACGGACAAACAGACAGACTTACAGGCAGACAGACAGACAGACAGACAGACAGACAGATAGACGGACAGACAGACAGACAGACAGACCGACTTACAGACAGACAGACAGACAGACAGACAGACAGACAGACAATTGGCCACAACCTCATTTTGACTGACAGCAGACATCCTCTAAGCTCCACTAATAACTGCACTGTATCAGAGTGAAGGGATTGAATATGTTTCTCTTGGGTGTTTCCCTTTGTAGACGGTCCCTGTGCTCTCGTCTTTTTTTTTTTTTTTTTTAAGTCTTTATTGAACATGGTTAAAAAAAAATAATAATAATAATACAAACAAAAATAAAACAATTGAGCAGTAAAAAAAAGGAAAGAAATAAATAAAAAAACAAACAAATGGGATCTTAAACAACAAATACATAACTCAAATAATATAGTTCATGTTCAAAAGGGATAGGAAGAAGTTAAAAAAAACTTTTCTGGTCCTACCCCCTCTTATTTTTTATACGCCCGCTGCACATAGAGAGACATGTTATCAGTGGAGCTAGGGGCGACTGTGGCTCAGTTGGTTGAGTGGGTCGGCCGATGATCAAAGGGTTAGAGGTTCGATCCCCGCCCTGCCACCTGTGTCATGGTCGTTGTGTCTTTGGGCAAGACACTTCACCCACCTTGCCTCGTGTGAATGTCGATAGTTAGCCTGCTATCGGTGTGTGAATGGTAACGTGGGAAAGGAAAACAGGTCTCCCTTGTAAAAGAGTCCTCGGTCTCAATGGGATTTACCTGTAGAAATAAAGGTTAGAAATAAAAAGCTATAATGAATTATTATTTATTTATTTACTCTATTGAAGCTTTGATCACAGTTTGAATTAAAAAATATACGGTATTTAAACCAGTGAACTTAAAGCTGGGGTGGAGGATTTGGGGAGAAAATGGCAGTTGGGATAGAGATTTGAATCCAAACACCTCAACCGCTCCACTTGTTCTCTTTGGTCCCTCCCCTATGGTCCCTCCCTGACACGCTCTACACCAACAAAGTCGGGCCAAAGTGAATGGACAGTCCCAACAGCCAATAAGAACAGAGAATCGGAGCCTCGCTCTGATTGGTCAAAGTGTACAGCTCATGTTAACTTTGACCAATCAGAAATCATATACCCCAGCTTTAATTGCTAAATTCATTGCCTGCTCCTTCTGCAGACTAACTTCTAGCTGTATAGTTAAATTACATAGTAGTTTTCTATACAGCATTATGGATTTTTGTTTGTTCGCTTTTTTTTTTTTTTTTTTTTTTTTTTTTAACATATTTTTTTTGGCATTTTTATGCTTTATTGATAGTGTAGAGACAGAGTTGAAATGGGGCAGAGAGGGGAGTGACATGCAGAGAACGACCACGGGCTGGAATCGAACCCGGGTCCGCTGCTGGCCGAGGCCCATGGGGGGGACGCCCTATCAACTGAGCTAAGGGCGCCCCTTCGTTCGCTTTTTTCTCTCTGCCACACTAACTCCTCCTGCCTATCAATGCATCTGTCAGAACCATATACACAATGTATGTATATGAGGACAATCTGTTTAATATCTTTTAAAGGTGCAGTGTGTAATATGACATCATCAAGAAAGTTCTACAAAGTTCTAGAATGCAACGCTCCCTGGGTAACCCCAACCCTTTAGAATAATAACAGAAGCTACAGTGGCCTTCAAGGACAAGAATAATTCTAAATTTTAAACAATGCACCTGATAACATTCCAACTATGACAATTTCAAGATGGCGGCACTAGGCCTTGGTCCAAAATATGCCGAAATATGGACATATATGAGATCCTTTCTAAGGGAAAAAATAATCATTCTAAACATTTTTTCAGCTATTATGCACTAAATTAAATGTACTTATGGATATTATAATTACTTTCTACAAAATCTGCTAGGAAATAAAACCCAAAATTCTACACACTGCAGATTTAATCGATAATCAATGATTAGTGCCGTTATAGAGTATAAACTCATAGGAGACCGCTTAAAGCTTATCGTGTTTGCATGTGAGAAACAAGTCAGATAGGCAAAACAAATGACCACAGGATTCAGGATCACAGGAGCAACTTTTATTTCTGAGCAATAAAATGTTTTCATAGTTGCACAACTTCTGCTTTAGTTGAATCGTTGCCACAAGTTTTCAATTCAATAAAATAAAATAAATAGTCTAAAACACTTTCTCTAAAACAAACAAAAGAGTTCCCTTTTCTTACCCAAGATGCATTGTGCTAAAATAAGACAGTACACTCATCACAGTAACTTCAAACACTTGGTAATAAATACATGGATACTATTTTTTGTATCAGCCCTGGTAACTTAATTTAATTAATCAAATAAATAATTTAACTTGCTGAGCGAAGTAAGCATTGAAATAAACTAAAAATTCAGGTAACACTTTATAATAACTATCCGTTGTAACTCGTTAATAGATCATTTGTAAACTCTTAATTAATGATTATTAATGATTTGTTAAGTGTTTGTTAGCAGTTTGTTAAGGATTTATAACAATGGTAGATAGTTAATACCTTAATAATTGAATCAGTTCATCTGGGAGGTAATCCGAGATTAACTGATCACGTCACGTTCAAGTCCATGGCATGCACAGTGTGTATTGAGTTTATTTAAAAATATTTGAAAATGGGGCTGCCCTCAGTTGCCCATGCACTGTGTATAGTCTATAGCCTATTTCAGCCTCGTCGGTATCTCGGATTACCTCCCAGATGAACTGATTCAATTATTAAGCTATTAACTATCTACCATTGTTATACATCCTTAACAAACTGCTAACAAACACTTAACTAATCATTAATTAAGAGTTTACTAATGATCTATTAACGAGTTACAACGGATAGTTATTATAAAGTGTTACCAAAATTCAACATGAATAAATAATTCTAAATGATAACATTCTTACAGTAAAGTGCTATTTCAATCATATCTTGTTTGCTTCAGTAGTTGAGACCATAGTCGTTATAACTTCTCCTAGACATATTTCGTCTTTGCAGGACTACAGGTGGAAAATAATATATTTTTTTTAAACCTGGTACAATGCATCTCTCCTCTTCCTCTAAACAAGGCTAATGATTATTTTGTACATTGTCCCTGTTTTAAATAAAGTTACATCACTCGTTGTCACTTTCTGAGTAGGATTCGCCAGCGGGCATTTTTTCAGACGTGGATGGGACAGATGTTGATACAGGGGCGGAATCGGAGAAGCTTTCACCCAAAGGGGAATCGGTCTGGGATGTGGAACGGATAGATTGAAGAGAGGATGATAAAGGAGTGGTTGATGGAGGGATGGTGGATGGAGGGATGGTTGATGGAGAGATGGTGTATGGAGGGATGGTTGATGGAGGGATGGTGGATGGAGGGATGGTGGATGGAGAGATGGATGAAAGAGGTGTAGTTGATGGAGAGATGGAGGCAGTGGATGTTATGATGGAGAGCAGAGAGACGGGAGACGTTGGAACCACAGATGAAGCAGCAGCAGTGGCCTGAGCTTTGGCTTTCCTGAGAGAAAAAAATTGTAAAAAAAATTAAATTAGAGACAATAAGTTTGGGATTGAAGGAGTGTGTGTGTGTGTGTGTGTGTGTGTGTGTGTGTGTGTGTGTGTGTGTGTGTGTGTGTGTGAAGGGTGTGTGTGTGTGT
>NC_137225.1:25155355-25157855 GCF_949987685.1 Ammodytes marinus
TTCGAGGGGGGCCTTGCAAACAAAAAATACATATTTTTAACATACTAAAATGAAAATATATATAATAAAAATAACATAACACACACACACACAGACACAAACAAACAAACAAACAAACACACACACACACACACACACAAACACAAACACACAAACACACAGAGAAAGGAACCATCAGCTGTTTCAAATAATGAGGATAATTGAAATGAATAAATTGAAGCCAATGTTGTTGTCTTCTTGATGGGAGAGAAGGCCAATTCAGTGATTGATACATTGTGCAATGATGAGTGGAAACCATAGATCACTATAGAACAGTTGAAAGGGGGTTACCAAGACCATAGGATGTTGAGGGCCCTGTGCATGGGTTTCCCTTAGTCACCAAAATGACTCAAATCCACCCATGCATTTACTGACCCTTGTGTGGACCCCAAACTGTGATGTTCTGAAAGCACAGAGTCAAGAAGGAGTCGGGAAATGAGTTGCATCATCATGTTAAAAAGCAGAACCACCCTCCACCATGGAACTCTGTAAACTCTCTCACATCAGATCGACGCACACACACACACACACACACACACACACACACACACACACACACACACACACACACACACACACACACACACACACACACACACACACATACACACACACACACACACACACACACACACACACACACACACACACACACACACACACACACACACACACTCTCAGTCAATCGTGAACTACCAGTCAGGTCTCAATGTGAAAGTAAAAGTATCTTTGGGGCGAAATGTTTTTACTAGAAAACAAAACTTAAAGGTGCTCTGAGGAACTTTCATTTTGTGTTCATTCTTGCATTCTTTGTTTGTAGTGTTTTTACCACGCTAGCTGTTGTTCCTGGGTGAGCGTATTTACCCATGACAAAGGCATTAAGAAAAACTATATAAAAATAGCATTCTTTGCACTGATGGTCTCGTTTGCTGTTACTTGTAATTTATGATCATCAGGGGAAAAATTGACTGTTTCAGAAATATTTTAAAGTTCCTCGTAGCTCCTTTAAGAGTGTGAAGGTCGGGCTGCTGTTGTTTGCCTGATCTGAAGGTGGAGTCAGAAATTCTGGAGAACGCTTGTTTTCAAAATCACTTTTAGTCAAAATAAGTGAATATGTCCTTCTCCTCACCATCTGCTACCTGTCTGTACTGTGTGCACTGAAAAAACGTCCAGTGTTAATACACAGCCTAGGCTCTGTGAACAGGCGTGTTGCTATCTACAGTGGGCCTGCTTGTTAACATGGTTGACCTTCGTTGACGTACATACACAAGTTTATCTGTATCCACCAGTGATAAGTTTGGGACCAATTGTTATTGTCTCCATAGAAGGTGTTAGGACTTCTTGTGCTGTGTGTGTGTGTGTGTGTGTGTGTGTGTGTGTGTGTGTGTGTGTGTGTGTGTGTGTGTGTGTGTGTGTGTGTGTGTGTGTGTGTGTGTGTGTGTGTGTGTGTGTGTGTGTGTGTGTGTGTGTGTGTGTGTGTGTGTGTGTGTGTGTGTGTGTGTGTGTGTGTGTGTGTGTGTGTGTGTGTGTGTGTGTGTGTGTGTGTGTGTGTGTGTGTGTGTGTGTGTGTGTGTGTGTGTGTGTGTGCGTGCGTGTGTGTGTGTGTGTGTGTGGGGTGGGGGATGTTGCACTTACTCAAACTGTGGTTAACATGTCTTCACAAGTTTGTACACATCATGTTACCGTAAAAAATAGACAAATAGTCTACGGGAAGCTGACTTTATTTTTCCAAAGATCGAGAATAAATATGAATTTAAAGGTGAAGTAAGCGGTTTATTTATGTTAATATAAGTGTTAAATCGCTCTTTATTCATACAGTGATCACTTACATAATGTGCACGTTTCATAAAGCCAATCTCTTAGTCAGCTGCTCTGCATGTAATAAGCAATTAAACTTTATGTAGTATCCCGAAATTGTATCCAATCACAAGAGCGAACGCTACAAACCGACACCCGTCCGCACCCGTCTCACTCATGGTCTCACTGCCGGTGCACGCCAGAGCGACAGATGGGTGAATGTTTATGCGCCTACAATGGCGGAGCAGGTAAAAATCCTTCTCAATGTCTGTTTTGATGGTTTTTATCATGTTTTATCACACTTGTGGATCTGAGATGATGCTAGATAACTCGCTGCTTGAAGACCGCAGTGCATTAATGTGGTGACGTAGGGACGAGCGAGGGGACTGGCTAACTGCAGTAACTGACAGGAAGTTAGCTAAAAGAACCATTCCGCTTACAGCACCTTTTAATAGACATAAATAATAAAATTAAATAATGGCTCAATATTTATAACTGACATTCATTCATATGAAAAAGTTACACACTATAGCTTTAAAGGCTACAAATTTTAAAGTTTTTTTTATTATTTATTTATTTATTTTCACAGTAGCAAATAGGCCTACAGCTCTGGAAAAAAATTAATAATGTAAAAATAATGTTCAGTGTCTCTCGCTTTACTATT
>NC_137225.1:25165355-25180355 GCF_949987685.1 Ammodytes marinus
TATCTCCTCACGATCCACAACCTGTCCGTACTGTGTGTGCACTGAAAACAAAATCCAGTGTTAATACACAGCCTAGGCTCTGTAAACGGGCACGTTGCTATAGCTACGATGGACCTCCTTTGATGAGGCCTGCTATGCCCGTTTACAGAGCTCACTGAAAACGTTCATCTGAAATGTTGACTGGATAACTGCTTAGTTTGTTGTTTTACTTCAGTAAGAATGTTATTGTGATTTGATTTGATTTGACTAACTTCTATAGGCCTGTAGAAAGGTTGTTAAATCTGCAGTGTGTAATATGACATCACCAAGAAAGTTCTACCAAGTTCTAGAATGCAACGCTCCCTGGGTAACCCCAACCCTTTAGAATAATAACAGAAGCTACAGTGGCCTTCAAGGACAAGAACTATTCTACATTTTAAACAATGCACCTGATGACATTCCAACTATGACACTTTAAAGATGGCGGCACTAGGCCTTGGTCCAAAATATGCAGAAATATGGACATATATGAGACGCTTTCTAAGGGGAAAAAAAATAATTAAAAAAAAAAATGTTCAGCTATTATGCACTAAATTAAATGTACTTATGGATATTATAATTACTTTCTACAAAATCTGCTAGGAAATAAAACCCAAAATTCTACACACTGCAGGTTTAAATGTTACAGGTAGCCCTGCTGTTTATTTGCATTGACCATCAGTATACAGCTCCGGAAAAATTGAAGAGACCAGTCTGGATTTTCCTTCAATCTTCATCTCTACATTACTTATTGAAAATGCTCTTTAATGACAAAATATGTATTGAAATTTGGTAGAAATGTTGTCAGTAGTTTATAGTATAAAACCAAAATGTTCATTCTACTCAAACATATGCCTATAAAGAGTAAAACGAGAGACACTGAACATTTGGAGTGGTCTCTTAATTTTTTCCGGAGCTGTGTATATGCTGTATATATTTTTGGTGTGGGCCTTTGACATAGCCTATACCTTATAAAGTACATGACTCCCTCTGCTGGTAGAAAGAAAGACATGCCGACATTTGGCAACGACAGACAGCAGTCATTACCTACTGGTTGGTGTTTATCAAACCTTTGTCGCCATCTAGTGGGGAAAATAAAACATGCAGCCAAATTGTCTAAATACGGAAAAGAGGAAATGTTTCGACAAGCCCACTGACTGACTTTGCGTTCCCAAAAATATACCTAGTAACCTGTAAACCTAAGGATCTCTTCTATTATCAATGTTAGAGCTGATTAATCAAATGGTGGATCCTCAGAAAATACATCTGCAATTATTATTATTATCTTTTTTTAAAGATATTTTTTTGGCATTTTTATGCTTTATTGATGGTGTAGAGACAGAGTTGAAATGGGGCAGAGAGGGGAGTGACATGCAGAGAACGACCGCGGGCTGGAATTGAACCCGGGTCCGCTGCTGGCCGAGGCCCATGGGGGGGACGCCCTACCAACTGAGCTAAGGGCGCCCCCTTCTGCAATTTAGTTATTAGCTAAATCCTACGTGATTCCAGAATTTTTCCAGCTTCAAGATTGTGAATAATTTCTTGTTTTTCTTGGTCTTCCATGATAGAAAATAAAGTATTATCTTTTAGTTTTGGACAGTTTGGTTGCCTCCCTGTTTGTTTAACGAATTAAGTGTGTGTGTGTGTGTGTGTGTGTGTGTGTGTGTGTGTGTGTGTGTGTGTGTGTGTGTGTGTGTGTGTGTGTGTGTGTGTGTGTGTGTGTGTGTGTGTGTGTGTGTGTGTGTGCGTGTGTGTGACACTATCTGATCTAGCCATCATTTCTACATCATGATATATGCATTTTGTATTTCTGATACCGACAGCTGGTGATTGGGCAGTTTATCTTTTTAGAGAAGTAGCAGCTATTGTCATGGCTACGGGACAGATAAAGCATAGCACACACACACACACACACACACACACACACACACACACACACACACACACACACACACACACACACTGTCACTGTCAACCAAGAATTATGATATACGTACATTCAGAATTTTGATAATAGTAAACAAAAAACAAGATATAATAGAGTAGAAATATAGCGTTGCAAATAATTTTTTTTTTGTTTTCATTTTACATGAATAGACAAACAAGAGTCATTTTAATTGAGATGAAAATGATTTATTTTTGGTCTTTAATTCAACTCAACAACCCTTGTTTTACTGCAATGACCAACTTTACCAAGAAATAATGCCATAAAACATTTTAAACATAAAAAAAAATCTATAATGCTTAGTTTGTTGTTATACTTCAGTAAGAATGTTATTGTGATTTGATTTGACTAACTTCTATAGGCCTGTAGAAAGGTTGTTAAAAGTTACAGGTAGCACTGCTGTTTATTTGCATTGACCATCAATATACAGCTCCGGAAAAAATAAAGAGACAAGTCTGGATTTTTCTTAAATCTTCCTCTCTACATTACTTATTGAAAATGCTCTTTAAGGACAATATTTTACTGTTAATTTGGTAGAAATGTTGTCAGTAGTTTGTAGAATAAAACCAAAATGTTCAATCTACTCAAACATATGCCTATAAAGAGTAAAAAAAAGAGACACTGAACATTTCTGAGTTAAGTTTTTCCGGAGCTGTGTATTCAGAGTATAGCTGCCAGTTTGTCATCTTTCTGCTATTCCAAATCAAACTCCACAAAATCCAAGACTTGGAATTTGCGTCGTCTTGAAATCTGCATCGCGAACGGACAGCGAAAGCCCTGAGGTGGAGAGAGAGGGAGGGAGAAAAAAGTGTCACGATATGTCCGTGAAATACCAAAAATATTAGCTTTTTGAGCGGTTTTTTTCAAGCGTTCTCCAGAATCACTGACTCCACCTTATAACTGTATCAAATCATGTTAAAACGTCCACCCAGAATGTGAGAATGAGAATGATTTTTCTTACTGTGGTTAGCAGCTTGTTGAGCCATGGAAGAGTTGGTTCCACACACATAGGCTTAGTGCTGTTGGTCAGAATTCTAGAAAGAGGAAAAATGATGTCAAAGAAATTATTTCTTTCACCAACACCTCATTGACTCTATATCCATCTGCTCACTACACACTGTCTGCCACACACACACACACACACACACACACACACACACACACACACACACACATACACACACACACACACACACACACACACACATACACACACACACACACACACACACACACACACACACACAGACACACACACGTTGTTTTTTCTATTTGAACAACATTGCAGAATATGTTTTGAGTTATTAGTTCTTTCATCTTCTGCTCGTTAACTCCCCCGCCTGTTGCTATAACAACAGGATGTTGATTTTCAAATTAAAAGAAGAAAAGTCGACGGTCTATCAGCACAGCAATCACAGTCTGCTGGGAACATAGATGCTGCTGTAAGTAAAACAACTAAAAAAACTAAAATAAAATGCCCCTCTAGGCAAAAACACTCTCTCTCTTTCTCTCTCTCTCTCACACTCTCTCTCTCTCTCTGTCTCCCTCTGTCTCTCTCTCTCTCTCGCACACTCACACTTACACACACACACACACACACACACACACACACACACACACACACACACACACACACACACACACACACACACACACACACACACACACACACACACAGACGTTTGTACGGCCACACTTACATGATGAAGGCATGGTGTTTGCAGTCATTTCTCTGTCTCTGCTCAAAGCAATCTTTGATCTCTGTCTGGTTGATTTTCCTTTGAGGTCTGCTTGTCACACAGCAGGTTGAAGCTTTGCTGTGTGAATGAACTGTAGCAGGAGAGAGAGAAAGAGAGAGAGAAGGAGAAAGAGAGGGAGAATGAGAGAGATAGAGACAGAGGGAGGGAAAGGGAGAGGGAGAGGGAGAGACAGACAGACAGAGAGACACAGAGAGAGAGAGACAGAGAGAGAGCGAGAGAGAGAGCCAGCAGTGAAAAAATCCTGAATTTAGAGATTGTATTTAGAGTACAAGTGAATGGACATTTATTTTTAAAGTAATCATTCATTATAAACATGACCCCCTGACCCCCTCAACAGTACAATGCTGACTTCTGCTACAGCCACGTCTCCCCCAAACTCCTTAAACTGACTGCGCTGATCACCATCTCTATACGAAAACACACTAACTATGCATGCAGAAGAACTGTGTGTGTGTGTGTGTGTGTGTGTGTGTATACGTGTATATTTGTGTGTGTGTATATGTGTGTGTGTGTGTGTGTGTGTGTCTCTCTATGGTAACACACTAACTATGCAGAAGAACGTCATTCACCATTTAAAAGATAAAAATAAATACTCCCCTTTGAGACATTCTCACTCCATATTCAAAACACTGAAAATTCAATAAACGAAATATCCATACCACCAGACAAGAGCATCGCCACAGCAACGGAGAGCAGACACACTCCTTTAATCCACATCTTCAAACGTTGCTAGTAGTGACCAAAAAGCTCATTCAGGATCTTAACAATACAAAAGATAATAATAATTATAGTATGAATATCTTGGTTTTATATATATCGCCTTTCAAGTAACAAGACGCTGTAAAATGCTCAGTTACTATCCGCTCAACCTTCCAACGTGTAACAATGAGTGGACTATGAGATATGATCTTGTATATACTGCAGATTCATGCTTAAAGAGGAACCACTAGTGTCGCGTGAAATGCTTTTTTATATCTGAAATATTTCCGCTGAAGTAATGGTGACAGTGCAGGAGCGTGTAGATAGACAAACACTCACACATACACTAAGTTTAAAAAAAATAAAAATTTCATCTTGTTAACGTAATCTTGACTCTTGATGTAGCCTATTTTCTTTGTTTTTACTATCTATTAAACCTGCAGTGTGTAGAATTTTGGGTTTTATTTCCTAGCAGATTTTGTAGAAAGTAATTATAATAACCATAAGTACATTTAATTTGGTGCATAATAGCTGAAATTTTTTTTTTTAATTATTTTTTTTCCCCTTAGAAAGGGTCTCATATATGTCCATATTTCTGCATATTTTGGACCAAGGCCTAGTGCCGCCATCTTGAAAGTGTCATAGTTGGAATGTCATCAGGTGCATTGTTTAAAATTTAGAATTGTTCTTGTCCTTGAAGGCCACTGTAGCTTCTGTTATTATTCTAAAGGGTTGGGGTTACCCAGGGAGCGTTGCATTCTAGAACTTTGTAGAACTTTCTTGATGATGTCATATTACACACTGCACCTTTAAATGCAATTATTAATGTCTAATCTTGATGTATTTCATGCCCCTGTAAAGCACTTTGAATGGCCTTCATTTTCTAAAGATAATTTTTGGGCATTATTTCTTTTATTAGACAGTGTGAAGAGACAGAGATGAAATGTGTCAGAGAGGGGAATGACATGCAGAGAACGACCCGGGCTGGATTCTAACCCGGGGTCTGCTGTGAAGAGGACAGACAGACAGACAGACAGACAGACAGACAGACAGACAGACAGACAGACAGACAGACAGACAGACAGGCAGAGAGAGAGAGAGGAATGACATGCAGAGAACGACCCGGGCTGGATTCTAACCCGGGGTCTGCTGTGAAGAGGACAGACAGACAGACAGACAGACAGACAGACAGACAGACAGACAGACAGACAGACAGACAGACAGACAGACAGACAGACAGACAGACAGACAGACAGACAGACAGACAGACAGACAGACAGACAGACAGAGAGTGGAATGACATGCAGAGAACGACCCGGGCTGGATTCTTTAACCCGGGTCTGCTGTGAAGAGGACAGACAGACAGACAGGCAGAGAGAGAGTGGAATGACATGCAGAGAACGACCCGGGCTGGATTCTTTAACCCGGGTCTGCTGTGAAGAGGACATAGAAAAATAGTCCATCACATTTTAAAATGCATTCAACACGATTTAAAAAAGAACAACTCTGCCATTACAAAAATAATGCCACACAATTAAAAATTATTTTATTTTAATAATTTATTATATTACAGCGACATAAAATAAAATACAAAAAAATAACTTAAAGTAAATCTTATAGTAAACCATCAGAATGTGATTTTCATATTTAGTTCATACAGCATTGAGGTCCTCCACTGCATTTAACGACACATCCGGGACACATTGGACTTTTCCCTGTAGTGTGGAGAAAGAGAGAAAAGTTTAATTAACGGTTAGAATTACAATTTAAAGGTGCTACGAGGAACTTTTAAATATTTCTGAAACAGTCTAATTTTTCCTCTGATGATCATAAATGACATGTAACAGCAAACCAGACCATCAGTGCAAAGAATGTTATTTTTATATAGTTTTTCTTAATGCCTTTGTCATGGGTATACGCTCACTCTCTGGAACAACAGCTGGCGTGGTAAAAACACTGCCGCTTTTGTCCAAAGGGGGGGCGCTAGAATTAACTCAAACAGAAAGTTCCTCTGAGCACCTTTTTAAAAAAAATCATGAAATACGTGTTGATTTTTCTTTCAGTCCTTGAAGCAACCACTAGGTGTCGCCATTCTCCACCAGGTCAGTATCGTGTGACTCAGAATCATTTGTGATGATAGGGTCTATTTCAAGTCTCCAGAAGAGCCATAATTCAACTTTTCAACAAGTGCAGCCCTGATACAAATATACAGCTCTGAAAAATATTAAGAGACCAGTCTGGATTTTTCTTAAATCTCCATCTCTACATTACTTAATGGAAATGCTCTTAATGACGATATTTTACTGTTAATTTGGTAGAAATGTTGTCAGTAGTTTATAGAATAAAACCAAAATGTTCATTCTACTCAGACATATGCTTATAAATAGTAAAACGAGAGACACTGAATATTTGGAGTGGTCTCTTAATTTTTTCCAGAGCTGTAGGCCTATATAAGGTACTTTAAGAACAGTGTAGCTTTGTGGAAGCAATACTGAGACCATTGACTGTAAATGAAATAGCAATAATACAGTGTTAAAATGCTCTGTTACAAGTACAAGATCTGCATTCAGAAAAATCAAAAAAAATAAAAGTACAATTATCCGAAAATTTACTTAAAATATTTCAAATTAAAAGCAAATTACTACATTATATTCAGTTGGATAGATAGTTAAATATTTAAAATAGATTTATATTTATTAACCATTATGTTTAGTGAGTCTCACCTTCTCTATCCTGGTTTTGAGCCAAACAGCTTCTGGGCTGATGCACCACTGTATTCCCCTCTTGGTTGTTACCCTGGAAACAGAGACACAAAACAATCAGACCATTTTAATAGTTTTATCATTATCTAATTTTTTGTTTTGTTTTATTATAATTTAAAGGTGCAGTGTGTAATATGACATCATCAAGAAAGTTCTACAAAGTTCTAGAATGCAACGCTCCCTGGGTAACCCCACCCCTTTAGAATAATAACAGAAGCTACAGTGGCCTTCAAGGACAAGAACAATTCTAAATTTTAAACAATGCACACTTTCAAGGCCTTGGTCCAAAATATGCAGAAATATGGACATATATGAGACCCTTTCTAAGGGAAAAATAAATAATTAAAAAATAAAATTCAGCTATTATGCACTAAATTAAATGTACTTATGGATATTATAATTACTTTCTACAAAATCTGCTAGGAAATAAAACCCAAAATTCTACACACTGCAGGTTTAATTTTTCTGTATTATTTGGTAAACAAACAAGGAATATTGTTTACATTTTGTTTATTATAAAACCAAAATGTTCATTCTACTCAAACATATGCCTATAAATAGTAAAACAAGAGACACTGAATATTTGGAGTTGTCTCTTAATTTTTTCTAGAGCTGTATATTTTTTAATGCAGACACGGGCCCTAACAAACAGGTTTTAAAGTGTGGCGTTGCTCACAGAAATGCGTGGTGGTGGCAATCCTTCCGTGGCTTCTGCTCATAACACTCTCTGATTCTCGGTAGCTTCCTGGAGCTGACGTTGTAACAGCAGGTTAAAGCAATGGGGTCCTGGGAGTCCACTGCAATACAGACAGACAGACACACAGACAGAGAGACAGACAGACAGACAGACAGACAGACAGACAGACAGACAGACAGACAGACAGACAGACAGACAGACACAGACAGACAGACAGACAGACAGACAGACAGACAGACAGACAGACAGACAGACAGACAGACAGACAGACAGACACACACAAAGAGAGAAAATGTATTAAGGCGAGTCACTGGTCAGTTTTGAGATGTTTTGTCTCTGTATCTTCCATAACATGTCTTCTTTCATACTAGTATAAATCAAAGGTCCAACATGTACATTCAGGTGTTTATTTGACTAAACCTTGTCTGTTTGCGTCTGTATATTTCTCCTAAACAACCATCTTTAACGGACATTATCGCAACATTCTTTTTTGTGTAGTAGTAAGCTTTCCATAATCTTTCTTACAACTATTCTGAAGGTTATTACAGAAGGATTTGTTCATGTGTTGTTCAATTCCTTGCTTTATACTATATTCACCACTGTGTAAATGTTTCAATAGTTTTTTTCTCTTCACCTGTTGTTGTGTATTTGATGTTTTTGCATTGAATATTTTGTATGTATTGTTGTTTTTCCTTTGAATTTGTTTTGAACTCGACGTCATTGTAAATGAGGGTCACCCCTCAATTGGTCTCTCGAGGATAAATAAAAGTTAAATGAAATATTCTCTTGTTAAAAAAAATGCCAAAAATTTCTTTTTACAAACTTACAAACTTACATAGTATTTGTGATTTAAAAAATGAAAAAAAACGATGTATCCAAAAGCTGTTCTGAACAACGTCGGACACTGTGGAAGTTGTAAAAATTAAATTAAGATCTTAACTCTTTCTTTTTGGTATTTAAAGGTGCAGTGTGTAATATGACATCATAAAGAAAGTTCTACAAAGTTCTAGAATGCAACGCTCCCTGGGTAACCCCACCCCTTTAGAATAATAACAGAAGCTACAGTGGCCTTCAAGGACAAGAACAATTCTACATTTTAAACAATGCACCTGATGACATTCCAACTATGACACTTCCAAAATGGCGGCACTAGGCCTTGGTCCAAAGTATGTAGAAATATGGACATATATGAGACCCTTTCTAAGGGAAAAAATAATAATTCAAAAAAATGTTTTCAGCTATTATGCACTAAATTAAATGTACTTATGGATATCATAATTACTTTCTACAAAATCTGCTAGGAAATAAAACCCAAAATTCTACACACTGCAGGTTTAAAGAGATGCAGATCTATATTTTACCTTGTGATGCAGAGGAGAGCATGACCACAGCCAGGGTGAGCAGACAAACCCATCTGGTGCAAGTAGAGAGAGACGCCGACATCTTTAAAACACTAAAAAGCCCCAAAAAGGACTCTGGTTCTCGGCTAAAAAACGGCCAAATTCGCCTGAAGTCTTTTTATGAATGAGGCAGAGATGGCTGATCTTATATACTGTAGGCTCACAGGCAACAAAAGAGGAACTATTGCGGTCATGAGCAATGTTGCCTCCTGTATGGAAAAAATCATGCTGCAGACACGCACAAACGCACGGTCAGAAACACACACACACACATAGTCAGAAACACACACACACATAGTCAGAAACACACACGCACACACACACACATACATACAGAAACACACACACACACACACACACACACAGAGACACATATTCAGAAACAAACACACACACACACACACACACACACACACACACACATAGTCAGAAACACACACACACACACACACACATAGTCAGAAACACACACACACACAGACACCACACACACACACACACACACACACACACACACACACACACACACACACACACACATAGTCAGAAACACACACACACACACACACACACACACACATGTCCATATATGTTCAGGCTCTTCTTCCGTTTTAGTTTACCCGACTAGGGATGGGTTTGTTAAGATTTTAAGAAGCGGTCATCAAAACTGATACTGCCAATCGATGCCAATACATGTTGATACACCACTTGATAAAACACTCCATAAACTGGTGCAAAATATAGAGACATTTTTTATTTATTTATTTATTTAACCTTTATTTCACCAGGAAGGTCCCATTGAGTTACAGTAACTCTTCTCACAGGGAGTCCTGGCCAAGACAGGCAGCAGAACATGAAAACATGAGACATGACATGAAAAGACATACACTTTAGCCATATGTATTAAAAGCAAGGCAAGCTTATATATGTATAGCTCAATTCAATTCATACACAAGTGCTTTACATTAAAAATACATTTAAAAAAAATATATATTGAAATTGCATTTACAGTAACATAGCTTTAAGTCTATACTTCTTCCTACTCCTTTTCAGGCATATCAATTCAATATGTTATTTGTTTATTTTTTGTTTATTTGTATTTGTGAAATCATTTGAACATATTTTTTTATTGTATTTTCATGCTTTTAATTTTTCTTTTTTTGATATGTCTGAAAAAAAAATAAAAATAAATAACATATGATAAAAGCAGCAAAAAGTAACAATTTAGAAAGCAGACATGAAATACTTTAGTTTTGGTTTTAAAGAGCTGAGAGTTGCAGCAGACCTCAAGTTCTCTGGGAGTTTGTTCCAGATATTTGGTGAATAAATACTAAAAGTTGCTTCTCCTTGTTTTAGACTTTTTGGGACTGTAAGTACACCTGTCTGTCTGTCCGTCTGTCCGTCTGTCTGTCTGTCTGTCTGTCTGTCTGTCTGTCTGTCTGTCTGTCTGTCTCTGTCTGTCTGTCTGTCTGTCTGTCTGTCTGTCTGTCTGTCTGTCTGTCTGTCTGTCTGTCTCTCTGTCTGTCTCTCTGTCTCTCTGTCTCTCTGTCTGGCTCCTTGTTTAGTCCTAACTCTAGGGACTGTAAGTAGACCTGTCTGTCTGTCTGTCTTTCTGCCTGTCTGTCTGTCTGTCTGTCTGTCTGTCTGTCTGTCTGTCTGTCTGTCTGTCTGTCTGTCTGTCTGTCTGTCTGTCTGTCTGTCTGTCTGTCTGTCTGTCTGTCTGTCTGTCTGTCTGTCTGTCTCTCTGCCTGGCTCCTTGTTTAGTCCTAACTCTTGGGACTGTAAGTAGACCTGTCCCAGACGACCTAAGGGCTCTGGACGGTTCATAACGTATCAGCAGGTCAGCGATGTATTTTGGCCCTAGACCATTTAGTGCTTTATAAACCAACAGCAATATTTTTTTAAATCAATTCTTTGAGTGACAGGAAGCCAGTGTAAAGACCTCAGAACTGGGGTAATGTGATCCACTTTTTTGGTCCTGGTGAGGACTCGAGCAGCAGCGTTCTGAATTAGCTGAAGCTGTCTGATAGATTTTTTAGGAAGGCCAGCAAGGACACTGTTACAGTAGTCAAGTCTACTAAAGGGCTCTGCACGGTTCATAACGTATCAGCAGCTCAGAAAAAATGTAGAAATGTATTTTGGCCCTAAACCGTTCAGTGCTTGATAAACCAACAGCAATATTTTTGAAATCATCACACTGAATTTCCATTAAGATAGATATGATGACATAATTATTTTCTTGTAAACATCAACGTTAGAACAGTTTTCTTGGTACTTTGTGTGAGCAGGAAAAAGGGGAAACACCTAAAGTCATTGGTCTGGGCAGGGAGGGACGCTCTATTATTAACCGTAGACTGACAGACTAAACTATTCTTAGCATTCTCCGTTTACAAAAATAACATTTGAAAAACAGTCATAACAGCATGAGGCGCTGCTGAAAACACTGGAAGAGGAAATACTCACGTGTTTGGAATGTAAATGCATCCGAAAAATATCTATTTCATTGTATATTGCATATTTTCATGGTTGCGTTCCGAATCGCATACTTTCTACTATATAGGCTAGTATGTAGAAAAAAGAATTAGGATGTCCCGATTCTTGTGGCCAGATTTAGGATGGTTAGAAGTACCCGGATGTCCTACTTCATGCGGCCAAGATTGTTAGTGTTGAAAACAGCATCCTATTTGGGCGATTCTGACCCACAATCCAGTGCGCACGTGAAGTGACGTCACATCGACGAAGCCTCCATATGAAAACAAACGGGGATGCGACGGATATAAAAGCAAGAGGCAAGATCAAGGCGCAATGTTATGATGAAATAAGAGAGTAAAGTATGTCCCAATAGTATGCCTATTGCATCCTAACTAGATTCTTTTTATCGTCGGATGTAGCATGTAGAATAGAAAAGAGAAAGCGTATGCGATTCGGAACGCAACCTTAGTTTCTTTCTTGGCATTCAGTCTGTGGAAAACAAAGAAAGAATTTCATTGTATGACTGAGATCATGTTTCTTATTCTGCATATGACAATTAACACTTTGAATTCAATCTGAATCAATCTATATTTCTGTGCCTCTGAAAGGTTATGTTTTTACAAAGCTCTCCACAACCTAGCCCCCAATTACCTCTACGACTTCCTCCAAGAATACACTCCCTCCCGCTCCCTCCGCTCATCCTCTACTGAACTACTATCTATCCCCACATCACGCCTCAGCACAATGGGTGCCCCCGGTCATTCAGCTGTTCAGCACCCAGGCTCTGGAACTCCCTCCCCCCACACATAAAACAGTCAGACACCATTACAACCTTCAAGTCACAACTCAAAACTCACCTGTTCAAACTCGCACACAACATATAACTGGTTCCTGTCTTGATTGTTTGTTTTGTTTTGTTTTGTTGTTTTGTTTTTTCCATTTTATGCTCTGTAAGGTGACCTTGGGTGCCTTGAAAGGCGCCTATAAATTAAATGTATTATTATTATTATTATTATTATTATTATTATTATTATTATTATTATTATTATTATTATTATTATTATTATTATTATTATTATTATTATTATTATTATTATTATTATAATGTGTTTTATCATTTTATAAAATTTGTTACAGTATTTATATGACTTAAAAAAAAAATGTTAACCTTTATTTATAGCCTACAGGTAAAGCCAATCGAGACCGGAGACTCCTTTTGCGTTGAAAATTCCCTTATTGGTCATCAAAAAAATTGCAGCTTAATTTTCAGTCAGTAGAATCATTTTCCATCTAATTGTTGCAGCTCTACGCTAAATGATTAACAAGATGAACACATAGCTCAGATGTGTGGCACAACCCTGAAAGTGGAAAATCCCTTCTAGTCAGCAGCGTCAAGTCAGGAGTGATTGTGAGATACAGAAAGCTAAAAATGTGTGTGTGTGTGTGCGTGTGTGTGTGTGTGTGTGTGTGTGTGTGTGTGTGTGTGTGTGTGTGTTGAAGAGTAAGAGGGCGAGGCTATAGTCCATTGAGACTGTATCAGTGTGTTTGCATCATAGTGGGTTGACTTTCCTATCAGAATGTCCTTCTGGATCAATATCTATCTATCTATCAATCTATCAATCTATCCATCTATCTATCTATCTATCTATCTATCTATCTATCTATCTATCTATCTATCTATCTATCTATCTATCTATCTATCTATCTATCTATCTATCTATCTATCTATCTATCTATCTATCTATCTATCTATCTATCTATCTATCTATCCATCCATCCATCCATCCATTATCTATCTATCCATCTATTATCTATCTATCTATCTATCTATCTATCTATCTATCTATCTATCTATCTATCTATCTATCTATCTATCTATCTATCTATCTATCTATCTATCTATCTATCTATCTATCTATCTATCTATCTATCTATCTATCTATCTATCTATCTATCTATCTATCCATCTATTATCTATCTATCTATCTATCTATCTATCTATCTATCTATCTATCTATCTATCTATCTATCTATCTATCTATCTATCTATCTATCTATCTATCTATCTATCTATCTATCTATCTATCTATCTATCTATCTATCTATCTATCTATCTATCTGTCTATCTGTCTATCTGTCTATCTGTCTATCTGTCTATCTGTCTATCTGTCTGTCTGTCAGTGTGTGTTTTACTTGTAAACGAAAACTGACAAATACGCCAATGAAGAGTTCTCACTTCTCCTTTTCTCCTGTTCTGTTTAATCCACTTCACACCTCATATAGTTTCCATGTTTAAAATGCACTGTGTGTAGTATAGGCCTAGTCACCACCAGTGTTGCCAGCCACAGTTACTTTGAAAAAGTAATCAGATTACTGATTAGGCTACTAGTTACTCCTTAAAATAGTAATTTAGTTACACACTTTGATGAGTAACTTTAATCTGTTTACATTTGAGGATGTAGAACGTGCCAATAAGTAAAATTAAATAAATAGGCCTATAGTGGAAAATGCATTTTCATCTTTGTTACTGTATCATAGCAGCCAAATATAAAGGATATGTTGGTAATAAATAGTAACACTTTCAACACAAATAAATTAAAGTTATAAAGTTATGGACATCTTCCTACAGTCAAATGTGTAAGAAATTATCAATAATAGGACAATGCCAATCCACTATTGTTGACGCTGCATTGTTTTTTAAATTAACCGCGTCACGTGTGGTGTGTCCTCGCGAGATCTGAGCAACAGCGCCCCCTTGTTTGTGTGTGGTAAAACGACTAGAGGTAATATTGGAATACTCCGCGGCTAACGATAGCAACGTACACAAATAGGGGATTTAATTCAGTTTCGGTCTTCGCCGACACTGTGGAGCGCCGCCAAAAGCTGAGAAAGGACATCATTTTTGGCGCTACCCCTCTGTTTTTCTGCTGTACTCTCGTCGAGGCCTAGCAACGAGAGCGAGAGAGCCCCCGCTAATCTCGAAGAAGTGGCGGAGCGGCCTGCGTTTGTAGCCGGCTTCCCAGTGCACCTCGGGCGGGCAGCACTATCACGCGAGCCCGGTGCTTTCGGTGACTTATTTTTCTTCACATCAAAATAAACGTTGGATTTTTTTAGATTATTTTTATTTGAATAACTCCAAGCTCTCCGGTGTCTATCCAACTTTCTATCGGCGCGCTACTGTGGCGGTTTCCCCCCTTAAAAGGAGCTTGTTTGCAACTGGAGCGGCCCTGTTTTGTTTTCTAAAGCG
>NC_137225.1:25185355-25192855 GCF_949987685.1 Ammodytes marinus
GGACACGGGGGATACTGATGAATAGATTGTGTGTGTGTGTGTGTGTGTGTGTGTGTGTGTGTGTGTGTGTGTGTGTGTGTGTGTGTGTGTGTGTGTGTGTGTGTGTGTGTGTGTGTGTGTGTGTGTGTGTGTGTGTGTGTGTGTGTGTGTGTGTGTGTGTGTGTGTGTGTGTGTGTGTTGCCTTATTTTTTATTTGGTGAAATGATCAGGGCACGCACCATAGAGTGACAGTTTTGCCTCTGGGAACCACTGCTCTATAGTTGATGATTAACGGGGACATTTTTCCTTTTCTACTTTACTGCAGTTAATAAAAGTATTTTATGGTTGACTAAACGTTTAAACCTGCAGTGTGTAGAATTGTGGGTTTTATTTCCTAGCAGATTTTGTAGAAAGTAATTATGATATCCATAAGTACATTTAATTTAGTGCATAATAGCTGAAAAAAATGTTTTGAATTATAATTTTTTTCCTTAGAAAGGGTCTCATATATGTCCATATTTCTGCATATTTTGGACCAAGGCCTAGTGCCGCCATCTTGAAAGTGTCATAGTTGGAATGTCATCAGGTGCATTGTTTAAAATTTAGAATTGTTCTTGTCCTTGAAGGCCACTGTAGCTTCTGTTATTATTCTAAAGGGTTGGGGTTACCCAGGGAGCGTTGCATTCTAGAACTTTGTAGAACTTTCTTGATGATGTCATATTACACACTGCACCTTTAATGAATTTATGTATCATTAGTTTGTGTTGTGGCATTTGCAGTAGTATTGTTTGTGTGTATTGAGAACTAGCATTATGCTAAAAAAAAAACCCTGAAACAATTCATCTGGTTATTCCGATGTAATTGTGATGTCAATATAAAACATAATCTAACTAAACTATGTTATTTTAATTTTTTTTAAGATATTTTTTGGCATTTTTATGCTTTATTGATAGTGTAGAGACAGAGTTGAAATGGGGCAGAGAGGGGAGTGACATGCAGAGAACGACCGCGGGCTGGAATCGAACGCGGGTCTGCTGCTGGCCGAGGCCCATGGGGGGGACGCCCTACCAACTGAGCTAAGGGCGCCCCCCCTAAACTATGTTATTAACTCTAACTGTCTCTTTCCCTAGGCGTGTCCGGACTGTCTCTGTCGCGGCTGCCAGAATTAGCCTTCAGCTTTTGATAATATTACATTTAACCTGATTTTAAAAACTGATTTTATCGTTTCACTTTCTTTTAATATTGCGTTTGAAAGAAAGAAAAAAAGAAATGTGTTGAGAGTTTGCTTTTGGGAGTTCTTTGGCTATATGCAATGAATAAAACTACTATAATGTTATTCATCCTAACTGTCTCTTTCCCTAGGCGTGTCTGGACTGTATCTGTCGCGGTTGCCAGAACTCGTACATGGCGAACGGGGAGAAAAAGCTCGAGGCGTTCGCTGTCCCTGAGAAAGCGTTGGAACAAACTCGCCTCACGCTCGGCATCAACCTCACCAGTATCACCGCGGCTACGCTACGAAGCCCAACAACGACAACAACAATATCCCCCGGTAACAACAACAACGGCAACCATAACAACAACAGCAACACTCTCAATCTCACCACGGCAACAGGAGCCCCGGTTACGGCAACGTTCTTATCGGGCATCGGCGGTCACCATCACAACAACAATCACCATGACAACAACAGCAACAACAACAGGGGCTATGACGATTCACTGGAGATGCGGTTTGACTGCTAAGGCCGCCGCCCCCTTTTAGAATACAATGGTCTTAATTGGAATCGTATGACATACACAACGGAATTTGGATTTATTCTATTATTCGTATGAGTTGTTACGCACATTACAATACACACACACACACACACACACACACACACACCCACCCCCTCCCTCCACTGCTTGCTTTAGCCACTAGGGGGGGGGAGTGCCCAGTAAATAAAGGCAGCTACCAGTTCACACAGGCGAAAGTGACACGGAGTCGAATCGCCCGAAAAATGTCAAACTGCACCATGCTTGTTGTGGTCTTGCAAACAGATGAAGACAAAGAAGAAAGATATATATATATATATAAAGAGGTGAACAGTAGCGTTACGACTAGCCCGCTGCTGAGACTAGCCTGATATCAAGAGAGCTTAAAATGGATTTATCTCCTTTATCAATTCTCCATGGGGTTCAAAAAATGCCCGGCGAAATCAGGGATAATTTTTAGACCTAAAGTTTGTAGTAAGGCAGCTTCTGATTGGTTGATGTAGTCGCCAGTCTAGCCTTCGTGAGACCAGCCATATCTCATGAGCTTATTTTGGTCGATCCATGTTGATGTCAACGACTACATGAACCAATCAGGGGCTGCCTTCCACTAACAGACAGAAAGTGAGGGAGGGTCCGGTCTGACTGGAGGCTAGATTGATGACTACATGAACCAATCAGGGGCTGCCTTCCACTAACAGACACATATGTATTTTGGGAGATTAGGCTAGTGTCATCACCAGGCTAGCGCTACTGTATGTGCGGAATCGAGATTTCATTTCAGTCGGGGATAGAGTTGCATTTTTTTTTTCTTTTTTTTTTCTCTACTATGGGTAATGTGTAGAGCATGTTGTGTAGCTTGGTTGGGAGGGTTGACTCCCTGTGTGGGGGTGTGTGTGTGTGTGTGTGTCGGAGTGTGTGTGTGTGTGTCTGTACATGGGAGTGTGTATGTATGAGGGAAAGGGTTATGTTTGGAGATTAAACGTATTAGCAAGAATGGAGACATCATCACAGAGCTTCATTATTATCATCAAAGACTTGTGTAATTTATATATATAAAGAGAGAAACACTTTTTGTACATGGAATTTATCAGTTTCCATTGAAGAAGACATTTTATGATATATTTTTATTTTATAAGTTACTTTAAGAAAACAATGAAAGTCGCTGCGGGGGGGAGAAGGGGGGGGGGGGGTGCTTTCAACCAGAGTATTTACACACAGGTTAACACGGTAGATTGTAATTTGATTAACTATCAATGCTAGACTAGCTTTTTTTTTATATGTATCTTTTGCTGCAAGGAACCGGATGTGAATTTTTTGACACCACCAGCCACCTCTAAAGTTTAAATTGTGTCTGTTTAATGTTAATACTATGTGAGCCAGTGTCCAACACCCAAAACATTATCCTAGGACCCTTTTGTAAACTTAAAAAACATATTTAAACCCCCTTTGAGTCAAAATAACGGTTGTGGCTGGGGGAAGACAAATTTCACATTCCTGGTTTGCCGTTAGAGAAGTTCGAGGAGGACGCAACTTGACGTGTTGAATCATTTGTGTGATCTACTATTCTTGTGAGAACTTTTTTCGCGCCGGTCACGGTCACACACACAGATTAAAGGTGCAGTGTGTAACATATCGGAACATCTAGTGGTGAGATTTCAGATTGAAACGCTCCCTTGATACTTCTTCGTATCAAGTTTGTCCGTTCTGTGCTACTGTAGAAACATGGCGGTGCAACATGGCGGCCTCAGCGCCCCCGCTCCTATGTAGCTTTTAAAGGCTCATTTTAAGATAATAAAAAAAACTAAAAACTTTTACTTTCAAGTGGTTACACACTTATTAAAACGTACCGATTAATATTTAATTTCTGAAAGTTCTGAAAAATGTCACTAAATGGTAAATGGACTTGACTTATATAGCGCCTTCTAGCCGATTTTCTCAGCCTCAAAGCGCTTTACATATCTTACCACATTCACCCATTCATACACACACTCGTACACCGATGGCACTAAATTATAGACACTGTACCTTTTTAGAAAAATCCCCATTTTCCTGCTATGTTCTTGCTTGTGTTAGAATCTCTGGTTGACTGCAGTCTCCCCCCCCCCCCAAAATCCCCACCCCCTCCTCCGGCACATTGTTACTTATGAGTTTTTGGTTTCTGAAAAAAATACACACGCTGCTAATCACCGCAAGGGACTCAAGAAGGAGGACACACCTGTTGTCCTTATCAGTCTTTTCTAGTTATTATTATTTTTTTTCATTTATTTTATTTTTTTAATCAGTTGCGTTAACCACATTTGCAGTATTTATTGGACGTTGCCTAGGGTTACGTGTTTTGGGCGACGGTTCCATCTCTGCCTGTCTGTCTGTCTGTGGAGTCTTTTCTTCGGAAGGTTTTCTGTGTCAGGAGGAGTTAAAGTTACTGGTCTCATATTTCTTTTAGTGCTAGTATTTTTTCTGGTTTCTCCGAACTGTTATTTTTTTGTTTTGTTTGTTGGTTGGTTGGTTCTCCCTCTGGGCATTTAAATACCTGTAATATAACTGTAACATATTTCCACAAAAAAGAAAGAAAATTTAAAAACTTACTAAAGTGTGTTGTGTGGTTATTTCTGTTCTATTTTCATCAGTTTTTTTTGAGGAGCCACAAAGAATTATTTATTTATTTATTTATTTTTATTTTTATTTTTATTTTTATTTTTATTTTTATTTTTATTTTTATTTTAACACTAGATTATGGAAGAGTATTCTGGCAATGTAAGAGTATACTGTTCCATACTATAGTACTGCGTTCTAAAAGCCCTACTAACATCCTACTCAAACTAAAAGCCATACTAACGTTCTACTCATACTCATTTTGACGTCAATTTGAGTATGTTGTGGTTGTGTAGGCGAGAAATGCCCGGATGAGTACTAACTTCCGGTAAGATTTTGTGTATGGATCGATAGGTTACTTTTCCTACTCAATCGCCCCACAATGCATTGCGTCTTCTCAAACATTATAGAATTTTTTTTTTTAATTCTTTATTGCTTCTGTATACTCCAGTGTTAAACGTTCCGACGAACCTCGCATACACAATGGATGTTAAGTAGACAGTATGTAGTATATACATGTTGAGTATGTAGGAGGGAGGACGTTAGTAGGGCTTTTATTATATAGTATATACATGTAGAGTAGGAGGGAGGATGTTAGTAGGGCTTTTAGTATATAGTATATACATGTTGAGTATGTTGGAGGGAGGACGTTAGTAGGGCTTTTAGTATGTAGTATATACATGTTGAGTATGTAGGAGGGAGGACGTTAGTAGGGCTTTTAGTATGTAGTATATACATGTTGATAATGTAGGAGGGAGGACGTTAGTAGGGCTTTTAGTATGTAGTATATACATGTTGAGTATGTAGGAGGGAGGACGTTAGTAGGGCTTTTAGTATATAGTATATACATGTTGAGTATCAGAGTATGTACAAGGGAGGACGTTAGTAGGGCTTTTCGAATACAGCCTAGGATTGTATGGAGCTTGATCTTGCAGTGTTTAATACACACCAGAAGGGGGCAGCAGAGCACCATATTAAACACCCAGCAATGAAGACTTATCATAGGTTTACTTCTATATTATTATTTTTTTTTTTTAGATATTTTTTGGCATTTTTATGCTTTATTGATAGTGTAGAGACAGAGTTGAAATGGGGCAGAGAGGGGAGTGACAGGCAGAGAACGACCGCGGGCTGGAATCCAACCCGGGTCCGCTGCTGGCCGAGGCCCATGGGGGGGGGACGCCTTACCAACTGAGCTAAAGGCGCCCCCTTACTTCTATATTCTGTCTAACTCCAGTTTAGTTTTTCTTTTGGCTCCTTGCCCTATTTTTGACGTTAGAGGTGCCACATGTAGCGAGCTGTGTCCAGTGTACAGCTCTGGAAGATAATTAAGAGCCCACTCCAAATGTTCAGTGTCTCTCGTTTTACTATTTATAGGCATATGTTTGAGTAGAATGAACATTTTGGTTTTATTATACAAAACTACTGACAACATTTCTACCAAATTCACAATACATTTTTTGTCATTAAAGAGCATTTTCAATAAGTAATGTAGAGATGAAGATTTAAGAAAAATCCAGACTGGTCTCTTAATTTTTTTCTGGAGCTATAGGTGGGGTGGTTGTAGGGGCTCAAATTTTTTCCCCCAGGGCCCATCATGTGTGTGTGTGTGTGTGTGTGTGTGTGTGTGTGTGTGTGTGTGTATGTGTGTATGTGCTTGTGTGGTTATAGCTAAACCCTTCCCTGCTTCTGGGGCTCATTTGCAGGTATGTTCACTCAGGTCGAGAGGGGAACACGACCTCATGTTGGGTTTCACTGTTCACACTGACACATGAGGAGATAAAGTCACTCTCAGTCGCAGTGGGATATTTTGGTGTGTGTGCCTGTGTGTGTGTGTGTGTGTGTGTGTGTGTGTATGCATGCCTGCCTGCCTGTCTATATGTGTGTGTGTGTGTGTGTGTGTGTGTGTGTGTGTGTGTGTGTATGCATGCCTGCCTGTGTGTGTGTGTGTGTGTATATATGCATGCCTGCCTATGTGTGTGTGTGTGTGTGTGTGTGCCTGCCAATGTATGCATGCGTGTGTGTGTGTGTGTGTGTGTATGTATGCATGCCTGCCTGTGTGTGTGTGTGTGTGTGTTGCATGCCTGCCTGTGTGTGTGTGTGTGTGTGTGTGTGTGTGTGTGTGTGTGTGTGTGTGTGTGTGTGTGTGTGTGTGTGTGTGTGTGTGTGTGTGTGTGTGTGTGTGTGTGTGTGTGTGTGTGTGTGACCCCGGCGAGGCCTGGCTTCCTGTCCCTCCATGGCTCGACTCGTTAATCACCGCTGGGAGCCGCGATGATCATTTCAAACGAAAACAAACGGAGAGAATGTGAAAGGAAAGACGGGATACTTGTGTGTGTGTGTGTGTGTGTGTGTGTGTGTGTGTGTGTGTGTGTGTGTGTGTGTGTGTGTGTGTGTGCGTGTGTGTGTGTGTGTGTGTGTGTGTGAAACGAAAGCCGGAATTCTGAGGGAGAATGTTATCGCTGCGACTAAAGGTCATATTGTTCACTTCTTCCTGACAGGCAGGGAGTGTAAGGCAATTTACAGAGAATTGCCCTTACAAATGTGTGTGTGTGTGTGTGTGTGTGTGTGTGTGTGTGTGTGTGTGTGTGTGTGTGTGTGTGTGTGTGTGTCTCCATGTGTGTGTGTGTGTGTGTGTGTGTGTGTGTGTGTAGGGCAAGGGTTGGGTGAGACTGCAAAAAGAGAGAGAGAGAGAGGAAAAGGAGGACAGAGAAAGATTGGTGGGGAGGAAGAGAAAAACCAAAATGTGGGCCTCTAACAACGGCACAAGTACACACACACACACACAACACACACACACACACACACACACACACACACACACACACACACACGCTCTATCCATATTTCATAGTCTAGGATCCAAACTAAACTAAAATCCAAGGACAAGATAAAACAAGACTAAAGGAATGAAGGTGATTGTGCCCACAGATGTATTTTTCCACCTTACATGGAATCTCCTAGGCTCTGTAAACACCTGTTGTTGATACACAGCTTAGGCTCTGTAAATGCCTGTGTAAACTAGTCCAGTGTCCATATCAAAGATGGAGTCACTCAGTGCGTTTCCATGGCACAACTATGGTTGCGTTCCGAATCGCATACTTTCTACTATATAGTATGTAGAAAAAAGATTTAGGATGTCCTGATTCTTGTGGCCAGATTTAGGATGGTTAGAAGTAC
>NC_137225.1:25200355-25205355 GCF_949987685.1 Ammodytes marinus
TGGTTCCACAAGCACGGAGCAACTAGTGCAAAGTACATTTCTGAGAGTTGTGCCAGTGGCATGGCTGTATACGCTGGTCACCAAAAGAAAGTGATTGTCTACAGTAGCTCAGAAGAGAGTGACATCTCAATTCCACTTAACGACACCACTGATGAGAGTTCAGATGGCCAGAAAGATGATGATGGTGACTTTGTCATTGTGACACAATGACGCACAAATCACCCCACTACGTGGGGTGATTTGTGCGACAAGACAACTTTTTTTCCGAAAGCCATATTTCTTAAACAGTTTATTCCAGATCCAAAGTTTTTATTGCCAGGGATGCACAACATCCTGAAATATATGTACATATTTGAGTTGGAGACATAACTGTCAAGGCCTCACTTTAAAATCACTTTGAGTAAAAAGTTGCACAAATCACCCCACCTTCCCCTATGTCCATATTTCTGCAAATTTTGAACCAAGGCCTAGTGCCGCCATCTTGAAAGTGTCATAGTTGGAATGTCATCAGGTGCATTGTTTAAAATGTAGAATTGTTCTTGTCCTTGAAGGCCACTGTAGCTTCTGTTATTATTCAAAAGGGGTGGGGTTACCCAGGGAGCGTTGCATTCTAGAACTTTGTAGAACTTTCTTGATGATGTCATATTACACACTGCACCTTTAAACCTTTAAACTGAAGCCTATAAGCCCCTAGTATTAAATCTCCGTGACATAAACTCATTCATATGCATTAGTGACGACCAGAGACTATCATCTAGATTTATTAACCCAAGGCTCTGTTCACAGGGATTTTCTTCAAAGTGCTTTTGACTTATTCTGCCAGACCACATGTTGTTTCAATCAAGCGGTCAACAGAGGTTCCTGCCGTTTATTTATTCCTAAACCCACTTTATCTTCGTTTCCATTACAAATCTCTCAATTTCCTTACCCAGATTATAGTCATCTTCGTGTAATCATATAATTTACATTGTTATTCATTATTTCATTCTCATTTAAATTACATTGCGAATTAATAAGTATTTTATTATTATTTCCTTTATGCGTTCAGGTAACTTTAGTTCCTACCCACCTATTGTTTAGGGGGGGGACACATTAAAGTGTGGGATTGAGTTTATGATTGTCGGGCACATGCGAGAGTATTGTGTTGCCGTTTTGGTTATCATTAAAGAAGAAATCAACGCCGAGAGCATTTGTATCTGTTGTTTATTTGTAGCCCGAGTGTTCCCTTCAGAGGAGACCGGATGACGCTACCACGTAAAAATAAGGGTTACATTCGTATCAGTGACTGGAGGTGTATGTCTTGTAGTGTTAACCTGTGTACTCTATACTGCGGATATAATTAATTTATTTGAGGAGTAGAACTCTTGTCTGTCTGTCTCTTACTGTCTGTCTGTCTGTCTGTCTGTCTGTCTGTCTGTCTGTCTCTTACTGTCTGTCTGTCTGTCTGTCTGTCTGTCTGTCTGTCTGTCTGTCTCTTACTGTCTGTCTGTGTGTCTCTGACTGTCTGTCTGTCTGTCTGTCTGTCTGTGTGTCTCTGACTGTCTGTCTCTACAAAGCACTATTCTACTACAGAAGGATTTGTTTATATGCTGTTAACTGTCTAATTTGTTGACACTTTTTGTTCTTAAAAACATGCGGAAAATGCATTTTTTTATGACCTCAACATATTTTATTTTATTTTTTGTAAAAAATTGTTACACAAAAACTAATTGTTTGAATATAAGTAACCAACTGGCGATATTCATCAGTTAAGAATACTTCACCCATACGGAATCAGCGTTCTATCATTATAAAATAACTATTATAATATAATGAATGAGGTTTTTCTTCCCTCAGTCTCCCCTTAGTCTTCCCTTGGCCCAGCTGTCCTGTTATTCCTGACCCTTACTGTGATGTCACAAGAAGGAAACTGCAGGGTTAGACAGTGAGACCATAAAACACTCTTTCTGCCTTTTCTCAGGCTAGGATGATCCGATTTAAAAAAAAATTGCACATTTATACTAAATAGGATCTCCGAGTTCAATACACCTTCATATTCCAACCGGTGAAGTAGGCCTTTAAGAATACCCCCCCCCCCCTATTCACCCGCAGTGTCTGGCCATGAATGAGTTTGAACAATAACACAGTAGACCTGATCATATAAAGAAATGTATACTTGCCAAACTCCTGCTGCTGTGCCACCCAGCGCATGTTTTTAAAACATTATCTCTGATGTAAAAATGTGTTTTTTCTCACAGTAAAGTTCACACACACACACACACACACACACACACACACACACACACACACACACACACACACACACACACACACACACACACACACACACACACACACAGAAGATCAACAGCTGAGATATGAGCCGTCACAATAACCTACACGGCTAATCTGTGTTTTCACAGCGCAGAAATGGAACAATAATCCTTCCAAGAGAAACTAAAAGAGGCAGAACGCTGTTGTTCCTTCAGGCCGGTGTGACAACGAAATATGTGACCCATCTGAATGTGTGACCGTAGTACAGGGAGCTATTGTGTTATATGCAACCCTGTCTCACATAGTCAAATAATGTGTAGCCTACTACTAACTTGCTAGTTTCACACAAACAAATTACACAAACATTTGTGAGATTGTTAAAGGAATACTTCACCCATATGGAACCGGCGTTCTATCATTATAAAATCACTGTTATAATATAATGAATGAGGTTTTTCTTCCCTTAGGGGCCACTCACACTAGGGCCGCGGCCCCGTGCCCGAGCTCATTTGCATACTAAAGTCTAGAACGTTTGGCTAGTGTGACCACGCCATCCGTATTCCAGCACGGAACAGCCCCTTACAGATGCTAATGAGATGACACGCGCACAAGCAAGCGCACAGGCTGCGTTCCTGACGTGAATTTATTAAGGATGTCCGTTAACGCCCGCTGCCTTTCTAGTCGGCACCAGAATTGCCCACCACTTGGACTTGTAGCTATAATGTGTGAGAATTAACGTGTGTGTAGGCCTAGGTGTGGGCTAATAAAAGAGGGAGAGAGCTAAATAGGTGAGTGCAGAAAGCAAAGCAAAAAGGTTTTCGTGTTTACTCACGTTCGTCAGATGATTTTTTTCTTTTTCCTCCCGTCAGCTGTCATAACTGCCTTTACGCATGGCGGTGGAGACGCACCCAAAACAACACACAACGGGACTCCGCGGCCCGGTGATAAGGAAACAGTAGCCTACACTAAGGTTTAACAAGAAACTTTATAAAGACACTTAAAAAAAACTTAATCTTCCCTTGGCCCAGCTGTCCTGTTAATCCTAACCCTTACTGTGATGTCACAAGAAGGAAACTGTAGGGTTAGACAGTGAGACCATAAAACACTTTTTCTGCCTTTTCTCAGGCTAAGATGATCCGATTTAATATTTTTTTGCACATTTATACTAAATAGGATCTCCGAGTTCAATACACCTTCATATTCCAACCGGTGAAGTAGGGCTTTAAGTTTTTTTTAAGTTGAATAACGTCTCAGTAAAATGTGTAACAGCCTAATAAATTCTACGGTCTATTTTAATAATACATTATCCACAGCACAGAGATTAAAATGGTGAGAAAAAAAGTTGAAAGAACTAAACAATAGCCTATCACAATTTGCAACACTGTCTCGTAAAAATTACGTTCCCATAGAACTAAACGGCTTTCTCAATTAGCCTACATTTGCTCGAAAACGTATTTTGTATTGATTATACGTTTGATTGAAACATAGGCCTATCCCAAATATTTGTTGTAATTTATTTCCCTATCTCTGATTTCTCTCTTTCTCCTTAAAAGTTCCATTGCAGGCTTTATCTTTACCGTTTATTTGTCGCTATTCTACCACATATTACACTACTGCATCACCACCACACACACACACACACGCACACGCACGCACACACACACACACACACACACACACACACACACACACACACACACACACACACACACACACACACACACACACACACACACACACACACACACACACACACACACACACACACACACACACACTCTCTCTCTCTCTCTGATGGGTCACATATTTCACTGTTACACCTCGGGTCCCGCCTCCTTGTCCATACATACCTCCCCTTCGCTTGGGCCAAGGTGGGCGGGTATAGGCTGAAGTAAAGGAGTCCCCATCCCTCTCTCTCTCTGCCATTGTTCTGGTCCTGGAGCCTTTGAACGGAGGAGTAGGACCGTGCTAGGGCGGTGTAAGGGGGCCGACCAGTAGCGGGTCTGTCTGCTCGCTATGTCGGGCTCCTCTGGTCCGCAGCTCGGCGTCTTGCTGCTGCTCGCGGTGCTCCTGCAGACTGTTGTCGTCACCATCACAGTGTTGCACTTCACCACAGCGCTAAACTCGGTAAGGAAAGAGTTTTGACGTATGAAAAAATAAGTTTTGAGATGTTCCGATCTATTTAACCAGAGCTTTTTAGGCATTATTAGGCTATTGGGGTTCATATGTTTGTCCCGGTTTTACTTCGGCTATCATGCTTTTTTTTTAAAGTGCTTGCTTTGTATATTTTTCATCTTGTGCATGTAGAGAACTCTGAGCTGTGTTTGATGTGTGGTGGTGGTGGCTGCTATTGGCTATTTGTTATTATCACCAACTCGGTAAGGCGAAACAAGCAACGCAAAGTTTGACATGGTTCAACATTATGATAATTGTGGAGGCTTTTAGTTTAGTTCGTGCTTTGTGTTTTAGTTTTAGCGGGAGGTGTTTCTTATATTTTTTGGGTACATAATTCTTCCTATAATAACACTTTGTAATATCCATAGTAATAATTCGACTAATAGGCGCTACAGGAAAGATGAAAAACACAAACAATTAAGATAGAAAAACAAATCGAAATCATTTCGGTTTTATGAGTTTGTACCGGTTTAACTTTGGCTATGTCTTTTTAAATGCATAATGCTTTTTGTTAGGTGCTTGTTTGTATTGTTTAAATCTTATGCATGCAGAGAACTTCTTTGAGCTTTATT
>NC_137225.1:25210355-25270355 GCF_949987685.1 Ammodytes marinus
GAAGGTAAAGAAGTATTCAAAGTTTTTAGTCTTTTTATGTGATTTTTATGATTTAAACTAAGGGAGAATACTTTGCACATCTGTTCCTTTAAGCCCAGTTCAGACCAAAGATTCACCTTGCAACTGCTTGCAACTGCAACTCCTTGCGACGAGACCGCCGAAACGTTCTAAAACTGGACCTTGCGATTTGACATGTTAAATCTTCTGCGACGCCTTGCAACGGCTTGCAACGCGCTGCGACGAGCAGTTCACACTGCTGCGATTCATCCCCTGCGACGTTCTAAAACCGTCTCGTCGCAAGCAGTTGCAAGGTGAATCTTTGGTCTGAACTGGGCTTAAAAGGGCCGAACAGATCATGAGAAGAATGTAGATTCCTGCACACTGTCTAATTATCTGCAACACACACACACACACACACACACACACACACACACACACACACACACACACACACACACACACACACACACACACACGCAGGCATTCTTGTTTTTTAAACAAAAATGAAGTGACTTGCAGGGACATTTGGTCCTTGTAAGTATAGGAAATACAATTTAAAGGTGCAGTGTGTAACTTTGTGTGTGTCAGAGAAGTGAAACATTTTCTAAGGTTTATTCTCATAACTGAATAAACAAACTTTCCTCACAGGTAAAATGTGATCCCTGGAACACTGTTTGAAGTTAGAAAGCTTCCTGAAAAGTTACTGTTTCACTGTTGTTGTTTACAGCAGCAGGGCCCACAGTTTGGTTTACAAACATATTCTAGTCTTACGTTTGGTTCCAGGTTCCTCAAAATTACTTGAGTTATGATGATAGAATTATTCAATACTAAGAATTACAGTTAATATGTTTTGTTAACCAACTGCAGGCTCTGTGAATGTAAACAAATCCCCCTCCTCCTGAAACTACACAGTGACCCTTTAATTCATTATAACTATCATAATTATCATTATTATCGTTATTATCGTTATTAGGGGCATTAGCTTGAGAAGAAAATTGGTGAATGTGAAATCTCTGTCTCCAGAAGCACAATGAGTTCCTTCATAGCTGTGGAGATGTGATGTGATCCTGTGTGGTTTAATCAGCAAAGGAATGTGTTCACCTGCCACACACACACACACACACACACACACACACACACACACACACACAGGCATCGAGGTTAACACACACACACACGCACGCACGCACGCACGCACACACACACACACACACACACACACACACACAGGAAGGCATGCATGCACACACACAGGCACACGCAAGCATATGCACACACACAGGCATCGAGGTTAACACAGACACACACACACAGAGACACGTAACCAGAGACACATACACACACATGCACGCACAGGTAGGCATGCATACACATAAGCACACACACACACATATGCACACACATACACACACACAGGCAGACATACACACACATAAGCGCACACACACACACACACACACACACACACACACACACACACACGCACACGCACACGCACACATACACACAGGCATGCATACACACACAAGCACACACACACACACATACACACAGGCATGCATACACACACATAAGCACACACACACTCCGGTCTCAATGGGATTTACATGTATAAACATAGGTTTAAAAAAAAGAAAATGCAACAAAACTATCTCCTTGTACACAAGTTATTTAAACCATAAACATGTAGACACACATCTCTTGTATATGTTAAAGTTCAGTCTGGTTGGGGGCGCCTTTAGCTCAGTTGGTAGGGCGTCCCCCCCCATGGGCCTCGGCCAGCAGCAGACCTGGGTTCGATTCCAGCCCGCGGTCGTTCTCTGCATGTCACTCCCCTCTCTGCCCCATTTCACCTCTGTCTCTACACTATCAATAAAGCATAAAAATGCCAAAAACATATCTTAAAAAAAAAAAAAAAGTTCAGTCTGGTTTTCCTCTTATCTTCAATGGTTTCATATTGGCTCTTTTTTTCATCACGTTTTTCCAATTTTCTGTACATTTCTGGTCCAGAAAAATCCACAAAATAGTTTTCATCAGTTTGGCAGCAGCTGCATCTTTCTGAGCCAGTTCTAGAGTAACTAGAGACGGGTCTGTTACCGACCTCAACATGAGGGAAACTTCTTCAGCCCAAATGTTCAGGGTCGAGGTCAAACAAAAGGCAGATGGCTCCTATCAGTAACACTGTACAGTAAGGTACAGTGCACACAATTGGACTAACTGCTACATAGCAAATGTTCTGCTTCACCCATTTGATCTGAATGTTTTAATAGTGTTGTCTCTTTGTCAGCTTGTTGTATATTTGCATTGTGTGTTTGTGTGTGTATTGTAATTTTTACTCGACATCATGGTAAATGAGGATCACACACACACACACACACACACACACACACACACACACACACACACACACACACCCCTCAATTGATCTTTTGAGGATAAATAAAGGAAAAATGAAATGAAAAATTACCTACTACATCATTTTTTTTTCTTCTTTTAACTAAAAAAAAACTACATGGTAGTTACTAAAAAAGAAAATAGAAACATATTTAGTATAGTTCATGCATAGCTATGAAGCAGTTGCTACAATGTTGTGTACTTTTGTCCAAAGGGGGCGCAAGAATTAACAAAAATGTAAAGTTCCTCTGAGCACCTTTTAACCTGTTCACCTGCAGTGTCTCGACTTATTAATAAATGTTTTCCTGTGCTTCTCTTTCAGTCTCTGTCTCAGCGCTACCAACGGCAGATTTCTTCCGCAGTCAGAGGTGAGACACGCACACACACACACACACACACACATACACAGACAAAGACACACACACACACACACACGTACACACACACACACACTCACACACACACACACACACACACTCACACACACACACACACACACATACAGAGACACAAACACACACACACACACACACACAAACACACGCACACACACACATACACACCTACACACACATACACATACACATACATTACACACACACACATACACAGACACACTCACACGCACATACACACACTCACACTCACACACACACACACACACACTCACACACACTCACACACACACACACTCACTCACACTCACACTCACACTCACACTCACACACACACTCACTCTCACACTCACACACACATACACACACACACACACACACACACACACCAATAACATAATAACATTTCTAAAACAATTACCTAATAACATTTTGCCCCAAAACGTCTCATTTGTTCCTGGACACATATTATTATTATTAAACCTTTTTCCTCCCCGGGTCAGATGAAGTGTCTCGGGTGTTGCCCTCACTAGTGATGGTGGACAGGGCTTCACCGCGCCCCAAAGTCGCCGCCCACGTCACCGGCAGCTTCGTGCCCAAAGTGGAGCGAGAGGGAGGAGGTGAGAGCTGCAGAAAATGTACCACACACACACACACACACACACACACACACACACACACACACACAATGGAGTCTTTAACTTTTACCAGCAGTGTGAATTTAGGCTGTTTTGTTTTGCTTGAATTTGTTTTATACTCTTACCATTTGGTGATTGGTCGGAACTGCTAGCTCACAACCTTTACGTAGCTATGAGGAACTTTTAAATATTCCTGAAACAGCAATATGTAGCGATTCAGAATGGACTTTACAATAGTCACGTTATGCCCTGGAACAAAACGAGAACCAAAGATGTATGCAACGAACAAAATAAAAAAAAAATAAAAAAAAATAAAAAAAAAATTATGTGATTTTTGATTTAAAGGTGCAGTGTGTAATATGACATCATCAAGAAAGTTCTACAAAGTTCTAGAATGCAACGCTCCCTGGGTAACCCCACCCCTTTAGAATAATAACAGAAGCTACAGTGGCCTTCAAGGACAAGAACAATTCTACATTTTAAACAATGCACCTGATGACATTCCAACTATGACACTTTCAAGATGGCGGCACTAGGCCTTGGTCCAAAATATGCAGAAATATGGACATATATGAGACCCTTTCTAAGGGGAAAAAAAATTCAAAAAAATGTTTTCAGCTATTATGCACTAAATTAAACGTACTTATGGATATTATAATTACTTTCTACAAAATCTGCTAGGAAATAAAACCCAAAATTCTACACACTGCAGCTTTAAGTTAATTTGTTCCCTCTCTCAGCATTAAATAAATAAACAAATCCATTTTTCCCCTCCCAGCTGCGGCCCTCCCCGGTCGGCGGGTGCAGGGGCAGAAGATCTCGTGGTGGGAGGGGGAGAAGGGTCTCGCTTTCCTGCAAGACGTGCGTCTGGTGGAGGGGGAGCTGGTGGTCCCTCAGCCCGGACTCTACTACGTCTACGCCCAGGTAGATGGAACTTTTTTATTTTTTATTTTTTTTTAACCTTTATTTCTACAGGTAAATCCCATTGAGACCGGAGACTCTTTTGCAAGGGAGACCTGTTTTCCTTTCCCACGTTACCATTCACACACACACATTCATACACCGATAGCAGCAGCTAACTATCGACATTCACACGGGGCAAGGTGGGTGAAGTGTCTTGCCCAAGGACACAACAACTATGACACAGGTGGCAGGGCGGGGATCGAACCTCCAACCCTTTGATCATCAGCCGACCCGCTCTACCAACTGAGCCACAGTCGCCCAAACTCAAAGTGCTTTGAATGATTCACTAAAATAATCTTTAAATAATATGTAGAAACATCTCTTTTATATGTTTAAAGGGACACTGTGTAATATGACATCATCAAGAAAGTTCTAGAATGCAACGCTCCCTGGGTAACCCCACCCCTTTTGAATAATAACAGAAGCTACAGTGGCCTTCAAGGACAAGAACAATTCAAAATTTTAAACAATGCACCTGATGACATTCCAACCAACATGGATGCCGCCATAAGACTTACCCTCTCAATGTAGAAAATGTAATATTAATATTTGAAATTCTCCGCTTAAAAGGATTATTCAGATTATTGGCAGAGGTGATTTTACACCAATGAGGACATATTTAGGAATGAGGATATTGATTTTAGCTAATAAATTACTTAAAATGTTACACAGTGTCCCTTTAAGTTTAGTCTGGGTTTCCCCTTATTTACTTATCCCCGTGTTTCATATTGGCTCTTTTTCAGCACTCTTCTCTCTGCGCTTTGAAATACAATCTGAAGACTTTTCTCTCTGTCTGTCTCCCTTTTAACCTGTGATTTTTATTATTTTTGTTGTTAGTTTCTTTAATTTTTTTTTTAATTTAAAATTTTAAAATTTTCTTAATTTTAAATATCTATTTTACTATTATTTATCAAAAAAAAAATGTATTTAATTTTTTTGCTTTGGCAATTTGTCTGTCTGTATTTGTTCTATTCCTTGTCTTATGCTCACACACACACACACACACACACACACACACACACACACACACACACACACACACACACACACACACACACACACACACACACACACACACACACACACACACATATATATAAATAATCTTGCCTTTCCTTGTGCTCAGACTTACTTCAGACACACACACACACACACACACACACACACACACACACACACACACATATAAATAATCTTGCCTTTCCTTGTCTTGTGCTCAGACTTACTTCAGACACACACACACTCTGGAAGAGGAGGGAGAAGAGGAGCCACAGGATGGGGGCCGGCCGCTGCTGCAGTACGTCTATAAGAAGGTGAGGGGGAATAGTACACACTCATACACGCACACACACGCACGCTCACTCACTCACTCACTCACTCACTCACTCACTCACTCACTCACTCACTCACTCACTCACTCTCTCACTCACTCACTCACTCACTCACTCACTCTCTCACTCACTCACTCACTCACTCACTCACTCACTCACTCACTCACTCACTCACTCACTCACTCACTCACTCACTCACTCACTCACTCACTCCCCCACACACCCTCACACACCCTCCCTCACACACACACACACACACACACACACACACACCTTCCCACACAGACAAACAAACAAATAACACACCCTCCCTCACACACACACACACACACCCTCCCTCACACACACCCTCACACGCACTCACTCACTCACTCACACACTCACTCTCACACACCCTCACACACACCCTCACACACACACACACACACACACACTAACCCTCTCTCTCCCCCCTCTCCTAGATGTCCTCGTACCCCGTGCCCATCCTGCTAATGAAGACCAGTCGGACGTCCTGCTGGTCCCGTGGGTCTCAGTTCAGCCTTCACTCCGCCCACCAGGGGGGGCTGTTTCCCCTGGGCAGTGGGGACAGGCTGTTTGTCACCGTGACCAACGCTTCGGCTGTGGACATGGATGAGAAGAGCAGCTTCTTTGGGGCTTTTCTCATCAGCTAGAGGACTGTCGGATCTATGGAGGAATTATGCCTTTTTTTTATTTTATTTTTTTTAAACATTTTTCGGACGTTATTTTAATATTTTTTTTATATAGGCCCATATATAATTTTTCTGCAACTTTTTTTTTTTCTGACATTCTTTTAATATTTTTTTTTCATATATATAATTTTTCTGCAATTTTTTTTTTTTTTATAAATGCATCTATCTGAAAAAAAAAATTTAAGATAATTTTTTGCCGTATTTTTTATTGCTTTTTTTTAATGTTTTTTTTCTTTTTTCTGGTCGAGTTCCTCGGAGAATCTTTTCAGATCATTTTTTTTTGCCATTTTCCCTGCATTTGTTTTTCTTTTCTTTTTTTTTTGATGAATGCATCCGTGTGGAAACATCTCTAGTTTTTTCAGACGTCTCAAGACTTTTCCTGTGAATGAACTAAGAACGTGAAAAACTGCAACAGACACTCACGCACGGAAGAAGTCTGTATTTAGGTTTTTTTTCTCACAAACATTTCGTTGTAGAAGAGACCGGTGTGGATTTGAGTGTGTATGTGAGAGAGCCAATTAAACTCTTCACACCATTTGTATTTGAGTGTTTTTAAGAGTTGCTGTGACTCGGATTCGACACTCAATTTCTGTTGTACAAACATTTCTTTAAAAGGCAGACTAAATTTAAAGGTGTAGTCAGTGATTCTGGAGAACGCTTGTTGTCAAAACCACTTTTTGTCAAAATCAGTGAATATCTCCTCACGATCCACTACCTGTCCGTACTGTGTGTGTGCGCTGAAAACAATCTGGTGTTAATACACAGCCTAGGCTCTGTAACCGGGTATAACAACATGCCCGTATAACTGCCTCTAAGAAATGTTTGCGTAATCGATTTGAGTCCACTCCAAACATATAAACGTGAATTGTGTGTTTTCGTAAAAGGTGTAAATATTGTCCTATATTGTGTTTTTATATTTTTATAATGAGGCTAAAAGTCCTGTTGTCAAAATCAGTGAATATCTCCTCTCGATCTGCTTACCTGTCTGTACTGTGGGGGCTCTGAAATAAAACATCTGTGGAGTTAATACACGGCCTAGGATCTGTAAACTGGGCCCACCGTAGCTATACCAACATGCCCGTTTATTTAAGTTTATTCAAGAAAAGAATATCAGAACTCTTCAGTAATGGGCTGTGATTAAGTTTAAGCGTCGCTTTTTCCAATTTGACATGAATGCAACATTCACTGTCTGTAGCACTTATGTAAACATCACTTAAATGACACTTAACATTTGTTTACTTTTTATGTTTTGTTTTTGCTTCGAATGTCAAGATTTTTAATAGTTTTTTTGTGTTTGTGTTTGTGTATCAACAAATATTTCTACCAAAAAGGAAGTCGAATGGACAGCGATTGTTTTAAGTATTGTTTGTGATTCTTGGATATGAATGTACCGACACAAATCTGTGAGATTCTGTCTTACTGCGCCAAAAGAAATATCTCTTAAAAACCTGCAGTGTGTAGAATTTGGGGTTTTATTTCCTAGCAGATTTTCTAGAAAGTAATTATAATATCCATGAGTACATTTAATTTAGTGCATAATAGCTGAACATTTAAAATAAATAAATAAAATTCCCTTAGAAAGGGTCTCATATATGTCCATATTTCTTCATATTTTGGACCAAGGCCTAGTGCCGCCATCTTGAAAGTGTCATAGTTGGAATGTCATCAGGTGCATTGTTTAAAATTTAGAATTGTTCTTGTCCTTGAAGGCCACCGTAGCTTCTGTTATTATTCAAAAGGGTTGGGGTTACCCAGGGAGCGTTGCATTCTAGAACTTTGTAGAACTTTCTTGATGATGTCATATTACACACTGCACCTTTAAGAGCCAAAATACTGTTTTCCAAGGTCAAATATGTAACTCCAAGAATCAATTTAATTCTCTAATTTCATCCAAGTCTGTTCAAGAAAACAAAAGAGGTCTGCAGTAATGGGCGCTCATTAAACGTGCTATGAGGAACTTTTAAATATTTCTGAAACAGTCTAATTTTTCCTCTGATGATCATAAATTACATGTAACAGCAAACGAGACCATCAGTGCAAAAGAATGCTATTTTTTATATAGTTTTTCTTAATGCCTTTGTCATGGGTAAACGCTCACCCAGGAACAACAGCTGGCATTGTAAAAACACTATCGCTTTTAGTCCAAAGGGGGGCGCAAGAATTAACACAAACTGAAAGTTCCTCGGAGCACCTTTACATTTTAAAGTAAAAAAATAAATAAAAATTGTGTAGCTTTTTATGACATGAATGCAAAAATCAATGTAGCACTTGAGTAAATATCACATCTTTTCATATGTTTTAGTTTTTGCTATGATTTTGAATGTAAAATTTCAACTGTCTTTTTGACGTGTTTTTATAGTGTATGTATCCACAAGGATTTCGGCCTGACGTGATGTCCAATGGATAGTGGTACAGCGATAAGTGCTACACTCTTTCAATTTGTGTTACAAGCATGAAAATTGCCATGGGTCACTTGACAAGAAAATTGAAAATTGTCCAAGAAAAAAAAAATGTTTAATGAAAAAACCACACTACATTTCTATGAGAAATTTTCAAATTCACAATTTCAAATGTCTCTGACTATCTTCTCGTCTAGTGACTCGTGGAGACTCATGCTCCTGACAATGTTCACGCTAGTATCATCAACTGAAAGATTCTGATGAAAATAAGCACTTAGCCGCTGCACTTAATCTGAAAACTAATCCGTTTGCGGACAATAAAAAATAAAAAGCCACATTTTTTTTTAAGGGGGGCGCCCTTAGCTCAGTTGGTAGGGCGTCCCCCCCCCCATGGGCCTCGGCCAGCAGCGGACCCGGGTTCGATTCCAGCCCGCGGTCGTTCTCTGCATGTCACTCCCCTCTCTGCCCCATTTCAACTCTGTCTCTACACTATCAATAAAGCATAAAAATGCCAAAAAAATAAATATCTTAATTTTTTTGAATTTTTTCTACATGGACCAAAGATAAATGTGAATGTAAATAAACTGCTGAGTTTTGTTTGTAAATATGAGAAATAAAGACATTGTCAAAGCAAAATGATGACGTCTTTGAATCATAATTCTTTGTTAAGATTCTATAATTTACTGGAAGGTGCTAATCTTCTTGATGCATTAAAGGTGTAGTCAGTGATTCTGGAAAACGCTTGTTGTCAAAATCAGTGAATATCTCCTCACAATCCGCTACCTGTCCGTACTCTGTGTGTGTGTGTGTGTGTGTGTGTGTGTGTGTGTGTGTGTGTGTGTGTGTGTGTCCTGAAATAAAAAAAACAGTGTTAATACACAGCCTAGGCTCTGTGAACGGGCATGTTGCTAGCTACGTTCTCCAGAATCACACTGACTCTAACTTTAGTGTCTATATGTCATTTTACAGCTGTAGATGTTTAAAGGTGCAGTGTGTAATATGACATCATCAAGAAATTTCTACAAAGTTCTAGAATGCAACGCTCCCTGGGTAACCCCACCCCTTTAGAATAATAACAGAAGCTACAGTGGCCTTCAAGGACAAGAACAATTCTAAATTTCAAACAATGCACCTGATGACATTCCAACTATGACACTTTCAAGATGGCGGTACTAGGCCTCGGTCCAAAATATGCAGAAATATGGACACATATATAAAATAATTCAAAGCATTTTTTTCAGCTATTATGCACTAAATTAAATGTACTTATGGATATTATAATTACTTTCTACAAAATCTGCTAGGAAATAAAACCCAAAATTCTACACACTGCAGGTTTAATGTTGAGCTCATTTAAAAACTGTTAAATAGTTTCAAAAGAAATGCATCATGGTCTATAATATAAAATCATCTTGTGTTTGTATGCGTGGCTGTTCTACTGTGAGAACCACTCTAAAAAATCCCAGAAAAACCGCCCTGTTTTTACGGAGACAATGGTAATGTTTTGCTTATTTAATTTAATTCAAATGGGGATAAAAAGAAAATCCCCAAACTAACTCTGACAATATAAAGGGACTATAACGTGAAACATTTGGTGCATAGAGGCATGGTTTGTGTCAAATTCAGTAGGTTCAAACAGTGGTAGACCGGAGTATAACATTTAATTCCATCTGATACAAATAAAACAGCTCATTCTGGGTCTGTATAGCTTTGCCTTTAAATAAAATCACGATAGTAAATTGAGCGAGTGAGTGCAGATGTACTCGGTTGATTCTTTTGGTTGGAATTTAGTCCGTTTTAGTGAGTTAAAGGTGCAGTCAGTGATTCTGGAGAACGCTTGTTGTCAAAATCACTTTTAGTCAAAATCAGTGAATATCTCTTCTTGATCTGCTACCTGTCCGTACTGTGTGTACACTGAACAAAAAAAACTGGTGTTAATACACAGCCTAGGCTCTGTAAAGTAGTATGTAAACAAAGGGGGCCCACCGTAGCTAGCAATATGCCTGTTTAAAAAGCCTAGGCTGTGTATGCACAAACAGTACGGACAGGTAAGTGGATCGTGAGGAGATATTAACTGATTTTGACTAAAAATGAAAAGCTTTATAATTTATTTGTTCAGTGATTAATTATAAAATCTCACTGGAACACATGGAACGTACTATAAGCTATACTGACAAGAAGTTTAGTTAGATTTATAACAGGATGTATTGGAATTAATCTAACATATACCTAAAAATTGATGACAAATATCTTACATTGGGCGATGATTAAAGGCCTGTGACATCACAGTAAGAGAAATGTAGGGTTAGACAGTGAGACCATTAAACACTCTTTCTGCCTTTTCTCAGGCTAGGATGAACCAATTTCAATTTTTTTTGCACATTTATACTACATAGGATCTCAGAATTCAATACACCTTCATATTCCTACCGGTGAAGTAGGTCTTTAAGAATGTAATGTTTTTGTACAAGGAAATGCTGGATCTCTGGAGATTTGTAAAATTTTGTAGTGACTGCAAAATATTTATTTGAAAAAAACGACAATGTAACCTATGACGTTTTGAGATAAAAAATCAACAGTGTAACCCATGTTGTTTTATTGTGTTTTGTGTCAACATTGCATTTTTGAGAATTTCAGCCGCCAATAGAGCCACTACAAAGAGGAACCCATTCATATTAGACCCAGAGATGTTTAAAGCTTCATAGAGACTGCAATATATTTATATGAAAACATTTCGTTTTAAAGGTGCAGTGTGTAATATGACATCATCAAGAAAGTTCTACAAAGTTCTAGAATGCAACGCTCCCTGGGTAACCCCAAACCTTTAGAATAATAACAGAAGCTACAGTGGCCTTCAAGGACAAGAACAATTCTACATTTTAAACAATGCACCTGGTGACATTCCAACTATGACACTTTCAAGATGGCGGCACTAGGCCTTGGTCCAAAATATGCAGAAATATGGACATATATGAGACCCTTTCTAAGGGAAAAAAAAATAATTAAAAACATTTTTCTCAGCTATTATGCACTAAATTAAATGTACTTATGGATATTATAATTACTTTCTACAATATCTGCTAGGAAATAAAACCCAAAATTCTACACACTGCAGGTTTAAGTATATAAAAAAAAAAACAGTGCCGACTATGAACGAGGTATCTAGGTGTTCTTATCCGACTTCTCTTGTCCGTTAATATGCCGATTTGTGTGCGAAGTAGATCGGATAAAGGTGTTTACATGCATTTTACAAGTCCTGTTGAAGTCTTATTTGTTTGTTTACCCGATTATGAGTCTGCATGTAAACGCACTGACTGACTCCACCTTTAAGCTTGGTCTGATCTGATGCATTCTGGGATAATTCCTTCTCCTGTGAAGTGAGAAAAGCAATGAGTGGTGCGTCCTATTTGGCAGCTGACTGAGAGTTTAAACACACACACACACACGCACACACACACACACACACACACACACACACGCACGCACACACGCACGCACGCACACACACACACACACACACACGCATGCACACACACACACAGATATAGTCCTGATTGGTATTTGCACTCTAAATAAAAAGTGTTGAATCTTGCACCATGGCGTTTCAGATGCAACTTTAATGATACTATGATACAGTCTTTGGTTTCTAATGGTAAACACACACACACACACACACATATACACAAACACACACACACACATATACACACACACGCACACACACACACACACACACACACACACACACACACACACACACACACGCACACACACACACACACACAGACCTGTCTGTCTGGTGGAGCGTGTTCCAGCTCATCTCTGGTATTTTTCACCGTGTCACGCAAACATCTGACGCTTTGGTTTCTGTGTCTCTGCAGGTGAAGACTTGAAGAGTGCGCAGAAAGAAACTGGTGACTTTATTTGATTTGATTTGATTTGATTTGATTCAATTTATTTCAGACATATCAAACATACAAAACAAAATGAAAAGCATGGAAATACAATAAACAAAAAATATGTTTTCACAAAAAAATAAATAAAAGAAAACAAATTATCTGTATTGCTGAGATATGCCTGAAAAGGAACAGGAAGAAGTATACACTTATTTAATCCTACCCCTTTTCCATAGTAAAAAAATAAAAAATAAAAATATTTATTAAATTAAAAAAATAAAAATATTTATTATATTCGCTTCTCTTAATCCATATATTCTCTGTACAATTGGCGATACTATATTTGCCATTTACGAACTATACATACTTACATACAACTTAATATACTATAAATGTTTTATATTTTAGGGGATGACTTTAGAAAATCATCCCCTCTAAAAATCGATTTCTCTTCATCCGAGAATCAAATCCTTTGGTGGGTATATTTGCATGACTGATGTTAATAAGTGGAGTAAGTTTCATGAGCGTCAGACTTTTCATTTGGGGAGAATAGGGTTGTCTTCCGTACTGTTTGAGGGGCACAAATGCATCTCTTCTAATCTACGCCTACGGGATGCTGTTCAGGAGGATTTGGCGCCATCTCCTGTGCAATCACTGTATTTTATTTTAAGATGTGAAAATGTTTATTATTTATTATTATAATATACTAATATTTTTATTTTTTTAATTTAATAAATATTTTAATTTTTTATTTTTTTTTACTATGGAAAAGGGGTAGGATTAAATAAGTGTATACTTCTTCCTGCTCCTTTTCCGGCATATCTCAGAAATACAGATAATTTTTTTTATTTTTTTTAGTGAAAACATAATTCGTTTATTGTATTTCCATGCTTTTCATTTTGTTTTGTATGTTTGATATGTCTGAAATAAATTGAATCAAATCAAATCAAATCAAAAAAATACTTGTAGAATCAGGGTTGGAGGGGATTCCTGAGCCCCTATGAAGGCAGTAGAATCATCCATCTGTGGGGGGGGGGGCCTCTAATACATGATGAACAGCCATTATTTTAATAAAAAAAATGGCATTGCTCCTGAGACAAAAGTCAAAGAAAATGTATAAAAAACGAATAAAATCATTAAGGTGTATGTCATGCTAGAGAGACGACAAACCAAACACAACGATCAGCATTTTGACATTTAAACCTGCAGTGTGTAGAATTTTGGGTTTTATTTCCTAGCAGATTTTGTAGAAAGTAATTATAATATCCATAAGTACATTTAATTTAGTGCATAATAGCTGAATTTTTTTTTTTAATTATTATTTTATTTCCTTAGAAAGGGTCTCATATATGTCCATATTTCTGCATATTTTGGACCAAGGCCTAGTGCCGCCATCTTGAAAGTGTCATAGTTGGAATGTCATCAGGTGTATTGTTTAAAATTTAGAATTGTTCTTGTCCTTGAAGGCCACTGTAGCTTCTGTTATTATTCTAAAGGGGTGGGGTTACCCAGGGAGTGTTGCACGCTAGAACTTTGTAGAACTTTCTTGATGATGTCATATTACACACTGCACCTTTAACTGATGCAGTGTATAGCTAGATAGAAATGTATAGAAAATTGTATTGTGTCAGTGTACGTTATTAGTCTTATAGGGAATCAACAGAGACGATTTATTTGGAAAATTAACTCAAGTTTATTTCCTTTAAAGAACAGAGCAAGAAACATTCGTACAGTTTATGTGTCAATATATAATCTCCTGTTTTCATAAATAAATCACAAAAGAGTAAATCGTGAACATCTGACAGTGGTTGACCCTCTGAGGAGATTTTTAAAGTTTAAAGTCCCCCGTTAAAACCCGTTATATATGTCAGGTATAAGTTAGCTTTTAAAGGTCACATATTATGCTAAATGCACTTTTTAAATGTGTTCTAACATATCCATGGGTCCACGGTGTGCCTAGAGACTGCCAAAATATAAAAAAATAACAATCTCTCCTTTTCTCACTCTCCCCCTTTCTGAAACCCCCACCCCTCCCCCCAATATACTCCAGTCAGAATTCTCCTCGTTCCTGACCTCAAAAACTGGAAAGCCAGAAGCTTCCACTGTGCAGCCCACACCCCTATTTCTTATTGGTCCACGGCCCTGACAGACATAGGGCGAGGCGTATCTGGCTTCGCTTCCGGACAGGGGGCGGGGGCAGCTCAAAGATTGTATATTTACGAGGGGAGCTGCAGCTCTTTTTAAAAAATAGGCCATTGTGAGATTAGCTGAACATCAGCATAGTACAATAAATTATCTGAAAGTTTTTTTCAGCAAACAATTAAAGAAAAACGTATTAGGGACCACTAAGACCATATAATATGGTGTATAATAGAACCGAAAAGTGTATAATATGGGAGCTTTAAAGCAAGTACGTACTAAAATGAGTTCTTTTAATCAAAGTTTGAAGGGGGTTGCTCATGGTGTAGTGGTTACAGACTCAGTCTAATAAAGCAAAAATCCCCCAAAAAATTATCTAAAAAAAAAGAGAAATCTTCACATTTAAGTTCGGATCCAAGAAATATTTATCTTTTTAATAAAAATAACAATAATAATATTTATATATTTTAATATCCTTGATCAATTAATCAACACATTTTTTCTGCATTTTCATGTGATCAATGTACATAATATGTGCTTGAGAACTAAACGAAACACAATCAATAATAAGATGTTTGGATAATATTTCACAGTATATTTTTCATAAATATACAAATAATATATTACGTTATACATACAATTCTTTCTTTTTGAATCATTTTGACGGATGTTAAAGGTGCTCCGAGGAACTTTCAGCTTGTGTTAATTCTTGCGCCCCCTTTTGGACAAAAGCGCTAGTGTTTTTACTACGCCAGCTGTTGTTCCTGGGTGAGCGTATACCCATGACAAAGGCATTAAGAAAAACTATTAAAAAAATAGAATTCTTTGCACTGATGGTCTCGTTTGCTGTTACATGTAATTTATGATCACCAGAGGAAAAATTAGACTGTTTCAGAAATATTTTAAAAGTTCCTCGTAGCACCTTTGAATTAGCGGATGAGATTTTTCAACCTATATGATGTAGTTTTCTTATGACTTAATAAAAAGTCTTTAAGCTGAAATTAAAAATAAATAGAATTCCAAATATAGTTTAAAGCTGAAAGGCCCATATACAGTAGACGCCCCCATACAGTAAAACATAGGAATGATCACCCAACACTGACAGAAAAACCTCCTTTGCAAAAAACAAATACACATGATAATATACACATACAGTACATTATTATTTAAAAGGGCACAGAGGAACTTTCTGTTTGTGTTAATTCTAGCGCCCCATTTGGACAAAAGCGGTAGTGTTTTTACTACGCCAGCTGTTGTTCCTGGGTGAGCATATATACCCATGACAAAGGCATTACGAAAAACTATATAAAAATCTCATTCTTTGCACTGATGGTCTCGTTTGCTGTATCATGTAATTTATGATCAACAGAGGAAAAATGAGACTGTTTCAGAAATATTTTAAAAGTTCCTCGTAGCTACTTTAAGAACAATATTATTAAAAAAAAAAAAAACCCAGACAAGATTTGATCCTGCTCCCCTCATGCCAAAAGATGTATCACAAACCTATAAAACACTTTCTTTATAGGATTTATTAAACCTGCAGTGTGTAGAATTTTGGGTTTTATTTCCAAGCAGATTTTGTAGAAAATAATTATAATATCCATAAGTACGTTTAATTTAGTGCATAATAGCTGATTTTTTTTTTAGAATTATAATTATTTTCCTTAGAAAGGGTCTCATATATGTCCATTTTTCTCCATACTTTGGACCAAGGCCTAGTGCCGCCATCTTGGAAGTGTCATAGTTGGAATGTCATCAGGTGCATTGTTTAAACTTTTGAATTGTTCTTGTCCTTGAAGGCCACTGTAGCTTCTGTTATTATTCGAAAGGGGTGGGGTTACCCAGGGAGCGTTGCATTCTATAACTTTGTAGAACTTACTTGATGATGTCATATTACACACTGCACCTTTAACTGTAGCAGCACATCTGGGGACAGTTTTTTGTATATCTGCTAAACTTGGCTCTCAAACCTGTGTGGACTAACCCCTTACCCTACTTATATTAAAAACTTTTCTATACAATATAAAACCATTCGAAGCATCATTTCACACACAGCGTTGAAGTTACAGCACTAAGAAGCATACAGAATTGTTCCTCCTCTGCAAGGCACAACACCCTGTATGCAAACAATAACTTTTTTTTAAAATTAAAAAGTAGTTTTTTTTATACAAAATGTGTGCTTTAGGAATAATCTGCCTGGATTTATTTCCCTTCAAGAGTAGAAGGGGGAAAGGTCGAATTTTCAACGGTCTGCACTGGGTTTTTGAAAAGAAAAATGCCTAAATTTGACTTAAAGACCTACTTCAGCGGTGGAAATATGAAAGTGTATTGCATTCTGAGATCCTATGTAGTATAAATGTGCAAAAGCTTTTGAAATCGGTTCATCCTAGCCTGAGAAAAGGCAGAAAGAGGCCTCAAAACTCAAAAATCTTAGTCATACAGTTGACTTGAAAATGTGTTTCCACGTCTCCTTTTCCTTTTTAGAGTGCACGCTTCTTAGAAGGGGGGATAAAAAGGGACACAATACTCACACACACACACACACACACACACACACACACACACACACACACACACACACACACACACACACACACACACACACACTTGTTTCTTAGAAGGGGGGATAATAAGGGCCACACTCAAACTCTTGGCTTGCTGTAGTTTTTGGCCTAGTGCCAAAACCGAGACGCTAGCTGTCGTCGGGGTGTGTGTTTGTGTTTGTATCAGTGTGTGTGTGTGTGTGTGTGTGTGTGTGTGTGTGTGTGTGTGTGTGTGTGTGTGTGTGTGGTTGTGTGTGTGTGTGTGTGTGTGTGTGTGTTTCGGGCCGAATCAGCGCTGAAGAAACATGATAGTCCGTAAGGGATTCAAGCTCTCGTTGTGATAAAGTATATTTCTAGTAAAAAACAATAATTCACATTCAACATCATCATTGCATCGTGTTGCATTGTCTCCGCGGTACAGTGGTCATCAGATAGAGAAAGGATACTTTTCAGACATACAGTATTGCACAATCCAGTGAGTATACACAGATGTGAACTCTGGCATACTTTTACCACACACACACACACACACACACACTTACACACACACACGACGCTGTAACCTTGACAAGCCTGTTTTGTGTGTGTGTGTGTGCGTGTGTGTGTGTGTGTGTGTGTGTGTGTGTGTGTGTGTGTGTATGTGTGTGTGTGTGCGTCTCAGTGCATCATAAAAGCATAAAAAAGCGGAAGATAAGTGCTCTGACTTTGACACTTGAAACTCGTCAGATTAGCGTGAGGCAGCGTGTATTCCAGGCTCATCTTTTTCAGGTTTTTTTTTCCAGAAGCATACTTGAGGTTTTTTTTACAAGAAGAAATGTTGTTCTTAATATATATTTTTTTCCAATCAATCTGGCTTCAGTTTGCAGAAATACACAAAGGATAAAATATGAATGAGTTCTGAATTATCCATATAAATTATCTATTAAATACCAAGCCCCAACCTCAGCGATTTTTACCAGCATCCAATAAGGAAGTGACCACAACTGTAGTAACCGGAAGTGCCACTAGGGGGGTGGAAGCAGAAGACAGCCATCTCTCATTGACTCACTTGTTAAACAGGCTGTTTTCAAAGTCTTATTAAACCTATTTACAGCCTGGTCCACAAAACCATTTTAGTCTGTATGTTTAGGTCATATCTCCATGACAACACTGAGGGGGGTGAATTTTTTCGGACCACGCTAGTTTTTATTTTATCGGAGGTTAAAATGTATTGGCGCGATCTCTTGAGTGACAGCTCTCCGCCCGTTGTCCCTCACTTTGTCTCGGAGGTATATGTCAGCTATCTCCCTCCCCCTCACAAAATGGCGACGCGCACAAACCAGGATTATTGGATGCCGTGTGAATAACTGAGGTCAGCCCGGATGCTACATCCATATTATTTACTATCTATGTTAAAAACACTTGGAGAAATTACATATTGTTGAGGTGATTTTGCATTATTGAAGTTTTAAATATGGTTTATTTTACCTGCATATTATATTGAAAATATGATGGTTGCGTTCCGAATCGCATACTTTCTACTATATAGTTTGGTAGAAAAAAGATTTAGGATGTCCCGATTCTTGTGGCCAGATTTAGGATGGTTAGAAGTACCCGGATGTCCTACTTCATCCGGCCAAGATTGTTAGTGTTGAAAACTGCGTCCTATTTGGGCGATTCTGACCCACAATCCAGTGCGCACGTGAAGTGACGTCACATCGACAAAGCCTCCATATGAAAACAAACGGGGATGCGACGGATATAAAAGCAAGAGGCAAGATCAAGGCGCAATGTTATGATGAAATAAAATAGTAAAGTATGTCCTAATAGTATGCCTACTGCATCCTAACTAGATTATTTTTATCGTCGGATGTAGTATGTAGAATAGAAAAAAGAAAGAGTATGAGATTCGGAACGCAACCGATGTTTTAGTCTGCAAAAGCTATAATCAAAGCCATAATGATGGTAAAGATGTAATTTATCTTGAAAATGAATGAGCCTTGAGTAAACGGCCTCGCTCCAAACAGTTGCATTGTATTTTTTGGGGCCTTTGAAATTGGCATTGCTTTCTTTGGGGGACGTGTGATTTGGTTTCAGGGTTCAGTGCAGAGAATTCATGCGGCACCAAGTTGATAAAAAAATAGCTTCAAACGACGTGTTTGAATGCACATTATTATTACTCAAATTGACGTGAAAATGAGTATGAGTAGGACGTTAGTAGGGCTTTTTCAAACTCAGCCTCTCTCACCCCATGGCCCCTTACACTCTTACATAGTCATTGCAGCATACTACAATAGAATGCTGTTGTAACCATAGTAATAGTAAAAAAAACTATAGCAACCTCCTTGTGGTAGCTTCCGTGACTTCTTCTTCTTCTTCTTCTTTGGTGCCAAAAAAAAATTACAGTATTTTTTTTTTCTCCTGCGATTTGATTTGTTTTTTTTTCTACTACAGATTCTGGTCGAGCCATTGTATGTAGTTGTCCATGCTCCTCTGTCCAACGCTAGACTTTAAAGGCAGGTACGCAAACACCATGCAGCCGTGGAAACCGTCGTCATAGTGATCGCTAGTCACCTGGATACCTGCGTCCCGAAGTCGCCTAACGTACATCAAGCCATCGTCTCGTAACACGTCAAACTCACAAGTCATGACGTAAGCTTTGGGTGTTTTACCCAAAATGCTTTGCTCCGCTAGCAACGGCGCCGCCCTCACGTCCATTAGATGAGGAACTTCGCCCAAAACGCCCGGCGATCCAGTTTCCTGTAACGTAAAAAAAACAAAATTAATTTTCTTTTAAAATTTGATATTTTTCGTTTTTGTTTGGTCTTAGAAACATGCACTTTTAAGATCTGTAGGCCTACATGGTATTTTTTTTTTTTTTTTTTTTTTAAGATTTTTTTTTTTATGCTTTTTATTGATAGTGTATAGACAGAGTTGAAATGGGGCAGAGAGGGGAGTGACATGCAGAGAACGACCGCGGGCTGGAATTGAACCCGGGTCCGCTGCTGGCCGAGGCCCATGGGGGGGGGACGCCCTACCAACTGAGCTAAGGACGGCCCCCTGTACATGGTATTTTTAGATCAATAAAAGGTTCAATAGATCAATTGGTAACAACTTTAGACTCTAATATGTTTTACAGAGTAAATCAAGATTTTAACTAATGTTTAGTTTTTAAAAATATGCAAATTTACACATAAGTAGAAAGCAATTGCCAAATTTGCAAATGTATTTAAACATTCCTGAAAAAAAAAATTTAATAAAAAAATTTAATTAAAAAAAATATTATTTTAACGTAAATAATCTAGTTCCAAAGTGTCCTGATGATATCTATAAATCAAAAAAAAAATTCCCTATTCACAAGCAGTGTCTTACCTTCACAACTTTTTTGTAGTTTTTCCTGATTTCAACGGGCACTAGAGTGGCCCAGTCTATCTTTGAGCGTGTGTGTGCGTCGATGTCAGGCTGGTCTAAGGAGCTGTGGTTGTTAGCTAGCAGCACCGGTGCCAGGGAGGTGTCTGCGCCCAGGTATTCGAGCCAGAATCGGGCCATGTAAGCTCGGTAGAGGATGGGCACGGCTTGGTTCTGCTGGTAGGAGGACGTGTGGAAGTCCAAAGTCTGAAGCACCGGGTAGATCAACGCCTGGAGCTTAAACTGCACCGGGAGAGTCTCGTCTGAGCTCAGCTGCACACACAGACAATAAACAATACGTCAGATGATATGATTTTTTAAATGTAGCCTATATTTTTATTTTTTTTGCATTTTTTTCTTATTTTATTATTAGAGAAAAAAAATAAGAAAGTTTTTATTTGAATATCAAGAAAGCAGACAATTTTTTATTTTTTTTTTAATTTCTTTGCCCATCTTCCAAAATGGCCACAATTGAAATCATGAATTTTTCAAGTTCTAAATTTTCACACACAAAAAAATTTGGTTTCTTGACCTTCAAACCAAAACTTTTCTGTAGACCCTTTACATTCAATTAAGAACTGAAAATTAAACTTTGCATCGAGTGAGTCAGTGAGTGTGAATGAGTGCGTGTTTGTGCTTGTGTTTGCATGCGTGCGTGTGTGTGTTTGTGAGCTTGTTCTGTGTGTGTTTTGTGTGTGTGTACATTACATGCATGTGTTTCTGTGTGTGTTTTGATTCGTATTTTTCTACCTCCTGGGCCACGGCGGCGGCCAGGTTTCCCCCGGCGCTGTCCCCAGACACACACACTCTCTCTGGGTCGATGCCGTAGCGCTGCAGCGTCTCCGCGGAGAGAAACGCCCGGGAAGCAGCCAGAGAATCCAGGTACTGATCCGGGAACACTGCTGCTGGAGCCAGGCGGTAACTATAGCAAAAAGACATTATAGGAAGATTTTTTTTAATTTTTTTTTTTTTTTTTTTTTTTAAGAACACAAACAAACAAGTGAGAAAGTGAACAAGACAAAATAATTTTTTATTTATTTTTTATTTTTTACATAATACATATGAATCAATAATAAAAATCCAAGTCAGTGTGGCTGTATCACAGGACCAATAACAAGCTAAATTACATTTTAGGAAGATTTTTTTATTAAATAAATTTTTTTCTGTGCTGAAGAAATTATTTATTTTTAAATTCTTTCTCTGTTACTTTCACTTCAATAAAAAATAGGAAGAATTAATTTTTATCTTTATTGATTTTTTTTCTTCTTCACATAATACATTTGAAACAATAATAAAACATACTAGACAGTGTGGCAAGACAAATTCCCCTTGGGCCAATAAAGGTTTATATAATTTCATCTCACTCAGGCCTTCATCTGACATCAAATCAAATCAGTTTTATTTGTATAGCCCAAAATCACAAATACATTTGTCTCAGTGGGCTTTACATTTCATACAATATGATACAATATGACACCCTGCCCTTACACCCTTAGCTCGGCTGAGAAAAAACTCCCAGTAAAAAACCCTTTACCGGGATTAAAAAAAAATTGAAGAAATCTCAGGGAGAGTCGACAGAGTAAGGGATCCCTCTCCCAGGACGGACATACTGCAATAGATGTCATAAGTAGAGAAAATCACGAAGGAATTTGATCATTGAGCAGGTGATTACATGGTAATACTAAGTAAAGTGCGAAGACATACCACCTCAATGACACCTCTGTTTTGTATGACTGCTAGTGTGTGTTTCTTCTTATCTCATTAATGTGATAGAACTTACTCCACAGACATGATGACTGAGTCCAGGTCTTCGGCCATTTTCCTGCAAAGACTGTCGTATGACCTCATCCCTGTGAAGCAGAGACATCACATCAGATTTACATTTTTATTTGACTCAACTGTATCTGAGAATAACATTTGAATACAAGTGTAAAAACAAATTTGATTTATTTTATTTTGAGCCTTGGGGTGGTAGGATGTCCTAGAGGAAAGAGGTTCCTCCCAGTAACCATGAGGTCTCTGGTTCCTCCCAGTAACCATGAGGTCTCTGGTTCTTCCTCCCAGTAACCATGAGGTCTCTGGTTCCTCCCAGTAACCATGAGGTCTCTGGTTCCTCCTCCCAGTAACCATGAGGTCTCTAGTTCCTCCCAGTAACCATGAGGTATCTGGTTCCTCCTCCCAGTAACCATGAGGTCTCTGGTTCCTCCTCCCAGTAACCATGAGGTCTCTGGTTCCTCCTCCCAGTAACCATGAGGTCTCTGGTTCCTCCTCCCAGTAACCATGAGGTCTCTGGTTCCTCCTCCCAGTAACCATGAGGTCTCTGGTTCCTCCTCCCAGTAACCATGAGGTCTCTGGTTCCTCCTCCCAGTAACCATGAGGTCTCTGGTTCCTCCTCCCAGTAACCATGAGGTCTCTGGTTCCTCCTCCCAGTAACCATGAGGTCTCTGGTTCCTCCCAGTAACCATGAGGTCTCTGGTTGGATCCCCGGCACCAGACAGGAGGGTGTTTGTAGTAAAACTTAACTTATCTTAGAATTTTCAAATCAACACTCACGTGCGCTGCCGAGTGCCCATCCTCCCCCGTGGAAGTATAAGACCCCCCTCTTCAGCGCGTTGCCGCCTTTGGGCTTGAAGACGCGCGTGTGCACCCCGCCCAGCGTGATGTCACTCACATGCACGGCCGCGCACGAGCGAGCATCGATCACCTCAACCCAGTTCACCACCGACTTTAACAGGTCCAACCGATAGCAAACTCCCAGTGTGTGAGCAACGTCACTCTGTGGAGAGAGACAGAGAGAGAGAGAGAGAGACAGATAGACAGACAGACAGACAGACAGACAGACAGACAGACAGACAGACAGACAGACAGACAGACAGACAGACAGACAGACAGACAGACAGACAGACAGACAGACAGACAGACAGACAGGCAGACAGACAGACAGACAAAGAGACAGACAGACAGGCAGACAGACAGACAGGCAGGCAGACAGACAGACAGACAAAGAGACAGACAGACAGACAGACAGACAGACAGACAGAGCTGAGTAAATAACAAAATCGTAAAACAAAACTTTAGTCTTTAAAGGTGCAGACAGTGATTCTGCAGAACGCTTGTTGTGAAAATCACTTTTTGTCAAAATCAGTGAATATCTCCTCACGATCCTCTAACTGTCCGTAAAAAAGTGTTAATACACAGCCTAGGCTCTGTAGACTGGTAGGTAAACAAAGGGGCCCCCACCTTGGACAGCAACATGCTTGTTTACAGAGCCTAGGCTTTGAATTAAAACTGAATTTTTAGGAACAGGAGGTGTGTGTGTGTGTGTGTGTGTGTGTGTGTGTGTGTGTGTGTGTGTTTGTGTGTGTGTGTGTGTTTGAGTGTGTGTGTGTGTGTGTGTGTGTGTGTGTGTGTGTGTGTGTGTGTGTGTGTGTGTGTGTGTGTGTTGAGTGTGTGTGTGTGTGTGTGTGTGTGTTTGACTGTGTGTGTGTGTGTGTGTGTGTGTGTGTGTGTGTGTGTGTGTGTGTGTGTGTGTGTGTGTGTGTGTGTAATCAGTTGGTTATCCCAATTTGAATGACTATCCTTAAAGATCAGGGTGTGCAAACCTGTCCAGCAGAAAGTGTAAAACGTGTTGCACTGCTCTGGCACTATACATCTGGGCGTGAGCTGCTAACGCTAACTACAGAGCAGCTTAAGCTAAATCCAACATGTAATGTTCACGTGTGCACAAGGCCAATATTTTGTAATAGATCACAACAGGGTCATTCATTCCCCATTAATAACAGCACATAAGCTGTGGGTTCAGGCATGTCACATGGTGTTACTGCCCTTTATACTGTAATATAAGAGCTTGCAGATTTGTTATAAGACATGTTTTTTTTTTCACGTTATACAAGGCGTTTTGAAATGGATTATGAAAGCCTTATGGTTTAGGAAAATGTACTCAACCCATACAGTTAATAATAGCTCCTTCGATTTTACAGAACATGTGGAGATATGTGTGTGTTTTTTTTTTACTGTACATCTAACACATGTATATTTTACTATTGTTAATCTGTATACTTTAATTCTCTGCCCAGTTGTCCTTTATCCTATTCTATTATTATGTTCTATCGTAGTAAGTAAGTAAGCTTTATTTATATAGCGCCCCTCGCAGACCAGCGTCACAAAGCGCTTCACAGTGGGAAGCAACAACAGATTAAAAATGTACATACATTCACAAGGCCAAGACAATACAGTGATAAACATAGCAGCCCCAATAACAAATTAGGCAAAATCCTGCACAAATAAATAGGTTTTTAGTTGACGGTTGAAAGCGTCAACAGACTCTATTGAACGCAGAGAGATGGGAAGATCGTTCCAGAGCTTGGGAGCAACAGCCTGGAAGGATCGGTCACCTCTGGTCCGCAAACGAGTACGTGGCACAATAATACGTTACAGAACATTTCTTGACCGTCAATTAATATAATATTAATTCACACTGTAGGCTATAGTATTCTATTCTGTACCATCCATTTTTTTTTTTACTATAGTATGCTTTTGTATAGACTGACGTACTACTATTCCAATCAACTTTATACAAAAATGTTTGGTGCAGTATATATTAATCTGTTTTACTTCTGAGTATTACAGAATTAAAAATATTTCGATTTTTTCTTTTGGTCGTATTTGCAGTAAATAATGCATCTTTTCCCACTCTCCTCTATTTCATATTTCGCCCTGACCCTCCTCAATGAAACCTCATGGTCCTCTAAACAATTCTCCATGCTTTTTGATGTTATAATGCTTCTATTATAAATGCATCATGTGATAAATCTTGTGGGGATTTTTTAAGCTCCATCGCCTACTAACACATTTTCAAGAATTGTCTCTGCTTTTTCTAAGTTAGTCCCTAGTTTTACTGAATTTAAAGATTTATAAATGCATTTTTATCCCATCTGTACATAGGCTACTATTAAGTTAGATTATAAATAATAACCTCTATGCCAGTACCAAGAATGATGTTCTTAATGATGTGTCTGTATATTTATTCTTATTTCAGAGATTGGTAACTTCAATTCTTTATTACTGCCTTTTACCCTTTTAGGCGCTGGTGAGAAACAGCGCTTTGTTTCATTCTGTAGGCAAATTCTCACTGAAATGACAATAAAGGAAATCTTGAATCGGGAATCTTAAAGAATATCCCTTGCCTTCGATTTAAAGCCGTACGCAGTTCTAGTTCTACGAGTATCCATTTCTAAATCTATGTCCCCATCGCATCAACCTGTCCTCAGCGCCCCTATATAATCCCGTGGGCGCATCCTTATATACAGGCACTCACTCATAGTCACTCACCGCTTGCATGACGCTTCTGAACAGCGCATCCAGCAGCATCAGTTTCCATGGTTCGCAGACGCCCTTTGGTAACGGCAGGTAGACATAATAAGCGGCCGCCGACAATAGCACGGCTCCGGCCAAACGTAGCCTCATATCGGTAGACTGTACCTGCCGAAAAGCCTACTACCGTGTATGCAGGGATTGGGATTACGCTCCTACATTGCTCAGGCACACATCGTCAAAACACAGGAGGAATGACCTTGGTTTCAAAATAAAAGTGTTTACGACTCGACCTCATAGCTGCGAAGGCGAGGAAGATAAGGGAATACTCTTAGTTTGAAATTCTTTTTTCAGGAAGTATTGTTTCCCTTGCGTAATGTGATGGCTGATGGGAAATGTAGTTCTTCTCATGCTTTGAAATACAAAACAATTATTATACTAATTAAAATGTTGACAGGAACTTATATCTGAATTCACTGTTTGGTTTCAGACATTGCCTATACCTGAAAAGGGAAAATGTATATTTGTGAAGATATATTTTATGCTATATTATTAAATATTAGGCTGTATGCTACTATAGGATACTATTCTATCACTGATACACTGATTTATTATTTATATCTATTTTATTGTGACGCCTCAAGCTTAGCACATGTGTGTATTTGGTAAGGGCTGAGTATTTTTGTTTTTATTAGATATAACTGACATTTAACATAACAAGATTCAAGATTTACGTATTTGGTTGCGTTCCGAATCGCATACTTTCTACTATATAGTATGTAGAAAAAAGATTTAGGATGTCCCGATTCTTGTGGCCAGATTTAGGATGGTTAGAAGTACCCGGGTGTCCTACTTCATGCGGCCAAGATTGTTAGTGTTGAAAACTGCATCCTATTTGGGCGATTCTGACCCACAATCCATTGCGCACGTGAAGTGACGTCACATCGACGAAGCCTCCATATGAAAACAAACGGGGATGCGACGGATATAAAAGCAAGAGGCAAGATCAAGGCGCGATGTTATGATGAAATAAGAGAGTAAAGTATGTCCCCAATAGTATGCGTACTGCATCCTAACTAGATTCTTTTTATCGTCGGATGTAGTATGTAGAATAGAAAAAAGAAAGAGTATGAGATTCGGAACGCAAACTAAGTCTTTTCAGAGCTGTACTTTTATACAAAAATTAAACAAAAAAGCTATTTCTCACCGCGCATACAGTATTAAAAAAATATTAAAAGCTAATAATAAAAAATTATCAGTCTCTCATGTACAACAAACAAGCAACAGACATATCAATGAAAAAAGACATTAATCTGAATAATGTGCAGAATAATCAGGAGTGTTCTTGACAGTTTTCTGGCTGTCAGGCTGTAACCATGTTAATGCTGGTGATGGGGGACAACAACAGCAACAACATTTGCGGCGGCAGTGGCGAAGTGGGTAGGGAGATCGCCTCTGGAGTGCAGGGTCGGAGGTTCGATCCCCCGTCTCTCCGCCACATGTCGAAGTGTCCCTGAGCAAGACACAAAACCCCATATTGCTCCCGATGGTTCAGAGAGCACCTAGCATGGCAGCTACTGCCATCGGTGTATGAATGGGTGAATGTGGTAAGATATGTAAAGCGCTTTGGGGCTGAGAAAATCGGCTAGAAGGCGCTATATAAGTCAAGTCCATTTACCATTTACCAACGTTAAAAGAGAGGGGGAAGTTGGAAAAACAAAGAAAGTCGTTGCGTCTAGAAGAAACCCAAGTGGGAAGAACCAACCGCTGTTTGTGTGAATCGACCCGAGAAAGAGGTGTGCAGCAGAAAAGACATCTGCCCGAGTGCCTCAGAAAGGTCGGCTAATTATTGTGTCTTATCTATTTATTTATTTATTTATTTATTTATTTATTTATGGGTTTCTGTATATATTTTTCCACATTGTTACTATGTTTGTTATTTAGTTGAACATCCAGGTAGTATTTATTTATTATTATTGTTATTTTGTCAGTCTTGTCTGTTTATGTGAGGGAGGGGGAAGAGGGGAGGGGGCTTGTGTAAGTATTATATGTGTCTCTACTTATTCAGTTTTTTGTCCGTATGTGTAAAATTATGTAAAACCACTAAAATAAAAGTAAAAAAAGAAAGGTCAGCTAGAAGAAGAGTCACCCATCAGCAAGTTCCAGAGGGAAAAGCTGGGGAGTTGTGTGACCAATGAAAGACAGTTAAGCTTTAAGTTTTATTTTTATTTTTATTTTATTTTTTTTATTTAATAAATATTTTGATTTTTAATTTTTTTTAAGGAAAGGGGTAGGATTAAATAAGTGTACTTCTTCCTGCTCCTTTTCAGGCATATCTATTGTATTTCCATGCTTTTCATTTTGTTTTGTATGTGGATGTCTGAAATAAACTAAATCAAAATCAAAATCAAAATCAAAATCAAATCAAGCTGGATTTCGGAGTGGGTGCTGAGTAGCCCAACCAGTCCCAAGGAAGACTTTGAGGTGCAAACCATCAAATAAAGGTGAAATATACCAAAACTATATTTAAAAAAGCATCTAAGTGATCAAAGTTTACTCTGCCTTCTGGATATGTACTCAAAAATGTATAAACTGATACAAATAATCTTTGTAACTTTCATTCTTATATCAAATATGTATTTGTTTATCTCAAGGAGCATCTACTTCATCATATTCACTCAGACACATTCAACAACCTTTTTTTGTTGTCCCTAGAATTTTTAAAGAAGTTGGGAGACGGGCATTTAAGTTTAAAGCACCTTCGAACTGGAATAATTTGCCTTTTCCACTTGGATCGATCACTTCTTTACAACGCTTCAAGATTTCTTTGCTTATTTATCTTAAATCACCTTGCTCTTGTTTTTGAATGCACATATTTATTTGTTTTTGTTATTGTTTATTTATTTATTTTTAATTGTTGCTATTTTTGGAGAATTGTGAGAGCCTGTGTGTGTACTGTGTGTGTTTGTTTTGAATAGTTTGTTTTGTGTATTGTATTTGTATTGTATGTTTTTTTTTCTTTTTTTGAGGACCCCCTCGAAAACGAGATGATACATCTCAAGGGGCTTATCCTTAAATAACATTTTTGAAATGAAATTAAATGAAATCAAATATCTCCTCGGTTGGGCTGGAGATTTAAGAGCACATTTAGAACCATCCGTGTGGTTTAAATACTGGAGCTTTTAAGGCACACCCACATTCACCTACTAACAACAGATTCCTAACAGAATTCGGATTTATCAAAAGACTGTGATAAAAAATAATGCTGTAACAAAAATAAGTCATGTCTTACTGAAGGAGGCACTGAAGGAGGCAGTAGTGCAACTCAAAGGATGCCGACTGCTGTTAAACCTCAAAGAAGAAGAAGACCCACTCACACCTGTGTCCCGTTAATCAGCAAAGCAAATAAGAGACAGATTGTCAGGTGCAGTGACATGTTATTTTCAGACTGGTGCAGTTGTGTGGTTTGGTAGAAGCTCAGACAAGTGAGTTTGCTGCTTCACTGGCCTACAACTGTGGCTGATGCCATGGTGTTTCTCTTGAGGTGTGTTTCACATTTGTTTTCTAATTGCTTCTTCAACTCGTTATTAAAGTTTATAATAATGTGGGGATGTCTTAACTAGATGGCTGCTGTTGTCTTTGCTAGCTGTTGGAAGACATCAAGCAAATGGTAAGTTTAGTCATTTACATTGTGAAACTACTTGATTATTTGTGAACAATGACTGAAGTATTTGCTAAACAGCTCACAGTGTTGGATTTTCTGGGACGTATGGGGATGATGTGCCAGCTGCAAGCTATCAACCATATCCAAGAAGCCTTCAAACTGGAGACTCATCTTCATGGATCACTGAGCCACTTGATGCTTCAACCTCAACTAATAAGGCAAGTAGTTACAACACACAACGTATTCATAGTTACCAGTTTGGCGCTGAATCACAGCAACTAAACTACCAATCTGTGCCACAAATCAATATTTATTCTGTAACCCTCAATTTCCACAGGTAGCGCAAACTGGTTATCCACTTCGGCAGCTCCAGCCACAGCTGACATACCAGCCTAGCTACCTTCCCAGGCAGCCCCAGCAGCAGATGCCAGGATACTCAGTCGAATGGACCCAGCACCCCCAGGTGCGTAGCTCCTCACATTTGAGGCCCAAGAAGCCAGGTTACCTGACCAAGCCAATATTGGCTACCAGAGAAGCCTTCCAGCACTTGCTGGACAACTATATGCCCCAAAATCCTACAGGCTCGCGGAAGAAGGTCCGCCAGCAAGTGTCCCAGCACCCAACCCACCCTCCAAAGCAGGAGCCCCAAGTGCCCCAGCATCCTTACTACCCGCCCCAGCTAGAGTGTCAGCACCCTACCCACCCTCCAAAGCAGAAGCCCCAAGTGCACCAGCATCCTTACTACCCGCCCCAGCACCCTACCCACCCTCCAAAGCAGGAGCCCCCAGTGCCCCAGCATCCTTACTACCCGCCCCAGGAAGAGTGTCAGCACCCTACCCACCCTCCAAAGCAGGAGCCCCATGTGCCCCAGCATCCTTACTACCAGCACCCTACCCACCCTCCAAAGCAGGAGCCCCCAGTGCCCCAGCATCCTTACTACCCGCCCCAGGAAGAGTGTCAGCACCCTACCCACCCTCCAAAGCAGGAGCCCCCAGTGCCCCAGCATCCTTACTACCCGCCCCGGCACCCTACCCACCCTCCAAAGCAGGAGCCCCCAGTGCCCCAGCATCCTTACTACTCGCCCCAGCACCCTACCCACCCTCCAAAGCAGAAGCCCCATGTGCCCCAGCATCCTTACTACCCGCCCCAGGAAGAGTGTCAGCACCCAACCCACCCTCCAAAGCAGAAGCCCCCAGTGCCCCAGCATTCTAGCTACCCGCCCCAGAAGCTTCTGCAGCAGGTGCCCCAGCATCCTAACTACAGGCCAGCAAACTACCCAGATCAGCAGGTGCCACAATACTTTCCCAAAAGGCCCCAGCATCCAAGCCACCCGCCCCAGAATCCTGGCTACCCACCCATTCAAGTGCCCCAGCATACTAGCTACTCTCGCAAGCAAGTGCCCCAGATGCCTAATAATCACAACTACCCTGCAAACTACCCAGACCAGAAGGTGCCACAATATTCTGCCAAAAGGCCTCATCATCCTAGCTACCCGCCCCAGCAGCTTCTGCCACAGGTGCCCCAGCATCTTGGCAACAGGCCAGCTAACTACCCAGGCCAGCAGGTGCCAAAATATTTTCCTAAAAAGCCCCGGCATCCAAGCCACCCGCCCCAGAATTCTGGCTACCCACCCATTCAAGTGCCCCAGCATACTAGCTACTCTCGCAAGCAAGTGCCCCAGATGCCTAATAATCACAACTACCCTGCAAACTACCCAGACCAGAAGGTGCCACAATATTATGCCAAAAGGCCTCATCATCCTAGCTACCCGCCCCAGCAGCTTCTGCCACAGGTGCCCCAGCATCCTGGCAACAGGCCAGCTAACTACCCAGGCCAGCAGGTGCCAAAATACTTTCCCAAAAAGCCCCAGCATCCTAGCTACATGATCCAGCTACAGCCAGTTGTCGTCAAGCCTGTGCACCATCTGAAGAGTCCTTGGGTCCCTAAGCAGCCTCGCTACCACCATACTCTCAGGAATCGCAACACTGGAGTTGCTGGTGCTACCGTGAATGGCTATGGACTTAAGTCGTATCCGAAGGAGCAAAGGGCAAGGTATTTACTCAAACTCAGCAATTGGACCATTCGCACGTTTTCAAATGCAGATTTGTTTTTAATTCATGTTTTGCATTTCAGGTACTAGAACACTGAAGATCTGTCAAAGATTGCTTTCAACTGAGCCATTGTATTGACTTACAAAATAAAAATACAACCCTTTAACTCTGACGTCTTTCAAAATCTGTTTGTGGAAAAACCACGAGAAGTGCTTATTACACCATGGTCTGTTTATGGGGCTCATTTTGATAAATACTGCACTTTAAACATATCCATTCATATCTTTGCAGAAGCAACGATTAAAAGTTCATTAAGGTGCATAATCTTTTCCACTGGAGTATTTGCCTGGCCAAGAAGGCAATTATAGATGGTTATGGCAATTATCTGTACTATGTCTCTACCAGTCCTTAAAGTGGCTACGAGTGACATTTAAATATCTTTTTAAACGGCCTCATGTTTCCTCTGATCATAAATTACCTTAACAGCAAACAAGACCATCAGTGCAAAGAAAGACATTTTTGTATAGTTATTACTGCTTTTGGTCTGGTCGCACACCCTGTCCGATTTTCGGTTCGCTCGTGCAGGCTCTATGCTCACATATCCATATTGGTCGCAGATTTCAGTGTGGCGCTGCAACGCGATTTGAGAAGCCTATCCCTGCAGGTGAGGTGAGGGAAGGGGAGCGGGAGCCTTGTTTGAGACAGTTATTTGTCGTCATAATGACTGATAACGGGGCTGAACCATCAAAGAAAAAAAAGAGAATGCAATGAAGAAAAGCTAAAAGGGAGAGTGATATAGGTTACGGGCGGGACGAGGGCGTTGCCAAGCAACGTGTATACAATTTCACGAGAGCGAAACTAGACTGCAGTGCTTACTCCTAAATGAATGAGCGGTTGGTACTAACGCAAAGTTTGCTTTGCTTCACCATCAGATAACCATTATCTGAAATAGTCATTATTTACACAAACACATTACCTCATCGTGATCCATACTAACTGCCGTCTCTCGTTCATTCGCTTTCTGTGAGGACACGTAATCTTTCAGCTCCGTGAGAGAGTAGTTAGGTGACGCTGCTGCATCAACTCATTGCAATCAGGTGTGTGTAGCACTGACTGGCATTAGTTGATGCAGTGTCAAAACCACTCTCACGGAGCCGAAAAGAGTCCTCACACTTTCTACACACGGACATGCACTATATTGCGCCCTTCTCAGTTCACACTCGCACGCCTGGCACAAGCTAGAAAACATCGTCGTAAAAATACTACCGCTTTTGTCCAAAGGGGACGCCAACGTGCCATGTTACTCGTAGTGGTTTTAAGGATGGTAGGATGTGCCGCATCCTTGGAAGGACGTGGTCTCGCGGTCTATGAAGGCCATAGCCTGTGAAGGCCGATTCGAAGGCCAACGAGTGTTGTTAAACGAGACGGTCTCCGCAGGTCTCCGTTTCGCTCTGTTTACGAGCATTTCCGGTTTGCGTAACAAGCCGTTACTTTGCGTGACGACTCGCCGCTCCTGTGCTGCCTAGCAACCCTGATTGCTGCCAACGGAAACAGCCTTGTCAACGGAGGAAAAAAGAAAAAGAAGTTGCCTACCAGACGAAAAGAAAAAAGTACAAGAAAAAAAGAAAGGAAGATAAAAGTTAAGAAGATGGAGCAACACGTTGCTGTTTTGTTATTTTTTATTTTATTTTATGCCATCTCTGAAAAAACCGCAATGAAGCTTGGGATATGTTGGGCCGCGAAGGATACATCTGATGCAGCCTTCAAAACCGTGAAACGAAGGCTGCATTTCTCGGCCGCATATGAGGAGCCTTGCAAGGAGCCTTGCAAATGGAACAACCTTTGCGCGCCGCTATGACGCAATCGGTCTTCGAATGCAGCCTTCGTCGACCGCAACCCCTGTATTGAGATTCACCCTGTATGTAAAACTCTAGTTCTATATCTAACCTGTGGAGGGCAATACGCTAAACAGCGTCTAAACGGCCGGAATCTTATAAGAAGAAGAAGAAATTCTTTATTGCTTAAGAACACTTCAGTGTGAATGTTTCGACGCACCTCGCATACACAATTGATCTTTGAGTAGACAGTATGTAGTATATAGATGTTGAGTATGTAGGATGTAGGACGTTAGTATGGCTTTCCGAACACAGCCCTTGTGTCTGCTGGGGCTGGTAGCTAGCGTGCTGGGGCAGGTTGCTAGCGTGCTGGGGCTCTTGCGGCTGCTTGGGCACCTTCTGGCATTGTCCCCTAAATCGCAAACAAGACCTCTTTCACTTGGGATAAAGACTCATTTCCTACCCAGAATAAACTCCATACCACTCCAGTTTCCGGCTGAAATCCATGGCCTCAGATGTAGAGGTGCTAATCCTCATCCCAGCCGCTTCACGCCACACTATTTTCAGCCCACAAATGTCAAGTTAGACCTTGATGGTTGACAGTACAGCATACAGAAGTGAGACTGAGGGGGGCGCCCTTAGCTCAGTTGGTAGGGCGTCTCCCCCCCGGGCCCAGCAGCAGACCCGGGTTCGATTCCCGCCTGTGGTCGTTCTCTGCATGTCACTCCCCTCTCTGCCCCATTTCACCTCTGTCTCTTCACTATCAATAAAGCATAAAAATGACAAAATATCTGAAAAAAAAAAGTAGTGAGACTGAGGTCAAACTTTTCCATGTCCGCTTTTAAGGCCTATCACTAGTTGATCAGTACTACACATCATGGGTATTTATTTCATGTAATTATTGTTAGCTTTCCATGCTAACAATTGTGAACATATCCTTAAGTTCTACATTCAGGTAGAGCTCTTGTAAGTAAGGCTGACTGCAACCATTGGAAAGATTTCCTGAGGTCAGACTAAATTGTATTAAATAACTTCCCAGATATGAAACCTGTGCACCTGACTTATACAGGATTATTAGGGGGTCCTTTGAATGAGGTCAAATCAGACCAGAAAACCCGTAATTAAAAGCCATTAAAAACAAAAGACAAAATTATTTTATTATTATTTTAATAAAACCACTCATTACAAGTTGAAAGCTGTCTTTGTTTATCGTCAGTGTTGAAGTACCTAAAAACACAAAACATGGATTAAAAGTTGCATTTGAAAATGTATGAACGATTTGAGCTCTAAGTTTAGACACATACAGTCATAGCTCACCAATTTCTAGCCATTTGGTCGATAGCGAAAACCTTAATCATCTTCATTGTTGTCATCTTGTGGGCGCTTCAGCGCGTTGACGAGTATCCTTTTGACCACCGACATTGGCTTGGACATGTAGCTTGGCATCTTGCTCATACCGTGGCTGGATCGCGGAATCTGAGGGTGTTGAGGCTGGTGCACCATCGACACATGCTGGGGCGGGTAGCTAGCGTAATGGGGCTCCTTCTGGGGCGGGTAGCTATGGTGCTGGGGCACCTTCTGGGGCGGGTAGCTAGCGTGCTGGGGCGGGTAACTAGGGTGCTGGGGCTCCTTCTGGGGCGGGTAGCTAGCATGCTGGGGCAGGATAAAAGCATTTTTTGAGAATTCTGTTATGTTAGCGACCTTGGGTCAAATGGCCCTTTTCCACTGCGTGGTATCAGCTCAACTCACCTCGACTCTACTCAGATTTTTTGATTTTCCACCCAAAAAAACATGGTACCTGGTAGCGGCTGCTTTTTTGGTATCGCCTCGCTCGAGGTTCCTTTTAACATGTTGATGTTACTTTAAACATTCTTTACATGACACGAAAGAAGAGGAGACACGTAGGGCATCTAGCAGCTATATAGCCTAGTTAGCTAGCTCTGGGACAGAAATGATCGCAACCGATTACATTATAAGCCCCAGACAGCACTGATTACCTCAATAAATGATTCAGGCTGAGACATGGCTTGAATTTAACTAGACGTCATTGTAAAAGAGGGTCACCCTTCAAATTGATCTTTCGAGGTTAAATAAAGGAAATTAAATTTGAAAACATATCCTGAAACAAGCACTAAACTTTATACCTGTGTTTACATTCATAGGGATCTACAGCTGACTGAGTGGCAAAGTCACACATCTGGACCCCAATCCTCCTGGTTAATGACCCGTAGCAATATTCTACTTTTAACAGATATACAAGGGGAGTATTTCTTAAACATTTTACATGTGCATTTTTGGCAGTTGGTAGTACCAACTACTTTTCTGCTTTGCTACTTGGCTCCAGTAGAAAATGGAGAAGAGTGGGCTTTTCCGACGAACTCGCCCACGTTCAGGAGGTACCATTTGCAATGGAAAACGACCAGTGGGTGCTACTAAAACAGATTTGAGGAACTGTGCGATGGGAAAGAGCAAAAAGATGGTTGACAATTCAGCATACAGAAGGGACACTGGGGTCAAACGTTTCCATTTACTCCCTGCATGTCTGTTTTTAATGGCCCATCAATAGTTAGGCTGAGCATAGAAACCAGGGTGTTTGCGATCCAAGCCCTCATCAGTACTACACTTCATGGGTATTTATTTCATGTAAATATTGTTAGCTTTTCAGGCAAACAATCGTGAACACATCCTTAAGTTGTACAGGTAGAGCTCTGTTAGAGCTGAGGGCCACTATTTTGAACGAGAATTCCTGAGGTCAGACTAAATTGCATTAAATAACTTCCCAGATATGAAACCTGTGCATCTCACTTTTGCAGGATTATTAAGGGGTGCATTTGAAAATCGGAAGAGGAGATCAAATCAGACCAGAAAACCCTGATAATTCCATTAAAACAAAGGATTCTCAACACATTAAATTCTTTATTTGAAAACAGTCATTACAATGGCTCAGTTGAAAGCAGTCGTTTATCTTCGGTGTTGAAGTGCCTAAAAAACACAAAACATGGATAAAAAAAAAATCTGCATTGGAAAATGAATGATCTGAGGAACAGCAACTCCAATGTTGTTCCTGAACAATTCAAGCGGTCATATTACTCACCGATGCCAATCTAACGAATGAAAACAAAAAAAAAGAGGAAATGAGTCACAGCTTACCAATTTCAAGTCAATGGTTAAAATATTCATCATCATAGTAGTCGTCGTCGTCATCTTGTGGGGGACTCAGTGCGCTGACGAGCATCTCTTTGACAACTGACATTGGCTTGGACAAGTAGCTTGGATTCTTTCTAATACCGTGGCTGGAGAGCGGTATCGGAGGGTGTTGAGGCTGGGGCTCCTTCTGGGGCAGATAGCTAGGGTGTTGGGGCTCCTTCTGGGGCGGATAGCTAGTGTACTTGGGCAGGTAGTTAGCGTGCTGGGGCACCTTTTGTGGCGGGTAGCTAGGGTGCTGGAGCACCTTCTGGTAAGAATAGCTAGGGTGCTGGGGCTGGTGTGGGTGCTGGGGCACCTTTTGTGGCGGGTGGCTAGCGTTCTGGGGCGGGTAGCTAGGGTGCTTGGTCAGGTAGTCAGCGTGCTGGGGCACCTTCTGGGGCGGGTAGCTAGCGTGCTGGGGCAGGTAGTTAGCGTGCTGGTGGTAGCTATCTTGTGGGGGGCTCAGTGCGCTGACGAGCATCTCTTTGACAACTGACATTGGCTTGGACAAGTAGCTTGGATTCTTTCTAATACCGTGGCTGGAGAGCGGTATCGGAGGGTGTTGAGGCTGGGGCTCCTTCTGGGACGGATAGCTAGGGTGCTGGAGCTCCTTCTGGGGCAGATAGCTAGTGTACTTGGGAAGGTAGTTAGCGTGCTGGGGCAACTTTTGTGGCGGGTAGTTAGGGTTCTTCTGGTAAGGATAGCTAGGGTGTTGGGGCTGGTGTGGGTGCTGGGGCACCTTTTGTGGCGGGTAGCTAGCGTTCTGGGGCGGGTAGCTAGGGTGCTTGGTCAGGTAGTCAGCGTGCTGGGGCACCTTCTGGGGCGGGTAGCTGGGGTAATGGGGAAGGTAGTTAGCGTGCTGGGGCACCTTTTGTGGCGGGTAGCTAGCCTTCTGGGGCGGGTAGCTAGGGTGCTTGGTCAGGTAGTCAGCGTGCTGGGGCACCTTCTGGGGCAGGTAGCTAGGGTGCTGAGGCAGGTAGTTAGTGTGCTGGTGGTAGCCATCTTGTGGGGGGCTCAGTGCGCTGACGAGCATCTCTTTTACAACTGACATTGGCTTGGACAAGTAGCCTGGATTCTTGCTCATACCGTGGCTGGAGCGCGGTATCGGAGGGTGTTGAGGCTGGTGCACCATTGGCACCTGCTGAGGCCGGAAGCTAGCGAGCTGGGGCTCCTTCTGGGGCGGATAGCTAGGGTGCTGGGGCGGATAGCTAGGGTGCCGGGGCACCTTCTGGTGCGGATAGCTAGCATGCTGGGGCTTCTTCTGGGGCAGATAGCTAGGGTGTTGGGGCTGGTGTGGGTGCTGGGGCACCTTCTGTGGCGGGTAGCTAGGGTGCTTGGGCAGGTAGTTAGCGTGCTGTGGCACCTTTTGTGGCGGGTAGCTAGTGTGCTGGTACCTAGTGTGCTGGGGCACCTTTTGTGGCGGGTAGCTAGTGTGCTGGTACCTAGTGTGCTGGGGCACCTTTTGTGGCGGGTAGCTAGGGTGCTTGGGCTGGTAGCTAGCGTTCTGGGGCACCTTCTGTGGCGGGAAGCTAGGGTGCTTGGGCAGGTAGTCAGCGTGCTGGGGAACCTTCTGGGGCGGGTAGCTTGGGTGCTGGGACAGGTAGCTTGTGTGCTGGGGCACCTTTTGTGGCGGGTAGCTAGGGTGCTGGGGCACCTTCTGGGGCGGGTAGCTAGGGTGCTGGGGCACCTTCTGGGGCGGGTAGCTAGGGTGCTTGGGCTGGTAGCTAGCGTGCTGGGGCACCTTTTGTGGCGGGTAGCTAGGGTGCTTGGGCTGGTAGCTAGCGTGCTGGGGCACCTTCTGTGGCGGGTAGCTAGGGTGCTTGGGCAGGTAGTCAGCGTGCTGGGTCACCTTCTGTGGCGGGTAGCTAGCGTGCTGGGGCACCTTCTGGGGCGGGTAGCTAGCGTGCTGGGACACCTTCTGGGGCGGGTAGCTAGCGTGCTTGGTCAGGTGGTCAGCGTGCTGGGGCACCTTCTGGGGCGGGTAGTCAGCATGCTGGGGCACCTTCTGGGGCGGGTAGTCAGCATGCTGGGGCACCTTCTGGGGCGGGTAGTCAGCATGCTGGGGCACCTTCTGGGGCGGGTAGTCAGCATGCTGGGACAGGTAGCTTGTGTGCTGGGGCACCTTTTGTGGCGGGTAGCTAGGGTGCTTGGGCTGGTAGCTAGCGTGCTCGGGCACCTTTTGTGGCGGGTAGCTAGGGTGCTTGGGCTGGTAGCTAGCGTGCTGGGGCACCTTCTGTGGCGGGTAGCTAGGGTGCTTGGGCAGGTAGCTAGCGTGCTGGGGCACCTTCTGTGGCGGGTAGCTAGCGTGCTGGGGCTTCTTCTGGGGCAGATAGCTAGGGTGTTGGGGCTGGTGTGGGTGCTGGGGCACCTTCTGTGGCGGGTAGCTAGCATGCTGGGGCTTCTTCTGGGGCAGATAGCTAGGGTGTTGGGGCTGGTGTGGGTGCTGGGGCACCTTCTGTGGCGGGTAGCTAGGGTGCTTGGGCAGGTAGTAAGCGTGCTGTGGCACCTTTTGTGGTGGGTAGCTAGCGTGCTGGTAGCTAGTGTGCTGGGGCACCTTTTGTGGCGGGTAGCTAGTGTGCTGGTACCTAGTGTGCTGGGGCACCTTTTGTGGCGGGTAGCTAGGGTGCTTGGGCTGGTAGCTAGCGTTCTGGGGCACCTTCTGTGGCGGGTAGCTAGGGTGCTTGGGCAGGTAGTCAGCGTGCTGGGGAACCTTCTGGGGCGGGTAGCTTGGGTGCTGGGGCACCTTCTGGGGCGGGTAGCTAGCGTGCTGGGACACCTTCTGGGGCGGGTAGCTAGCGTGCTTGGTCAGGTGGTCAGCGTGCTGGGGCACCTTCTGGGGCGGGTAGTCAGCATGCTGGGGCACCTTCTGGGGCAGGTAGTCAGCATGCTGGGGCACCTTCTGGGGCAGGTAGTCAGCATGCTGGGACAGGTAGCTTGTGTGCTGGGGCACCTTTTGTGGCGGGTAGCTAGGGTGCTTGGGCAGGTAGTCAGCGTGCTGGGGCGGGTAGCTAGGGTGCTGGAGCACCTTTTGGGGCGGGTAGCTAGCGTGCTGGAGATGGTAGCTAGCGTGCTGAGGCCGGTAGCCAGCGTGCTGGAGCACCTTCTGGGGCGTGTAGCTAGCGTGCTTGGGCAGGTAGCTAGTTTGTTGGGGCCTTTTGGGAAAGTAGTGTGGCACCTGCTGTGGCTTTTGGCCTGGGTAGCTTGGCTGCTGAGGTGAAGCAGACTGTGCTACCTGTGGAAATTGAGAAACTGAATGAACACTGGAGTTCTGGTTCTGTTGCTGTGATTCAGCTCGACTGGTAACTATGAATTAGTTGCGTTGTATCTACTTGCCTTGTTTGTAGTTGAAGCTCCAAGTGGTCCAGTGATCCATGAAGATTTGTCTCCAGTTTGAAAGCTACTGGAATCTGGTAGATAGCTTGAAACTGGCACACTGCGAGCTTTTGAGAAAATATTTTAGTCACATCATGCATACAACTTATCAAGTAGTGTCACAATTTAGATGACTAAACTTACCATTTGCTTGATGTCTTCCAACAGCTAGAAAGGACAACAGCATCCATCTAGACAAGACATCCACATTGTAACAAGCAACATTTAGCTAAAAAACTATTACTAAAAAACTATTTTCAAACTCACCTCAACAGAAACCCCATGACGGCCAGTGACACAGCAAACTCAGTCACTTGTCTCAGCCCCTACCAAACCTCCCAACTGAACCAGTCTGAAAACAATATGTCACTGAGGTTACACTCAGCTCCTTATAGGCTGCCCCTCTCACCTTACCAATTAACCAGACACAGGTGTGTATTGTTTAAGGCAGGTGTGGCTGATTCTAGGGGCGGGGCCTGGGAATGTGATTGGCAGCAACATTGTCATCAAGTTCTGTTCCTTCACAAATACAGTTTGGGATGCAAGATGAATAGCAAGTGTATAAAACAGAAGGCAAAAAGTTTGGGTGATTAATCTAGGTCAACTAGACATTTTTCACAACCTCATTGTAGGAACCAAAAGATAAATAGAGTTTGTGTGCGCATTACTGTCATAACATCTCCTGGAGTGAAATTTTGAAAGTCAGTAGTTACAGAAAAATCCTTTTAGCTGAGAATTCTGTTATGTTAGCGACCTTGGGTCAAATGGCCCTTTTCCACTGCGTGGTATCAGCTCAACTCACCTCGACTCTACTCAGATTTTTTGATTTTCCACCCAAAAAAACATGGTACCTGGTAGCGGCTGCTTTTTTGGTATCGCCTCGCTCGAGGTTCCTTTTAACATGTTGATGTTACTTTAAACATTCTTTACATGACACGAAAGAAGAGGAGACACGTAGGGCATCTAGCAGCTATATAGCTAGCTCTGTGACAGAAATGATCGCAACAGATTACATTATAAGCCCTGGACAGCACTGATTACCTCAATAAATGATTCAGGCTGAGACATGGCTTGCATTTAACTAGACGTCATTGTAAAAGAGGGTCACCCTTCAAATTGATCTTTCGAGGTTAAATAAAGGAATTTAATTTGAAAACATATCCTCAAACAAGCACTAAACTTTATACCCGTGTTTACGTTCATAGGGATCTACAGCTGACTGAGTGGCAAAGTCACACATCTGGACCCCAATCCTCCTGGTTAATGACCCGTAGCAATATTCTACTTTTAACAGATATACAAGGGGAGTATTTCTTAAACATTTTACATCTGCATTTTTGGCAGTTGGTAGTACCAACTACTTTTCTGCTTTGCTACTTGGCTCCAGTAGAAAATGGAGAAGAGTGGGCTTTTCCGACGAACTCGCCCACGTTCAGGAGGTACCATTTGCAATGGAAAACGACCAGTGTGTGCTACTAAAACAGATTTGAGGTATTGTGCGATGGGAAAGGGCAAAAAGATGGTTGACAGTTCAGCATACAGAAGGGACACTGGGGTCAAACGTTTCCATTTACTCCCTGCATGTCTGTTTTAATGGCCCATCAATAGTTAGGCTGAGCATAGAAACCAGGGTGTTTGCGATCCAAGCCCTCATCAGTACTACACTTCATGGGTATTTATTTCATGTAAATATTGTTAGCTTTTCAGGCAAACAATTGTGAACACATCCTTAAGTTGTACAGGTAGAGCTCTGTTAGAGCTGAGGGCCACTATTTTGAACGAGAATTCCTGAGGTCAGACTAAATTGCATTAAATAACTTCCCAGATATGAAACCTGTGCATCTCACTTTTGCAGGATTATTAAGGGGTGCATTTGAAAATCGGAAGAGGAGGTCAAATCAGACCAGAAAACCCTGATAATTCCATTAAAACAAAGGATTCTCAACACATTAAATTCTTTATTTGAAAACAGTCATTACAATGGCTCAGTTGAAAGCAGTCGTTTATCGTCGGTGTTGAAGTGCCTAAAAAACACAAAACATGGATAAAAAAAAAATCTGCATTGGAAAATGAATGATCTGAGGAACAGCAACTCCAATGTTGTTCCTGAACAATTCAAGCGGTCATATTACTCACCGATGCCAATCTAACGAATGAAAACAAAAAAAAAGAGGAAATGAGTCACAGCTTACCAATTTCAAGTCAATGGTTAAAATATTCATCATCATAGTAGTCGTCGTCGTCATCTTGTGGGGGACTCAGTGCGCTGACGAGCATCTCTTTGACAACTGACATTGGCTTGGACAAGTAGCTTGGATTCTTTCTAATACCGTGGCTGGAGAGCGGTATCGGAGGGTGTTGAGGCTGGGGCTCCTTCTGGGGCAGATAGCTAGGGTGTTGGGGCTCCTTCTGGGGCGGATAGCTAGGGTGCTGGGGCTCCTTCTGGGGCGGATAGCTAGTGTACTTGGGCAGGTAGTTAGCGTGCTGGGGCACCTTTTGTGGCGGGTAGCTAGGGTGCTGGAGCACCTTCTGGTAAGGATAGCTAGGGTGTTGGGGCTGGTGTGGGTGCTGGGGCACCTTTTGTGGCGGGTGGCTAGCGTTCTGGGGCGGGTAGCTAGGGTGCTTGGTCAGGTAGTCAGCGTGCTGGGGCACCTTCTGGGGCGGGTAGCTAGCGTGCTGGGGCAGGTAGTTAGCGTGCTGGTGGTAGCTATCTTGTGGGGGGCTCAGTGCGCTGACGAGCATCTCTTTGACAACTGACATTGGCTTGGACAAGTAGCTTGGATTCTTTCTAATACCGTGGCTGGAGAGCGGTATCGGAGGGTGTTGAGGCTGGGGCTCCTTCTGGGACGGATAGCTAGGGTGCTGGAGCTCCTTCTGGGGCAGATAGCTAGTGTACTTGGGAAGGTAGTTAGCGTGCTGGGGCAACTTTTGTGGCGGGTAGTTAGGGTGCTTCTGGTAAGGATAGCTAGGGTGTTGGGGCTGGTGTGGGTGCTGGGGCACCTTTTGTGGCGGGTAGCTAGCGTTCTGGGGCGGGTAGCTAGGGTGCTTGGTCAGGTAGTCAGCGTGCTGGGGCACCTTCTGGGGCGGGTAGCTAGCGTGCTGGGGCACCTTCTGGGGCGGGTAGCTGGGGTAATGGGGAAGGTAGTTAGCGTGCTGGGGCACCTTTTGTGGCGGGTAGCTAGCCTTCTGGGGCGGGTAGCTAGGGTGCTTGGTCAGGTAGTCAGCGTGCTGGGGCACCTTCTGGGGCGGGTAGCTAGGGTGCTGAGGCAGGTAGTTAGTGTGCTGGTGGTAGCCATCTTGTGGGGGGCTCAGTGCGCTGACGAGCATCTCTTTTACAACTGACATTGGCTTGGACAAGTAGCCTGGATTCTTGCTCATACCGTGGCTGGAGCGCGGTATCGGAGGGTGTTGAGGCTGGTGCACCATTGGCACCTGCTGAGGCCGGAAGCTAGCGAGCTGGGGCTCCTTCTGGGGCGGATAGCTAGGGTGCTGGGGCGGATAGCTAGGGTGCCGGGGCACCTTCTGGTGCGGATAGCTAGCATGCTGGGGCTTCTTCTGGGGCAGATAGCTAGGGTGTTGGGGCTGGTGTGGGTGCTGGGGCACCTTCTGTGGCGGGTAGCTAGGGTGCTTGGGCAGGTAGTTAGCGTGCTGTGGCACCTTTTGTGGTGGGTAGCTAGTGTGCTGGTAGCTAGTGTGCTGGGGCACCTTTTGTGGCGGGTAGCTAGTGTGCTGGTACCTAGTGTGCTGGGGCACCTTTTGTGGCGGGTAGCTAGGGTGCTGAGGCAGGTAGTTAGCGTGCTGGGGAACCTTCTGGGGCGGGTAGCTAGGGTGCTGAGGCAGGTAGTTAGCGTGCTGGGGAACCTTCTGGGGCGGGTAGCTTGGGTGCTGGGACAGGTAGCTTGTGTGCTGGGGCACCTTTTGTGGCGGGTAGCTAGGGTGCTGGGGCACCTTCTGTGGCGGGTAGCTAGGGTGCTTGGGCAGGTAGTTAGCGTGCTGTGGCACCTTTTGTGGTGGGTAGCTAGTGTGCTGGTAGCTAGTGTGCTGGGGCACCTTTTGTGGCGGGTAGCTAGTGTGCTGGTACCTAGTGTGCTGGGGCACCTTTTGTGGCGGGTAGCTAGGGTGCTTGGGCTGGTAGCTAGCGTGCTGGGGCACCTTCTGTGGCGGGTAGCTAGGGTGCTTGGGCAGGTAGTCAGCGTGCTGGGGCACCTTCTGTGGCGGGTAGCTAGCGTGCTGGGGCACCTTCTGGGGCGGGTAGCTAGCGTGCTGGGACACCTTCTGGGGCGGGTAGCTAGCGTGCTTGGTCAGGTGGTCAGCGTGCTGGGACACCTTCTGGGGCGGGTAGCTAGCGTGCTTGGTCAGGTGGTCAGCGTGCTGGGGCACCTTCTGGGGCGGGTAGTCAGCATGCTGGGGCACCTTCTGGGGCGGGTAGTCAGCATGCTGGGGAACCTTCTGGGGCGGGTAGTCGGCATGCTGGGGAACCTTCTGGGGCGGGTAGTCGGCATGCTGGGACAGGTAGCTTGTGTGCTGGGGCACCTTTTGTGGCGGGTAGCTAGGGTGCTTGGGCTGGTAGCTAGCGTGCTCGGGCACCTTTTGTGGCGGGTAGCTAGGGTGCTTGGGCTGGTAGCTAGCGTGCTGGGGCACCTTCTGTGGCGGGTAGCTAGGGTGCTTGGGCAGGTAGTCAGCGTGCTGGGGCACCTTCTGTGGCGGGTAGCTAGCGTGCTGGGGCTTCTTCTGGGGCAGATAGCTAGGGTGTTGGGGCTGGTGTGGGTGCTGGGGCACCTTCTGTGGCGGGTAGCTAGCATGCTGGGGCTTCTTCTGGGGCAGATAGCTAGGGTGTTGGGGCTGGTGTGGGTGCTGGGGCACCTTCTGTGGCGGGTAGCTAGGGTGCTTGGGCAGGTAGTTAGCGTGCTGTGGCACCTTTTGTGGTGGGTAGCTAGTGTGCTGGTAGCTAGTGTGCTGGGGCACCTTTTGTGGCGGGTAGCTAGTGTGCTGGTACCTAGTGTGCTGGGGCACCTTTTGTGGCGGGTAGCTAGGGTGCTTGGGCTGGTAGCTAGCGTTCTGGGGCACCTTCTGTGGCGGGTAGCTAGGGTGCTTGGGCAGGTAGTCAGCGTGCTGGGGAACCTTCTGGGGCGGGTAGCTTGGGTGCTGGGACAGGTAGCTTGTGTGCTGGGGCACCTTTTGTGGCGGGTAGCTAGGGTGCTTGGGCTGGTAGCTAGCGTGCTGGGGCACCTTTTGTGGCGGGTAGCTAGGGTGCTTGGGCTGGTAGCTAGCGTGCTGGGGAACCTTCTGGGGCGGGTAGCTAGGGTGCTTGGGCAGGTAGTCAGCGTGCTGGGGCACCTTCTGTGGCGGGTAGCTAGCGTGCTGGGGAACCTTCTGGGGCGGGTAGCTAGCGTGCTGGGACACCTTCTGGGGCGGGTAGCTAGCGTGCTTGGTCAGGTGGTCAGCGTGCTGGGGCACCTTCTGGGGCGGGTAGTCAGCATGCTGGGGCACCTTCTGGGGCGGGTAGTCAGCATGCTGGGACAGGTAGCTTGTGTGCTGGGGCACCTTTTGTGGCGGGTAGCTAGGGTGCTTGGGCAGGTAGTCAGCGTGCTGGGGCGGGTAGCTAGGGTGCTGGAGCACCTTTTGGGGCAGGTAGCTAGCGTGCTGGAGATGGTAGCTAGCGTGCTGAGGCCGGTAGCCAGCGTGCTGGAGCACCTTCTGGGGCGGGTAGCTAGCGTGCTTGGGTAGGTAGCTAGTTTGTTGGGGCCTTTTGGGAAAGTAGTGTGGCACCTGCTGTGGCTTTTGGCCTGGGTAGCTTGGCTGCTGAGGTGAAGCAGACTGTGCTACCTGTGGAAATTGAGAAACTGAATGAACACTGGATTTGTGGTTCTGTTGCTGTGATTCAGCTCGACTGGTAACTATGAATTAGTTGCGTTGTATCTACTTGCCTTGTTTGTAGTTGAAGCTCCAAGTGGTCCAGTGATCCATGAAGATTTGTCTCCAGTTTGAAAGCTACTGGAATCTGGTAGATAGCTTGAAACTGGCACACTGCGAGCTTTTGAGAAAATATTTTAGTCACATCATGCATACAACTTATCAAGTAGTGTCACAATTTAGATGACTAAACTTACCATTTGCTTGATGTCTTCCAACAGCTAGAAAGGACAACAGCATCCATCTAGACAAGACATCCACATTGTAACAAGCAACATTTAGCTAAAAAACTATTACTAAAAAACTATTTTCAAACTCACCTCAACAGAAACCCCATGACGGCCAGTGACACAGCAAACTCAGTCACTTGTCTCAGCCCCTACCAAACCTCCCAACTGAACCAGTCTGAAAACAATATGTCACTGAGGTTACACTCAGCTCCTTATAGGCTGCCCCTCTCACCTTACCAATTAACCAGACACAGGTGTGTATTGTTTAAGGCAGGTGTGGCTGATTCTAGGGGCGGGGCCTGGGAATGTGATTGGCAGCAACATTGTCATCAAGTTCTGTTCCTTCACAAATACAGTTTGGGATGCAAGATGAATAGCAAGTGTATAAAACAGAAGGCAAAAAGTTTGGGTGATTAATCTAGGTCAACTAGACATTTTTCACAACCTCATTGTAGGAACCAAAAGATAAATAGAGTTTGTGTGCGCATTACTCTCATAACATCTCCTGGAGTGAAATTTTGAAAGTCAGTAGTTACAGAAAAATCCTTTTAGCTGAGAATTCTGTTATGTTAGCGACCTTGGGTCAAATGGCCCTTTTCCACTGCGTGGTATCAGCTCAACTCACCTTGACTCTACTCAGATTTTTTGATTTTCCACCCAAAAAAACATGGTACATGGTAGCGGCTGCTTTTTTGGTATCGCCTCGCTCGAGGTTCCTTTTAACATGTTGATGTTACTTTAAACATTCTCTGCATGACACGAAAGAAGAGGAGACACGTAGGGCATCTAGCAGCTATATAGCTAGCTCTGGGACAGAAATGATCGCAACCGATTACATTATAAGCCCTGGACAGCACTGATTACCTCAATAAATGATTCAGGCTGAGACATGGCTTGAATTTAACTAGACGTCATTGTAAAAGAGGGTCACCCTTCAAATTGATCTTTCGAGGTTAAATAAAGGAATTTAATTTGAAAACATATCCTGAAACAAGCACTAAACTTTATACCTGTGTTTACGTTCATAGGGATCTACAGCTGACTGAGTGGCAAAGTCACACATCTGTACCCCAATCCTCCTGGTTAATGACCCGTAGCAATATTCTACTTTTAACAGATATACAAGGGGAGTCTTTCTTAAACATTTTACATCTGAATTTTTGGCGGTTGGTAGTACCAACTACTTTTCTGCTTTGCTACTTGGCTCCAGTAGAAAATGGAGAAGAGTGGGCTTTTCCGACGAACTCGCCCACGTTCAGGAGGTACCATTTGCAATGGAAAACGACCAGTGTGTGCTACTAAAACAGATTTGAGGAACTGTGCGATGGGAAAGAGCAAAAAGATGGTTGACAATTCAGCATACAGAAGGGACACTGGGGTCAAACGTTTCCATTTACTCCCTGCATGTCTGTTTTTAATGGCCCATCAATAGTTAGGCTGAGCATAGAAACCAGGGTGTTTGCGATCCAAGCCCTCATCAGTACTACACTTCATGGGTATTTATTTCATGTAAATCAGGGCTGTACGCTTATTTTTTTAGGTGGTAGCACTGGTGCTAGCAAGCCAAAAAAATCAGTAGCACAAAAATAAATTTGGTAGCACAGAAAGTATGTTCAAAAACTTGCATAACCTTAACCCATGCATTTCGCTCTAATTACCTTTGAGCCTGTCATCTTGGTCTAATTTGAGATTCACAATTAATATTATATCCTAGTGTGTGCAGTAATAATTGTAGAAAAATGAATAGGGTTGCACTGATTGCAATTTAGACAAAAGAATCTAACCTGCCAATTGCAATTTTTTGCTGATTCAGAATTATTTCTCCCCATAAGAATATAAAAATAATATCTGTAGGCCTATCTATATACTTTTTTGTATATATAATTATTATATTAATAATAACAAATAGAAAATGTCCTTCTGTTAATTAAAACCAAACTTTAAAACATTAAACATAGCTTGTTAAATGAATAAGTATACATATTGGTAAAATTTAGGATAAATTAAATTGGTTGTTGTGAATGTGCTAAGCGTAGTTCTTCAGTGGCTTATTTCAAACTCTGCAGCTGAATGAGTTGCCTTTGTAGCTAGAGCACTGCAAGCTGAAGCGCTAACTTCCTGTTTTTACCGGCTTCAGAATAAAAGTCAACTCACGTTTGGCTAGTAACAGGCTTTTAATGTGAAGGCGCACAGGAAATGTTCTGCTTGCACACGCGCTAACTTAACTGCGGTAATGTAAAGAGCCGTCTCCTTCCGGTTATATCGCCGCACAAGCACAGATCCAGAGCGCACATCTTTCACCAGCCAAAGACTACATTTACCCGCATTTGGAGATAGTTATTGAAGAGCCCTCTAAGCAGTGTTGTGCATCTGCTCATTAGCACTAGTGCGAGTGGACTTGTATTCATCATCGCACGTGATCAATTCCAGTAGCAAATGCGATCAAAACTGTCGCACTGTACAGCCCTGTAAATATTGTTAGCTTTTCAGGCAAACAATTGTGAACACATCCTTAAGTTGTACAGGTAGAGCTCTGTTAGAGCTGAGGGCCACTATTTTGAACGAGAATTCCTGAGGTCAGACTAAATTGCATTAAATAACTTCCCAGATATGAAAACTGTGCATCTCACTTTTGCAGGATTATTAAGGGGTGCATTTGAAAATCGGAAGAGGAGGTCAAATCAGACCAGAAAACCCTGATAATTCCATTAAAACAAAGGATTCTCAACACATTAAATTCTTTATTTGAAAACAGTCATTACAATGGCTCAGTTGAAAGCAGTCGTTTATCGTCGGTGTTGAAGTGCCTAAAAAACACAAAACATGGATAAAAAAAAAATCTGCATTGGAAAATGAATGATCTGAGGAACAGCAACTCCAATGTTGTTCCTGAACAATTCAAGCGGTCATATTACTCACTGATGCCAATCTAACGAATGAAAACAAAAAAAAGAGGAAATGAGTCACAGCTTACCAGTTTCAAGTCAATGGTTAAAATATTCATCATCATAGTAGTCGTCGTCGTCATCTTGTGGGGGACTCAGTGCGCTGACGAGCATCTCTTTGACAACTGACATTGGCTTGGACAAGTAGCTTGGATTCTTTCTAATACCGTGGCTGGAGAGCGGTATCGGAGGGTGTTGAGGCTGGGGCTCCTTCTGGGGCAGATAGCTAGGGTGTTGGGGCTCCTTCTGGGGCGGATAGCTAGGGTGCTGGAGCTCCTTCTGGGGCGGATAGCTAGTGTACTTGGGCAGGTAGTTAGCGTGCTGGGGCACCTTTTGTGGCGGGTAGCTAGGGTGCTGGAGCACCTTCTGGTAAGGATAGCTAGGGTGTTGGGGCTGGTGTGGGTGCTGGGGCACCTTTTGTGGCGGGTGGCTAGCGTTCTGGGGCGGGTAGCTAGCGTGCTGGGGCAGGTAGTTAGCGTGCTGGTGGTAGCTATCTTGTGGGGGGCTCAGTGCGCTGACGAGCATCTCTTTGACAACTGACATTGGCTTGGACAAGTAGCTTGGATTCTTTCTAATACCGTGGCTGGAGAGCGTTATCGGAGGGTGTTGAGGCTGGGGCTCCTTCTGGGACGGATAGCTAGGGTGCTGGAGCTCCTTCTGGGGCGGATAGCTAGTGTACTTGGGAAGGTAGTTAGCGTGCTGGGGCAACTTTTGTGGCGGGTAGTTAGGGTGCTTCTGGTAAGGATAGCTAGGGTGTTGGGGCTGGTGTGGGTGCTGGGGCACCTTTTGTGGCGGGTAGCTAGCGTTCTGGGGCGGGTAGCTAGGGTGCTTGGTCAGGTAGTCAGCGTGCTGGGGCACCTTCTGGGGCGGGTAGCTAGCATGCTGGGGCACCTTCTGGGGCGGGTAGCTAGCGTAATGGGGAAGGTAGTTAGCGTGCTGGGGCACCTTTTGTGGCGGGTAGCTAGCCTTCTGGGGCGGGTAGCTAGGGTGCTTGGTCAGGTAGTCAGCGTGCTGGGGCACCTTCTGGGGCGGGTAGCTAGGGTGCTGAGGCAGGTAGTTAGCGTGCTGGTGGTAGCTATCTTGTGGGGGGCTCAGTGCGCTGACGAGCATCTCTTTTACAACTGACATTGGCTTGGACAAGTAGCCTGGATTCTTGCTCATACCGTGGCTGGAGCGCGGTATCGGAGGGTGTTGAGGCTGGTGCACCATTGGCACCTGCTGAGGCCGGAAGCTAGCGAGCTGGGGCTCCTTCTGGGGCGGATAGCTAGGGTGCTGGGGCTTCTTCTGGGGCAGATAGCTAGGGTGTTGGGGCTGGTGTGGGTGTTGGGGCACCTTCTGTGGCGGGTAGCTAGGGTGCTTGGGCAGGTAGTTAGCGTGCTGTGGCACCTTTTGTGGTGGGTAGCTAGTGTGCTGGTAGCTAGTGTGCTGGGGCACCTTTTGTGGCGGGTAGCTAGTGTGCTGGTAGCTAGTGTGCTAGGGCACCTTTTGTGGCGGGTAGCTAGGGTGCTTGGGCTGGTAGCTAGCGTTCTGGGGCACCTTCTGTGGCGGGTAGCTAGGGTGCTTGGGCAGGTAGTCAGCGTGCTGGGGAACCTTCTGGGGCGGGTAGCTAGGGTGCTGGGACAGGTAGCTTGTGTGCTGGGGCACCTTTTGTGGCGGGTAGCTAGGGTGCTTGGGCTGGTAGCTAGCGTGCTGGGGCACCTTTTGTGGCGGGTAGCTAGGGTGCTTGGGCTGGTAGCTAGCGTGCTGGGGCACCTTCTGTGGCGGGTAGCTAGGGTGCTTGGGCAGGTAGTCAGCGTGCTGGGGCACCTTCTGTGGCGGGTAGCTAGCGTGCTGGGGCACCTTCTGTGGCGGGTAGCTAGCGTGCTGGGGCACCTTCTGTGGCGGGTAGTCAGCATGCTGGGGCACCTTCTGGGGCGGGTAGTCAGCATGCTGGGGCACCTTTTGTGGCGGGTAGCTAGGGAATTTGGGCAGGTAGTCAGCGTGCCGGGGCGGGTAGCTAGGGTGCTGGAGCACCTTTTGGGGCGGGTAGCTAGCGTGCTGGAGATGGTAGCTAGCGTGCTGAGGCCGGTAGCCAGCGTGCTGGAGCACCTTCTGGGGCGGGTAGCTAGCGTGCTTGGGCAGGTAGCTAGTTTGTTGGGGCCTTTTGGGAAAGTAGTGTGGCACCTGCTGTGGCTTTTGGCCTGGGTAGCTTGGCTGCTGAGGTGAAGCAGACTGTGCTACCTGTGGAAATTGAGAAACTGAATGAACACTGGATTTGTGGTTCTGTTGCTGTGATTCAGCTCGACTGGTAACTATGAATTAGTTGCGTTGTATCTACTTGCCTTGTTTGTAGTTGAAGCTCCAAGTGGTCCAGTGATCCATGAAGATTTGTCTCCAGTTTGAAAGCTACTGGAATCTGGTAGATAGCTTGAAACTGGCACACTGCGAGCTTTTGAGAAAATATTTTAGTCACATCATGCATACAACTTATCAAGTAGTGTCACAATTTAGATGACTAAACTTACCATTTGCTTGATGTCTTCCAACAGCTAGAAAGGACAACAGCATCCATCTAGACAAGACATCCACATTGTAACAAGCAACATTTAGCTAAAAAACTATTACTAAAAAACTATTTTCAAACTCACCTCAACAGAAACCCCATGACGGCCAGTGACACAGCAAACTCAGTCACTTGTCTCAGCCCCTACCAAACCTCCCAACTGAACCAGTCTGAAAACAATATGTCACTGAGGTTACACTCAGCTCCTTATAGGCTGCCCCTCTCACCTTACCAATTAACCAGACACAGGTGTGTACTGTTAAGGCATCTATCTATCTATCTATCTATCTATCTATCTATCTATCTATCTATCTATCTATCTATCTATCTATCTATCTATCTATCTATCTATCTATCTATCTATCTATCTATCTATCTATCTATCTATCTATCTATCTATCTATCTATCTATCTATCTATCTAGCGTTACAGGTTACATCCTTCCCACTAGAGGCAGCACTGCTCTACAGCGTAGGCATTATTATACAGCAGCTGAAGAAACTGATAAATGATTGACATCTCATTGCTCCAATAGGATTGCAGATTATTAGACTCTCCGCCAATCAGAGAATTACATTAACCACTTGTGGGCGGGACCGGAAAAAGCCGTTCAGACGCCCTGCAATGCTGATTTTACCTTACGAGCTGTCAAGTGAAACAGTTAGCCGCTTTATTTTATCCTAACAACCCTGAACCTTGTTGGAAATCCTATACTTGGTAATCGTAGAAAATACAATTTTTTCTAATCAGGCCCAGTTGCTAAGTTGTATTCCTCTTAAGGTAAGACCTGCTTCAGCTTTGCTTTATTGTGCTAATGCTAAAACCATTGATGCAACATCAACCGGCTAGCTGGTTAAAAACACAACCTTTTACAATGGTTTTTGGTGATATTTTGATCACATCTTGATACTAATGCGGTGAAAAGGTGCCTTGTTGTTCACGTGTGGGTTTTGCTTTAGTAGCCTAATTTTAAAGGTGGAGTCAGTGATTCTGGAGAACGCTTGTTGTCAAAATCACTTTCTTGTCAAAACCGTAGAATATACCATCTATGGTCAAAAACATTATGGTGACTATCTCCTACTGAAAATAATAATAATAATAATAATAATAATAATAATAATAATAATAATAATAATAATAATAATTTTCAGCGATAACACAGTACATGCAGGTAGCAGATAATAAGGAGAAATTCAGTGATTTTGACCAAAGTAATTTGACAACAAGCGTTCTCCAGAATGAGGTCACTGCCCGTTGCTTTGTTTATTTATTGTATTGCTCTGTTTAATATAGGCCTACATGTTCATATGTATTCAATTTATTTTTTTATTTTTATTTCGAAGATATCTGGAGCTCCTTTGATTCATGTATTGAGAATTTTTCAATAAAGTTCATTGAAAAAAATAAAATAAAAGTGGTAATTGCCCGTTATCTCGCCTTTTTATATTGTGTGTGTGTGTGTGTGTGTGTGTGTGTGTGTGTTTGTGTGTGTGTGTGTGTGATTTTAGTTTTATACTGTACAGTAAAGGATTCTGATTCTCTCGTAGCGGTCATTGAAGTCATCACTATGGGCGAGGTGGAGCTGTCATGTCGCGCCTACGTGAAGATGTATCTCCACTCCTGTCTGTTCCCTCGGTGCAGTATCAACGGGCTGCTGTTGTCCTCCTCGCCACCGGGCGGCGCTGTCTGCGTGACCGACTGTGTCCCTCTGCTTCACTCACACCTGCCCCTGGCCCCCATCACTCAACTGGCCCTCACACAGGTCAGATAAAATGCACTTTTATTGTACACTTACGGTTGCGTTCCGAATCGCATAAGCTTTCTTTTTTCTATTCTACATACTACATCCGACGATAAAAAGAATCTAGTTAGGATGCAGTAGGCATACTATTGGGACATACTTTTACTCTCTTATTTCATCATAACATGGCTCCTTGATCTTGCCTCTTGCTTTTATATCCGTCGCATCCCCGTTTGTTTTCATACGGAGGCTTCGTCGATGTGACGTCACTTCACTTCACGTGCGCACTGGATTGTGGGTCAGAATCGCCCAAATAGGATGCAGTTTTCAACACTAACAATCTTGGCCGCATGAAGTAGAACATCCGGGTACTTCTAACCATCCTCAATCTGGCCACAAGAATCGGGACATCCTAAATCTTTTTTCTACCAAACTAAATAGTAGAAAGTATGCGATTCGGAACGCAACCTACATTTTTAATTTCTTCATTTTACTGCTTATTGCACATATTGTAAACATTTAAATAAAGTTCCTCATATTGCACTTTATTTATTTACTCCTTTATACCGTTTGGTCCAACATTAATAACGATAATAATTGAATTAAAGGTGGAGTAAGCTATTATAGACAATGCTCACCTCAGTAGATTTAGCATTTCATTTAATTTCGTCTTTATTTCGAACAAAAATAAAAATAAAAAAAGCAAGTATGATACATTTGAGAGTAAATTTAGTTAAAGGTGCAGTGTGTAATATGACATCATCAAGAAAGTTCTACAAAGTTCTAGAATGCAACGCTCCCTGGGTAACCCCAACCCTTTCGAATAATAACAGAAGCTACAGTGGCCTTCAAGGACAAGAACAATTCTAAATTTTAAACAATGCACCTGATGACATTCCAACTATGACACTTTCAAGATGGCGGCACTAGGCCATGGTCCAAAATATGCAGAAATATGGACATATATGAGACCCTTTCTTATGGAAAAAAAAAAATATCCAAAACATTTTTTTCAGCTATTATGCACTAAATTAAATGTACTTATGGATATTATAATTACTTTCTACAAAATCTGCTAGGAAATAAAACCCAAAATTCTACACACTGCAGGTTTAATGTCTGTTGTCTTGCTTCAGGTGGACGTGTGGTGTGCACAGACCCAGCAGAGGATAGTTGGATACTATCAAGCCAACGCCTGTGTATCAGATAGCAGGTGAGTTTCCCCTCATTTCAGCTACAATAATATTAATAATAAGCCTTTACAGATGATTACTAAAATGGTACAGTCTCAGTTCATTTCTAGTCAAATTTAAAACTTAAAAAAAATTCTATCATCATAAATCAAAACTAAATTATTTTGAGGAACCTGGACCCAAACGTAAGACTAGAATATGTTTGAAAACCAAACTGTGAAAATAGTTTTTTAATCTATTTTTGCATCTGTCTCCCTCCTCCTCAGCCCGACGCCGTGTGCCATGAAGATAGCGGACAGGATCGCTGAGCAGTTTGACAACGCAGTTTTGTTAATGGTGAGAAGGTTATTATTTATTATTTTTTTTACTATGGAAAAGGGGTAGGATTAAATAAGTGTATACTTCTTCCTGCTCCTTTTCAGGCATATCTCAGCAATACAGATAATTTGTTTTCTTTTATTTAATTTTTTTTGTGAAAACATAATTTGTTTATTGTATTTCCATGCTTTTCACTTTGTTTTGTATGTTGATATGTCTGAAATAAATTGAATCAAATCAAATCGAAAGAACTTAAACCTATTTCCCTTAACTTTTGGCTTGTGATAGATAAACTGTAAGTAACAATATGGTGGTGACATTTTGTAATTTAAATAAAAAAATGAATTCAAAATGAGAAAACAGTTTATTTATGCACTTTCTTCTTCATTGAGTGAATTGAGGCTGTGTTTCTCTGTTCTTCTCCACAGCTGGACGGCAGTAAACTGTCCCCTGACTTCCGGGTTCCTCCGATAGTGATGTACGAGCGCAAAGATTCAAGATGGCTGCTCAAAGACAAACACACGTGAGGAAATACATTTATTCCGTCCTGAGTTAAAAGTGGATTCAACGGTTCTGGAGAACGCCTCACCATCCACTACCTGTCCGTACTGTGTGTGTGCTTGAAAAAAATCCTTATCTTTAAAAAGCTTATTTTCATGCGGCCCGTAGGCAGATTTCCCTGTCCACACAGTACAAGCGGCGAACAAGATTGTGTCTCTGCAAAACATTTCTGGATATCAGTCATAGGCTCATACTTATCTTTAGACCATATACTATTAAAATGGAAGTTTTCTCATTTCAAAACGCCACCTCAAGCGTTTTATTAGCCCAACGGCTTTTAACGGCTTTCAGTCTGTCTTCACCAGGCTAGATGCTACAGAACGAGAATGATTCTACTCCCGCCTCCAGTCCGCTACGCTTGCCGCCCTCTTTCTTGATAGGTCCATAGTGCAGCTACGTCCATGCTACGTCATGCTTTGGGCCGCATGGAATTTCCGGATTATGCTTCCTTGTTGCTTCTCTGCGCCAATGAGCAGCTTTCATAGGAATGAATGGGTGCCATGTTTCAATCCGGTGTCCATTTCTTTATATGTCCATGAGAGAGACAGGTAGCAGATCGTGAGGAGATATTCACTGATTCTGACAATAAGTGTGTCTCTCTCTCTCTCTCTCTCTCTCTCTCTCTCTCTCTCTCTCGCTCTCGCTCTCGCTCTCGCTCTCGCTCTCTCTCTCGCTCTCACACCCCTCTCAGGATAATGCTGCGGCAGTGGGAGGAGACCCGTGCGATCGCCTGTCAGATGATGGAGTCTGGAGATCACAAGCTGTTGGTGGATTTCGACAGCCACCTCGATGACATCACGCAGGACTGGACCAATCAGAAGCTCAACAGCAAGATCGCAGAGCTGGCGTCGCCCGCCAACGGAAGCATGTAGTAGAACGACCAAACACTTGCTGGGTTGGAAAAGCCCTGCTAACGTCCTCCCTTCTACATACTCAACATGTATATACTACATACTAAAAGCCCTACTAACGTCCTCCCTCCTACAAACTCAACATGTTTATACTACATACTAAAAGCCCTACTAACGTCCTCCCTCTTACACACTCAACATGTTTATACTACATACTAAAAGCCCTACTAACATCCTCCCTCCTACACACTCAACATGATATACTACATACTAAAAGCCCTACTAACGTCCTCCCTCCTACATACTCAACATGTTTATACTCCATACTGTCTACTTAACAATTGATTGTGTATGCGAGGTACCTACCATACCTTCCATGCCGTTTGAAAATACCCAATGCATTGTGGGGCGGTTGAGTAGGAAAAGTATCCTGTCGATCCATACACAAAAGCTTCCTGGAAGTTAGTACTCATCCGGGCAATTCTCGCCCCTACAAACTCGCATACGCAACAGTCACATACTCAAATTGACGTCAAAATGAGTATGAGTAGGACGTTAGTAGGGCTTTAAGTATGAGTAGGACGTTAGCAGGGCTTTAAGTATGAGTAGGACGTTAGTAGGGCTTTTAGTATGAGTAGGACGTTAGTAGGGCTTTTAGTATGAGTAGGACGTTAGTAAGGCTTTTAGTATGAGTAGGACGTTAGTAGGGCTTTTAGTATGAGTAGGACGTTAGTAGGGCTTTTAGTATGAGTAGGACGTTAGTAGGGCTTTTAGTATGAGTAGGACGTTAGTAAGGCTTTTAGTATGAGTAGGACGTTAGTAGGGCTTTTCGAACACAGACAGAGCCTCACATTTATTTATGTTATTCTGACTAGACTGATTTTTATAACCCTCACACACACACACACACACACACACACACACACACACACACACACACACACACACAGAGTTTAAGAATATGTTTTATTTTTTAATGCATTTTCTCGACTGAACATGGACATAACATAGAACATGCATAAATAACAAAATATTTACAGTTTTTTTTGGTAGACCCCCCCCTAACCCCACCCCCCCTTAAATGTGCCTTTTTTGGTTCAGCCCAATCCTCTGTTAATTAACATGAAAAATCCACCTTAAAAAAAACATTCAATCCTTTTACATGTTATATTTTCTTTAATTGCTGTATTATTGTTATTGTTCCTATGTACATGGCAAGCTCCAATGGGGGGGGGGGGGGGGTGGACAAAATAACAGAAACACCCTACAATACAAAACAAAAGTCCTGCAGTAAATATGAATTTGCTGAAGCTCAGAATGTTGTTTTTAGTCAAGTCAAAATAAAGTGTTACCGTTACAAATCTTATAGCTTGTAGAGAATGCTTGTAAAATAACATAATCTTCTTGCTAATATAATAACTCCACTTTTTAAAGCACCAGAACGTCTTTCTGTAAAATTCAAGGATAAGGAGTATTGCACGTACAAATACAAATACATGTTATAGGATATTTGCACAACCCACAATACCGCCTTAAAAAATATGACCATCACTCCAACAAAAAAACTAATATTTTGAGCTTTAGCAGACTAGTGTATTAACTGCAAGACTTTTATTTTGAAATTTAGGATGTTTGGTACTTTTGTGTGTCCCCTTAATTACACTACTCTTGACAGTAACACACTTTAAAACATTTTTGTCTAAAACAGTGTCTCCATTAAAACATTCTTAATTCAATGTCTACTTGTTCTCTTTTTGACACGAAAGGTTACATAAAAAATATTTCCGACATAACTCCTTAAAGGTGCAGTGTGTATTGCAACACTCCCTGGGTAACCCCACCCCTTATGGATAATAACAGAAGCTACAGTGGCCTTCAAGGACAAGAACAATTCTACATTTTAAACAAAGCACCTGATGACATTCCAACTATGACACTTCCAAAATGGCGGCACTAGGCCTTGGTCCAAAGTATGGAGAAATATGGACATATATGAGACCCTTTCTAAGGGAAAAAAATTATAATTCTAAAAAAAAGATTCAGCTATTATGCACTAAATTAAACGTACTTATGGATATTATAATTATTTTCTACAAAATCTGCTAGGAAATAAAACCCAAAATTCTACACACTGCAGCTTTAAAAAACACGTTGTTTGTAAATGTATAATGTGTATAAAACTCCCCCAGCATAAGATTTAACAAGTGTGACGTTAAAAAATCTAAACTAATTAACTAACTAGTTTACATTTATTGCAATATATACATCTTCGCTACAGCTACTACAATGAACTATTCGGGTTTCTATATTTTCCAAAAGGACGGGTTTGTATTTCACTGAAGTATACAAATATTTAGTCAATGGTGGCTAAGGGCAGTGGTTCCCAACCTTTTTATACCTAAGACAAAGCACTGTTTAGGTACACCGTGTAACTTTGGGTGTGTCAGAGAAGTGAACATTTTCTAAGGTATATTCTCAAAACTGAAAGAAAGCGGGGAAAAAAAGTTGATTTTCGTGTCCGTCCTTTTTTTTTTGGTGAAAAATTACGGAAATTATTCATTTGTTAGCAAAATATTTGGCCATTTAATTCTGTCAATCTCTGCAGCTCTGGAGATGACTTTTAAGTGTTGGTTTATATGTAGTGCTTCATGTACACAATCTAACCTGTACAAGGAAATGAAGGGTTAAAAGGCATTCCTTATCAAAACCCCCCCCCCAAAAAAATATAAAAGTCTAATATATATATAGTTTGCATAGTTTTTTTTTCACAAGTGCTTTAAGATTTTGTTTTGTTTTGTGTTTGGGCAGAGCGATGTGAAAATATAATTAGCCCACAAATGTGAGGCTTTTATTTTGAAGTAAGTTCTATTAATATAACATATATCTATAATCAGTGCTTTTAATTTGTCGCCTTTAAATGAGGCATTGACCGTGATTAACAAGATAAAACATCGCTCAGCCCATATGTACTATTAGTTTGAAAGAAAAGCTACATTTCAATTTTTTTTTCAATTTCAAAGTCTCTTATTTTGGAATCAAACCCTTCAGCTCAGGTGTTGACCACACAGCTGATTGCCTCGGATGATGATGATGATGTCGCTGTTGGCACGGTGACCAGGTTGAGCGTTATTTCTCCGGACTGCCCGGCCAGAGACTGTAGGATGGTGAAGGAGTCGAATAAGGACTGAGCATTCTGGACTTGTTCCTCCTCCCACGGTAACGTTATCTGTAGGGAGACAGAATGGGTTCAATAATCATTATTTATTATTCATTATGGTTTTTTTTTATAAGAAAAAAGATATTAAAAGAGAAATGCATTTTTGAAGTTTTTTCATTTTAAATGTTTGAGTATTTTGATATTACTTTTTTAAAAAATTTAAATTGTCTGTGGTCCCTCTGTCTACCAGTAGAGGGAGCTTGTGTACCACCGGTTAAACTCGTACCACAGTTTGACAGTCGCTCATGTAGAGTGTAGTTTCTGTGTAACTTC